>NW_022589765.1:579997-1064997 GCF_004348235.1 Phoca vitulina | reverse complement strand
ACCTGCAAAATAATTAAAATTATTATAATTTTAGTATTAAAGAAATATTTTGCTGTTTCAGGCTTATGTGGTAATAGCATTTGAGTAAAATAAGCCTCTTCAATTTTATATTCCCTGCACCTCTATTTTTTTTCTTCATTAGTTTTTAGGATCCTTGATAAACTTTTCTATTCTGCTTTCTTCCAAAAGGGAGAGTTTCCCAACATTTCATTTCACTCACCTTCCCAGCAGTGAGAAATCTCATTCTGGGATATATAGCCATCTCTTCACTGGGTATGTTCTTCTGATGTCAAATAAGCACTTCAGTTTCAGCATGTCACAAATTGAGTTGATCACCCTCCATATATATCCTCTGTGCCTATATTCTCTATATTCACTTGTTGCCACTATGCATTTACATTCAAGCCAGAGCCTTAGAGTCCACCTAAATTTTTTGGCTTTCTTCCACCTTCTACCATACCAAACACTGTTCATTTTATTTTCCACATTTTTCTAAAAACTTCCTCCCTCTCCACACTTACCTCAAATATCCTAGTTCAGGCTCTCATTATCTCCTTCTAGGATTTTCTTTAGTGACATCTGATGTATTGAATACAAGTGAAATGAAGGTGCAATATACCAGAGAATCCTACTAGGTCTAGCTAAGAATCTAAGGAATGTAGTACTTTGTAATCTATCTCCAAATACATGAGCCTGAACTGTAGGTGTTCTCTGCCTTTGGTTTGACAGTATTTTTATTGTTTGCCCTCATTTCCCCATATTCTTGATCTTTGTTTCAGAACCTACTTAGTATTCTGACACAAATCTAACCCAGCCACAGTGGCTTGGAAAGGACCAAGATCAAGCCGATATCTGATTGTCAAAAAGCACAGAGTTTGATGACACATGTTTGGCAAAGGTGTGCAGATGTGCATACGCTATTTATGGGAGGTTAAGTTGGTAGGACCTCTTTGGAGGGTAATTTGGCAATGGCCATTAAATATAAAATTGATCCAGCAATTCCATTTCTAGGAATTTATCCTGCAGATATGCTTACACATGTGCACAAAAATGTATGAACCTAAGTGATCACTGCAGAATAGTTTATAGTAATAGAAAATAAGAACCAATATACATGCTCATTAAAGGTGTAATGAATAAAGTATGTTCCAACCATATAGGGGAATACTATACAATTAAAAGTAATTAGGTATGTATAAGGTATGTATAAGAAACAATCTCTAAAATTTTGTGATAAAAGCGGCACAGATATGTGCAGCACATGCTGTCATTTCTATAAAAATTGCATACACATACATATATGCTTATATATGTATCAACCATCTCTAAATGGATACAGATACAAAATGTACTGCTTGTGATCTATGGGCAAGAGATCAGGGATCCTAGGGTATGAGACTTACTTTTCACTGTACACTTTTTATACAGTATGACTTTTTGGTCATATGCATGTATTACTTAAATAAAACAAAATACAAATAAAGACCAAGTCTTAATAGATGTAGTTTAAAATATTAGGAATATGTGCATATGTAAAATGGTATACATATATGCCATTTCCTCACATGGGAACATATACATACACCAATATACAGTATATGTGAGTAGGTAGCTATAAGCACAACATGTACTTGTTTCATAAATAAAAGTTTGTTAAATCATCTTAAAAACACAAGATACCTAATTATCCCAACCTATAGCAAGTATATTTCGATAAGGTATTCAAAATGTTATTTAATCTTTTAACCCATGACAGTAGCATAAGTTTGCTTTTCAAAAACAAATGTACACAGTTAATGTGTGCACAGTTGATGTTTCAGCCTCAGTTTCTCTCCTGGAAGATTTTGACTTTGATAAATATATTCCTAGAAGGACAATTAAGAAAAAATAAAGTGTATATTGAAGCATTCAAAAACTTTAACCTAGCACTTAATTGCTAAAATACTAAACATGTTTTATTTTTTTCTACAATACATCACATACTCAAATCCAGATAAAAGAATTATCCATGTAAACAATAAAAAAGTTGTCAACAACATCTGCATTGAACACAACAGCTGACCTTTCTCTGTAAATGGCTGCCTGCATAGTGTTACCTAATCTTTAAAGAAATGTTCACCCTAAAAAGTACTTCCCGATTGTCCTGCCACTTATAGGCCAGTTTTGATTAGCTATGGAAATCTGTAGCATAAATGCTACCCAGGAAAGCAGGCCATAATATAGCAGCTTTAAACAAGAAGGCTGAGGGCCTGGGGCTATTGATGCTAAATTTTACTGAATAATCAAAATTGTGATTAATAGGATGACCACCACTGTAAAATTTCTTGATTAAGAAAACGTATTTTTAAATATTTCATGTACCAAAAATATACAAACACCTAGGTTCCAAAATCCAAATGAAACAGGCGCCAAATGGTGGCAATCTACATCTTGAAATGCATTTTCTAGAGCAGGGCTAAACACCTGCCCTGTTATATATATGATGAGTAGTTCCTCTAACCAGCCCAAAAGATACTTTTTGGCACACATTTTCCCAAAATACCATACATATGAAATGTGTAGAAGACCTGAACATACTGTTGAAATACCGGTAAAATTGAAGTACTGAATTGTAGTGGGAACCATGTCTACATCACCCCAAAGAAAAACCATATATCAATCATTCAGAGAACACAATTAAGGATTAGACAAAATTCTTTGTAAGAGAAGGCAAAAAAGATGGTTGTGTTGGGGGAGGTATAGAAAAACGGTAAGCCAAGTTTTGATTGCCCAAAGATCAGCTTTGCTCTATCTCTCTCTCTCATACACTACGGACAGGTAAGTTGGGCACTTTCCACCTCGAAGACAAGCGTCACACTGAGTTCAAAAGCACAAACACGGCGTGAGGAAGGAAAGTGAGAGGAGACTGGAAGGTAAATCCGGGCACTTTGAGAACACAGGAGCCATCCTTAGCTCCAGAGGCCTGCGTAGTTCCCATGGAGGCCTGAAGGGAGAGGTCCCCCAGCCACGAAGAGCTTCATCTCAGGCCAGTTGTAGCAGTGGGTGTAGAGAGCGTTGGGGAACTCGCCGATCCCACCGAAGTAGTTCACCCACAGGTCATCGTGGTTGAGCCAGCCCCTGCCACAGGTGAGCTTGAGCTTCCTTCCTGAGGGCCCGGGAGAGGAGTCCGGGCTGGCTGAGGCCCTCTCCTCCAGGAACTTCTGGGCGCGGATGTCATAGAAGAGCAGGGAGCCATGGCCCGTGCCCACGGTGATGATATGCTGGTAGAAACTCAGCGAGCGCACACCCGTGCCGCCCTCTCGGGAGCACAGGGGCCGGATGTTCTGCTGACGTTGGCGCGGATCTAAGAAGGAGACATGGGACTGGGAGCCCACCGCGTACAGGGACAACTCATCACAGTAGGTCAGGCACACGTTCTCCCGGCAGTAGGGCAGCCTGATGGAGAGCAGCCTGGACAGAGTGCTTCGGGCTTTCCACAGGTGGAAGTAGCCGTCCAGGGACACCGCTCCCAGCTCCTGGTTCTTGCCGCTGAAGGCCAGAGCCCGCACCTTGCGGTTACTGGGGCTGGTGCTGGACCTGGGGATGGTCTCCATGTCCCTCGGGCGGATGTGGGCGTACACAGGAAGACCCGCGTCATTGTGCCAGGCGATGCTGCCGCTGAACATGTCGGGATCCATCCGCCACAGCGCCACTGTGCCGTCGCGGGAGCCGCTCACAGCCACTGTGTCACTCATCCAGGCGATGGTGAAGATCCAGTCCTTGTGGCCATGGCGGTCGCCCAGGCACACGGGGTCCAGGGTGGGCAGCTGGTAGACGGCCAGGCTGTTGGGGTTCTCACCCCCAGTGGCCAGAAGGGTCTTGGAGGGATTCAGCTCGATGGCGTGGATGCCGCAAGTCGGCTGGGCCCGGGCCAACCAGGGCCCCCGGTCCCGCATCAGGGGGATGCGCGTGATCTGGCCCGAGTGCACATCCACCACGAAGAGGGTGTTACACTTGGTGCCACACACCACCTGCCTGGCGTTCAGCCACTGCGACGCGAACACCTTGTTGAGGGTGCCCAGGGCCAGCTCGCGCTCCCTCAACAGCTCGGGCAGCTTCTGCACCGCATAGCCCCGCAGCTCGCCCTCGGAGTCCGAGAGCCCGGAGCCGCCCCAGCCGCCCACCTCGCGGCCCTTCAGGTAGTGCACCAGCGAGCGCCGCGTCGCCGGCCGCTTCTGTTTCTTGGGCAGCAGCGGCCCCTCCGCGTCCGCCGCCGCCAAGCCCTGAGACGACGAGCTCGCGGCGCCCGCCTCGATCGCCGGCGCTTTCCGCTTCCTGCTACCTGTTTGCTGCGGGGCCATGGTGGGCGGCGGGCGAGTGGCCGCGGCGGCGGCGGCGGCGGCGCGACGGCGGCGGCGGCGGCGCGTGGCACCCGTGTTGGCCGTGGCGGCGGCGGGGAGCGCGGCGCGTCCGCGTCAGCCGGGAGCTCGGGCTCTCAGGGGCCAGGAGGCGGGCACGACCGCTGGGCGCGGAGCCTACCAAGCCCGGGACGCGGCAGCGACGAAGGAGGCGAGGGCGGCGAGGGCGGCGAGGGCGGCGAGGGCGGCGGGCCGGCCTTGGAACGCGGGCCGGAGGGAGCGGGGCCCGGGCGGATCGAGGGCGGAGCGCGAGAGGAGTGCGGCGGCAAGGGCGGCGGCGGCGGCCGGGATCTAGGCTAGGGCGGGAAGTGCGGCCGGCGGGGCGGCTGGAGCGAAGTCTGAGTGGGACGAGGACGACGCTGGGGGACCGAGTGTGAGGGGGCGGAGGCAGCGGGAGGAGCCGGCCAAGAGCAAGCGGGGGGCGCAGGGTAGCACACGCCAGGCTGGGAGGGGTCGGAGGGGGGCGGGAAGTGGGGGATGGAGCCCGCAGTGGGGAAACTCACCCAGGGCCAGCGCTAAGGGATCCCCAGCAGTCTCCGGAGGACACATCCTAGTGCGCCTGCCCAGGTCCTCTTGCTATCCGACTCCAGGGCGTTTCACTATCCTCAGGATAGCAACCAACTGGCCTTCTTAAAATCCCTACTTAAATAAATTCTGAAAGCTAAAATAAAGTCAAGTATGAAGCTAGAAGGAGCTCTAACAATTATATGTTATATGCACAAACGTGTGCTTAGTGCAATCCCAGGAGACCATTTACTACAATTAGTTCAAAGACTAATTGCAGCAACCCTGAACTTGACAAAGAGTGGGGATGTTTAGCAGAGGCAGGAAGACACCCCCCCCCCTTAGATCTGTCCTTGCAGCATACCTGTCTCAGCCCCTCTGCTGGGAGTGTGTTATAAATTTTCAACCAATTTCTTCTTAATTCTCAAATTGAGGTCCCTGAGTTTCCGCACCAGATCCCTAAAGGATGTGTTCCAAATGTAGTTGCCTAGGCCCCACTTCCTGCCGGAGGTGGAGTGAGGACTCTATAATCCAGGGCAGCCTCAGGAACCTTGAGGACTGCATTGAGGGTGGGGCTGGGGGCTGGGGGTAAGACAAGGGTGTTCCTCCATTGTGTTGGGTTCTCTTGAGCCTTAGAGAGGAACCATGGAGTGGAGTGGAAGAGGTACAGGAGAAGGATACCTCTTTTCCTGCTCCAGGTAGGAAAGGTTCAGTCCCCATTGTCGGTCCCAGAAGGAATCCCAGGTTCCTGGGCATAGCCTTGTCTTGCATGGGAGGGCCCTTGGGGCACTGGTAGGGGGGAATGCATGGATTTCCATAGGCACAGATGGTGAAGAACTTTCCAGAAGGACGTAACCACATAGACACAACGGTGGAATGTTCAGATTATGGGTTTAGCAGTCTCAGAATTTGGATGCTCCGTATCTGGCTTTGCAGCTTCAGAGCAGCCAATTTGGTTGGCAAGCCTATATTTAGACGTGTTCAATTGCACAGTGACATGAGTGGCTGGTAGCTGACACCAGCTCTGCAGACACCCCAGTCTTCCTCTCCAAAACTTTGTTTGCTGAGTGGGTACATGTGAGGAGGTGAATTAACTTTTCTGATCAATCAAGGGAGAGCATGGGATTTACTTTGTTGTTGCTTTTCTCCCCCTTCTCCCAGCCCCTTTTGCACCCTCACCTCAAATGCACAAACTCCAAGTACCAAAACCATAGACCCTTTGCACCACTCCCATCCAGCTGGTACATCCCAATACCCACTCCTCCCCCATATTCCTCCCTATGTTTAAGGCCCTATCAGGAGGGTGAGGGTGGTGGAGAGGGAGTGACCTGACAATGAAAAAAATGTTGACAACTTCATAATTAGAATGATATTACTAGAGAATAAATGACTACAAATTTATTTAATTTAATCTACCATATGTTTCATTTTTAATTTCACCTTAGAAAAATGGGTATTATATAGTAAGGCTTCATGGCATACTTTTTACTGTTGTAGAACAAAATAGGCTGAACATTTGGGAGATGGATAGATACAGATAGGTATAGCTTGCTAGATATAGATATATTTCAATTGTAAAAGTAAATTCTTATAACAATTATTATTTATTGAGAGCCTATTTGTGGCTGGAGGACTGTGCTAAACATTTCAAATGCACATTCAGCTTCACAATAACTTTGTGAGGCAGATTCTATTTTTATAACCATATTTTAAAATGAGGGGCAGAGGCCCGGAAAGACTAATGACTCCCCCATGGTCACACAGCTAGTAAATGGTAAAGTCATGTTGTGAAATCCATGTCTGACTCCAAAGCTTTGAAGACTAACAACTGCCCTATATTATTCAATAAGTACAACTTTTCTATTTCCATCTCTTTAAAAACTATGTAAACTATCCCTATGATGGAAATTTTACAGATGTTGCATCTTGTGCACTTTTGAAATATAGTCAGAATTCCTAAAATAAATGAATAAATACTGAATGCAACTTATGTATAGCACTCCAAATTATAGATAAAGGCAAAAATATGATCTGTGAGATATATTTTCTTTTTTACAAATTCTTTTTAATTAATATGGAATATAATAAATATGCCTACATTGTTGTAAAAATAACACCCGTAAAAATAGTCCAGGCATTATGTCTCTCCACTTTTTTGATAATATATTTATGCAATATTTGTGTATAATGTGTTTGTAGTCACTGTTCAGGTTACTATTTTGTATTGATAAATGAGGTGTGATAATTTCATCTAAAATACGGTACCTGAGACATATTTCATTTATGTCTACACTTTCAGATTTTTCTGAGTTTTTTATTTAAAGATGTAAGATTTAAAGACCAGAGTCAAGTGATATTGAGAAATTTAGAGTGTTGTATATCAGCTTGCAAATTTGAACCTTTATTTGTATCTGATTCCTTCCATTTTTAGGAAAACACAATGTCTGCTAAAACCTAAAGTTATACACAGTACATTTATAGTTAAAGTAGTAGATGAAATGACATGATAACAAAAAAAATTTCATGGCCTTCTGAGTGTCAGGGTCTCTATTAGGTATTTTTGTTACCTATGAGGGCCACTGTGTATGAGTGTTAACATCTTGTCAGTCATTACTAATTTATTTCTGTATTCATTACTGCTTTTTGCTACTAACATACCCCTGATGAATTTGTATTAGCCATACCTATCTCACCTACACCAGATTCCCCTTCGTTGGGTGGGGGCTTATATGAGTGGTTTCAGACCACTGTCTCATCCTGTTCTCTAGTTACTTCATATGTTTAAATGTTATTTTCTTAATCAGATTGTAAAGGCCTCAAGGGGTTACATAACATTTCCTACTACAGTCACACCACCACATAGTTCTAGGTATGCACTAAATGGTTTATAAAACTTGTGATTGTCCTGTTAATAAACTATTAGAATAAAGGAGAGAAAGAAAAATGAAATATCAAAAAGTAGATTTTTGAAATCAAATTACTTGAGTTGTGAAAGTGAAGGATTTGAATTGATTTGTAATAATGCCACATAACTTGTTTGAAGTTAAATTTCAAACAAGTTATGTGACATTTTTCTATCACCTATCTATTTATCATCTATCTATCTATCTATCTATCTATCTATCTATCTATCTATCATCTCTCATCATCTATCTATCTATCATCTATCATCTATATTTATATGTGTTTCTTTTCAGCTTATCGGACAATTTTATCAACTGTGTCTGTCCAGCTTTCTAATCTCTGAATGAAGAAAAGGATCTATTTAGCCAGTAAACAAGTTAGGTTACCAATTTAAAATTAGTTAAGGCAGAAGATTTATTTCACTATGGTGGCATGAATATAAGTTTGGTTATTAGGTATGATTCAAATTATTTTGAAAATATTACTAATTTTAGCCTCAAAGCTAAACGAGAAAGAGAAAAGTGGGATAATAGCAGAACTGGTGGGTCAGTAAGTAGACTTTTAGAAGAAGTATTCAATTATGAAAGTTTATTTTATACATTCTTCTATACGAAAATAGATCTTATGAATATGGACTTCATAGATTGGAGCAGATTCTCAGGTACAAAGTCATCTGTCTTCAGAAATGGGATTATATAATCATTTCTGATATATTGTGTAATGATATAAAGTAAGGCTCTCCCTAACAATATTGTTGACATCTTGTCTACATTTGAAGGTATAGCCCTTGCATTATCTTTATCAATAAATACAAAACACTAAAAAATGAAATATAGTTAATTAAGCTTATTTTAAAACAATATATGATAATGATACCTTGTTATTTATAATACACATTAGGCAAACTGTTCTTGAATTATTACATTGGATAAATTTTCACCTAGTCTCTAATTATAATACAGTCCTACCATTTCAAGCTGTGACCTTGTCAAGTCTCCTAAGATAAGCAGCTGTGAACCTGGTTTATAGTCAGATGGGAGGCTTCCTCCAAACCTCATGATGCAGAAACTGGTAGAGATGACTCAGCAGGCTATGTTTCCCCTACAAAGGCACTACTAAAGGCATATGGTGTCAGATGGGGGAATAAAGGAAAGATTTATCACCTTATTTAATTTACTAGAAACAGAATCATAGGGAAGAAGGTAATTTTGACTCCATGACCTCTGCTTTGCCCTACACCTTTCCATCTTCTCTAAGAGGAAGGAATGTGTCAGAGCCCAAACTGGGGCTTTGTTTATTTTTTTATTTATTTATTTTTTTTTTTAAAGATTCTATTTATTTATTTGGGAGAGAGAGAATGAGAGAGAGCACATGAGAGGGGGGAGGGTCAGAGGGAGAAGCAGACTCCCTGCCGAGCAGGGAGCCCGATGCGGGACTCGATCCAGGGACTCCAGGATCATGACCTGAGCCGAAGGCAGCCGCCCAACCAACTGAGCCACCCAGGCGCCCTGGGGCTTTGTTTAATAAGAGAGTAGATTCAGTGTTATCATATGTTTTATGGGAGGCACAACAGTGTAATTGTCAAAGGAGTGGACTTCAGAGCCACATAATGTATTTTGAATTCCGGTTCTGTGGTTTGCTGGCCTTGGAACTGGGTCAGTTGGTATACTCCCTTTGCATTTAGTCCCTTATCTATACATGTGATGATAATATCACCTGTGCTCTGGGGTTGTTTTGATGATTAAATGAGTATATACACACACTAAGAACATGTAAACCCTAATGGCTTTCCCTGCTTTCCCTTATTTAGCTTTACAAGGACAACTTGGCTATGGTAGTGAGGGTTTTTGAGTGCACACTGCAGTACAATGCACACTTACCATCACCAAAGTCTAGTACATGCAGGGATAAAATGTTTGTAGAGCTAGCTTCTTGTGTACTCACGTACAGCTCACCAATCTCTATTATCTTTCCAATCTATAGATAAATATTTATATGGGAAAAATGTATTGTGGGAACAACTTTATAGTGTGCTAGTAGATTATCAAGGGATATTTTGGAAGGTTTTTTTCTGTGAACCAGCCAGATTGGGGTTCCTGCTCCTAAGAGATACCAATATAAATATGTACCCCCGTACAAAGAATAGATCTCCGTTTAGATTTAGGACTTTTCCCACCTGCTGATAGTAGTTAAATTGAACAGAAGTGACTGAAAAAAAGTATCTGGATTATGCTCTAATGTCAGATAAGGTACATAAAGGAAGGCATGAATGAAATTATGCCTCTGAAGTTCATTGATAAACAATTCTATTCCATGTTCTGTAGTGTCTTAATTGGATATAGATACCAAGTTATTATTTTTCCTAACTTAGATACCAACTTACTCCTAGCTTCAACCCCACCATGTATACCAATTTCTTCTAATTCTTTATCTTTGTCCTGAAATGACATGTCCAACTTCCTACTTGACTTTTTGGATATCAAAACAGAACTTCACAGTCAGCATGTATAAACTCAAGATCTTGATTTTGACCCCTACACACTTGAACTTTTATTGCCTCCTGTCTTCTTTTTTTAATATATTGCTTCCTGTCTTAATGAATAGTACCACCATCCATCCAGCTGTGCAAACTAGAGTCCTAAGAATTATTCTTGACATACAGTGCTTCCTTATATTCCGGCCCAGTATCCTTCTTGTTAACATTTTCAAATCCACTCAATTCTCACTCTCTCCATTACTACCACCTTTTCCTAAGCCACTATTTTGTCTTGACAAGACAACTACAGTGGCTTCCTAATTGATTTTCCTACAACCATTTTTGCTCTCCTCCATTTGGTTTTCTACACTGCAGTCAGAGTGATGTTTCAGAATGCAGATATGGTCATGTCACTGTACTGATTTAAACAAACCAATGCTATTGTCTTAGGATAAAGACCCCAATTCTTAATGCAGCCTATAAGGCCCAGTATGATATGACCTATATTCTCCAGCCACATTTCTACTTTCTTCTCATTACTTTTCCTGCTCTAGACACACTGGCCATTTTAAATTTCATCAATGATATTATATAATTTCATGCCTTGGATCCTTTTTGGCATGTTGGTCTCTGTGGCTGGAATGCTTTCTATCTGTGTGGTCTCCCCACCTTTTACCCTACACAGGAACCTTACCTTGCTAACTCCTTACCTTTCAGGTTTTATTTTTTTTAATTTTTTAATTTTTTTAATTTTTTTTAAAGATTTTATTTATTTATCTGACAGAGAGACAGCAAGAGAGGGAACACAAGCAGGGGGAGTGGGAGAGGGAGAAGCAGGCTTCCCGCTGAGCAGGGAGCCCAATGAGGGGCTTGATCCCAGGACCCTGGGATCATGACCTGAGCTGAAGGCAGACGCTTAACGACTGAGCCACCCAGGCGCCCTACCTTTCAGGTTTTAGTTAAGGTGTCACTTTCTTAGGGAAACACTTTTTGACTCCTCAGACTAGGTCAGGTCTATCATACATAGGAATCCCCTTAACTTTAATGGAATTTACCACAGGTGAAATTGCATGGTTAGTTCTGCGACTCTTTGTTTAATATCCCTATCTACCCAAAGATTGAACAAAAACTCCATTAAGTACAGAATTATCGACTGTGCTCACTACCGTATCTCCTGTGTCTAGCATATCATAGAAACAATCAGTATTTGCTGAATAATGCTGACTGAAATTTCAGAGACCCTGGATCTCTGTTTAACTGGGTAAATCAGAACCCAATCCTTCATGCTATTTGATCAACAACCTCTAATTTAACACAGCTTGGAGGGAAGAACTTTTGCTACCTTCAAGTCATATCTCAAAAGTTACCTCCATTATGATAACCTCTTTGACTCTGCCAGATAGGTTTAAGGGCTTTTATACAATAGTACATACTTCCCTTATAGCATTTAACATTCTTCATTGCAGGGATTGACTTGTCTAATTCTAAAATAAGTGCAAACCCTTTTAAGTAGAAATATTTTTTAAAAACATATTTGGATTCCTAGAACCTAGCACAGTACCTAGCATATAGATGGTCCAGACACATTTGCTGAATGAATAAACAAATGAATTCAGCTTTTATCCAAACCCTTGCTAATAAAATATAGTAGCATTCTGAAGCCTGATTCATGTACTTTCAGTTTTATTCTTGAATTACCTCAGGCCACCAGACGACTGGATCACAGGATCGTATTAGTTTAGTATTTGCTGAATCAGTTCACTCACTTGCACTTTAATGTTATGCTTTAGGCAGTTATCAAAGGTCATTTAAAAAAGAGCCAGTTATATGGATATCCCTTCTGCATTTATTGTAAATCTGTTATGAAGGGCACCGTTTATCATATTGCTCAGTGTCCTCTTTATACAATGTCACACAGAAAATTAATTTTATAATTTAATGCCAAAATCTTTTATCTCTGTGGAATTATTATATTTTCTCCTTTCTGACCATGAGAAATATATAAGAGAGCAGACTATGAAGTCAGAGAGTCCTTGATTTGAATCTTGGCTCCACTTAGGAGTTTAGTTTTGTGACACTAGGCAAGATAGTTTTTCCAACCTTAGTAACTTCATCTGTAAAATGAGGATAATACCTATTCTCCATGGTTGGAGTGAAGATAGGTATTGTATCAAAGCACCTAGCAAAGTTTCTGGCACATAATATGTGTTCAGTATATGGTAACAATAATTTACTTTTTTCTTTCTCTCTTCGCTGCTAGGAAGCACAAACACAAATGTGATATTTAATCATAGCAGCTATATCAACTTTTCCACTTTTTCTCTTTCTTGATCCTGATTTTGATTTTTTGAATTTTATTCTTTTTTTAACTAAGTTTTTAATTTTAATTCCAGTATAGTTAACATACAGTGTTATATTAGTTTCAAGTGTACACTATAGCAATTTAACAATTCTATATACTATTCAGTTCTCATCATGATAAGTATACTCTGTAATCCCCATCACCTCTTTCACCCATCCCCTCCGCACCCACCTCCCTTCTGCAAACCATCAGTTTGTTCTCTATATTTAAGAGTCTACTTTTTGGTTTGTCTCTTTTTTCCCCTTGCTCATTTGTTTGATTTCTTAAGTTCTACATATGAGTGAAATCATATGGTATTTGTCTTTCTCTGACTGATTTATTTCACTTAGCATTATACTCTCTACCTCCATCCATGTTGTTGCAAATGGCAAGGCTTCATTCTTTTTTATGAGTGAATAATATTCCATTGTGTACATATACCACATTTTCTTTATCCATTCATCTATCAATGTTGAATTTTATTCTTTTTTTTTTTTTTTTTTTTTTTTAAAGATTTTATTTATTTATTTAAGACAGAGAGAATGAGAGAGAGAGAGCACATGAGAGGGGGGAGGGTCAGAGGGTGAAGCAGGCTCCCTGCCGAGCAGGGAGCCCGACGCGGGACTCGATCCAGGGACTCCAGGATCATGACCTGAGCCGAAGGCAGTCGCTTAACCAACTGAGCCACCCAGGCGCCCTGTTGAATTTTATTCTTAAAAGCTACCTCAGTTAATTATGGAAAAAGGCATATAAAACATATAAATGGATTATTACCTGTGAACTCTGAGCAACAAAAACCGTTAGAAACCCTAAAGTTTTAATTATCATAGACTGATGTAGAATAGGAAATGTTGAATTTGAGGACAGGGAAGAAAACCCCAGTATTTCTATAAGTTTCCCCCACTTTAGGTATCACAATATCATAAATACTACCATTAGAGTTCATCTCTCAGCAGATCTTGAAATGTAAATACATGAATATACATGAAGGTGTTATTGACTTGTTATCATCAATATTGATAGGATCAAAGATAGGAAGGATTGCCTAGAAGAAAAGGACATGAAGAAAAGAGCAACAGAAGGAGAAGAAAATGGTTAAAATATTTTAAGAAAAAAATCAGAAAATGAGGGAAGATCACAGAATATTGACTTTGCTTATATCCTAATTTGCTTCAGGCTGACCTTATAATACTATTCTTAAAGAAGTAACTTAAAGACAAAACAATTACTTTACAATATGTCATCTAGCTAAATAATAACATATTATAGAACATACATTTGAATTTATCACATATATGGAGAAAAATGGGTTTTGAAAACTGGGTGAGATGATAGGGCAATAAGGTAGTTTGAAACGTGAATGTTTAATGATTAATGGTTGCATTTATTCTACAATGATTTATTACATGCATATGATATGCTAAGAAGGTATTAGGTATTGGGAAATACAAATATTAATGAGACATAAAGTCTTTCCCTTCAATGAATTGCCATTCTAGTATGATAAAGTGATATAATGGAAGGGTCAGGAAAGGAGCTCAAATTTATTCACCAAACACTTATAGGGATAACTACTATGTATCAGGAACTTTTGAAGGACCTGTGGGTACATCATATATATTTTAAATTAAAATTTGTCATTCATATATATTTGCATATATTTTAAAATATACATATTTTATATTTAATTATAATAGCCTCTGATTTTTGATAACCTATGTTGCACTATGGTTTTACATATATTGTCTCTGTTCTTCACAACAAATCTGCACAATAAAGGGCATTCTTTCAACTTTACAGATGAAGACACTGAGGTTTAGTGAACTGAAATAACTAATTAGTAGAGATGAGATTCCAACCAAGGCCTGTGCCTTTTCCCCCATTGCACTGTATCTACTACAATAGTCTTTTCTTAGCCTTTACCAGCACAAAAAAAAAGGGTAAGTGGGCCACGAGGATGGGACCAGGTAAGACAATATGCTCCAGTCCCAGTGCCTGGCCGCTGAGTGATTTGGAGAGCTACCGAAATCTGGGTGGTCTTCAGACCTTCCTATCTTGCCCTGTCAGCATTTTGCTAGGTATGGTAGGTAACCTCTAAGGTGGTTCCCAATGATCCCTGCCTCCTAGTTTCCATGCCCTTACGTAAGCTCCTCCTCTTGCATTGAACTGGCCTAGTGACTTGACTGTAACCAATAGAATATGGCAAAGATAATGGGATGTCACTTCCCTGAAAGACTGTGACATTCCTCTCTACCCTCCCCACCCTCCCTCTCTTTCTTATTCTTTCACTGGCTCTCTCTGAGAGAATGCCAGCTGTATATTGTGAATTTGCCTTATGGAGATACCCACTTGGTAAGGAGTTGAAGTCAGTCTGCCTACAACCCCATGAGTGAGCTTGGAAGTGGTTTCCCCTCCCCTGCCCCCAAGTGAGCTATGAGATGAGGCCACAGCACTGGTTGACACCTTAACTGCAGCCTGATGAAAGACCCTGAGCTGTAGAAACCCAGGTAAGAAATGCCCACGTTTTCCTTATCTACAGAAAGTGTGAGATAATAAATGGTTTTTTTTGTTGTTGTTTGGTTTTAAGTTACTATATTTTGGGGTAATTTGTTCCACAGCAATAAATAATGTATACACTAGGGAACTAATGTTTCCCAGATTTGTGAATAGTTGATTCATCCAGAAGGATGACTGGGTACTGACTCAACAGAGTACATGACTTAAGTTATTGAAACATTAAAATATTTACTAGACATTTACCAAGCACCAGACCCAGGATCTATCATCTTAGTTTTTTAAAACAACTCTATGAAAATACTATATTCAACCTCATTTGGCTAATGAGGTAACTAAGACATAGAGTTTTCCCACAGCCAGTAAAGTAGCAAAGCTTTGATTATACCAAATACTGTGACTCTGGGGTGAACATTCTTAAACAGCCATATTGTCTCAACTATGCTATATATTCTCAGTATATTTCCTAGAGGTTTGCTAGGTGGTTCTCTCTTTTCCATTTTTTTTTTTTTTTGATGAGGAAATGAAAGGAATAGTGATCAAATTTAAAAATAGTGATCAAAATTTAAGCAGAGTGAATAATATACCTAACAGAAATATATATAATACACATATAATATATATAATATAATAAATTGGTGCAATTTTCCACATCTAGCATGGTTACATTTAATGGGAATATGCGCTGTATTTGTATATTTAATTAAAATATTTAAATGTAAAATGGAAGCAATGTGGCTTCACACTTAGAAACTTTGGGATTTTATTTGATAGTAAGCTCAAAGAGTGAATAACAGTCCTCTGATTTTAGGCTGTAGTAATAGAAGAGCAGTACATAGAATGAAGCAAGAGATAATTTTACTCTTTATAAGTATAAGTAGGTTAGATTATATGTGTGGTGCTGCATTCAAAATTGGCCACTTTATTGACCCACTAGAAGGGTGCATTATCAGGGCATTGTTGGGGGGGCTGCTGCCCCCAAGGGGACACTTGGAGAACTTGAGGGTGTGTTTTTTTTTGTCTTAAAGTTTAGTTTTACCTTACACATTTTAAACATTTTATTTTATTATAAATTTATTTTATTGCATTTGTCATTTATATTAAAGTTCAAGAAATGTAGTTTTTGATAGATTATGTGTCTAGGTAGGCTATATTATATATGAATTTAAATTCAGTAAAGGGGATGTTGCAAAATATGATCATTAGATCTGATGAGCTTGATAAGAACAGCGCTGGAACATATTTAGGGTAGAATGAGCAGGATGATGAGGAGACCTGAAACCATATCATTTTGGAAACTGTGGGAAGAGTTGAAGTGGTGTGACAAAGGGAAGAGAAATAATACTCTAGGGTAGCATGAGAGTTATTTTAAATATTGATGGCTTGTCCTCCAGAAGAGATACTAGAATTGTTTTATGTTTTTTCTAATAGCTAAAATGAGACCAACAAAGGAAATTCCAGAGAGCAGATTTCAGTGAGATACAAGGGAGACTTCTCCAACAAGGCATTCTATGATAGAATAGGCAGCTTCACACGGTTGAATTGCAAGTCACCACATGTAGTCAAGTACTATCTGCTTGAGCAACTAGTACATGTGAGGTATTCGATGAAAATGTGTTGAGCAAATAAATAAATTTCACATAAGAGATTCAATCATTAGATAGGTCATTTGCATTAGATAAACTCTAAGGTTCTTTCCTACTCTGAAAATTAGTAATTAAGACTCTAAGAGAAAAATACAAGTATGTTATATATTGCTGTAAATCATGTATTTAAGAATGTGGAGGCCACACATATGACAATAAAAAGAAAAATGAAGGCATATTTGATCTATATTTAGAAATGTTCAACTACCTATAGTGTAAAATAGGTGATGACTATCAATCTGTGCAAAATTGCCAAAGTCTCTTCTAATAAAGCATAGATTATTAGCTTAATTTTGGTAAAAATTTTTAAGTGGACAGGCTATGTAAAACAAGGAAATACTTTTTTTCTGCTAAATTAAATAACGGAAGAAGGCATACATGGCAAGTATTCTCATTTACTGGGATGTATGGTCTGGTGGCAGTAAATGAAAAATTCAGAAATGAGATTTAACTCATTTAACTCTCCTTATTAATAAATATTGATACACTCTTTATCAATAGACACTCATTAAGGATCTATTAAATGTGTAATGATATGTTAAATTCTGTAGAGCATCTGTAAAATAATGTCCAATGCCTTCAGAAAGCTTCTACTTTGGTTAGGAAGATAGGATGAAAATAATACAGCACTTAAAATAATTTTTTAAATTCTCAACTATAAAATTAAGTGCCAACATAAAGAATCATAAGGAAGTTATAAAATACCCTATAGGAGAGTAGAGAAGGAAATTACTCACTACAGGCTATGATATGGAGAGAATTCATGGAAGAGATGTGGCCTTCTTGAACCTTGAAGGTTATTTGGACAATATGAGCAGCATCATGTAAAAAATAGCCTAATGGAAGCAGAATAATTGTGTTGTGGAAAAGTGGGAAATTGACTTGAACAATTAAGCTAAGGGTCACCCAATTTATAGAGGGCCTTGGAAGTCATGAAGAGTAGTACCAGCAAATAGGGAAATAACATAGGTTTTTGAAAAGATGAATGATACAATGGGTGTATCATTAGAAGAAAATTAGATTAGCCATGGTTTACTGGTGGGTTTAATTAGGGGGAAAACGGCCTGTAGAGACAAGTAGGCTGTAATAATCCAGTCACAGGGGAATAATGTTTTAGAATGACATACTTTCCCTGGGAATAAATTTGGGGTACAAACATGTCTAAATAATACTAACAAGACTTGCATATTGTGTATTGCCTGAACATGAAGAAGAAGAATTAGTCAAGTGACTACAATATTCTGAACTTAAGAATTAAAAGCGAAAAGAAAATTTAAAAAGGCAGAGAGAGTAAGGAGGGGGATTTTTAAATTGTTTCAATACTGAACAAATGAATTTGAGAGGGCTCAGTAAAAAGCACCCTCATGACTTGCAAAATTCCTTTAAGATATATCTATCTTTTGATTTCTTCATAATAGCAGCTGCAAGTACAAACCGTTAGTATTCTTTGGCTTATACTTACACTGGAAGATGTAACAGATACAGTAGACTTTCGAATTTGTTAGTTAATAATGCTAAAATTCATGTTAATAATTCCTAAACAGAATATAGTGGTAGGTATTAGGGAAAACAGGAAGCTACTCCAGCACCATCATTGTTCTCATTCTTTAGAAACTTAGTAAAGGATAAAAAATATAGAGAGAGGGATGGAGGATAGAGCATTGAAAGAGGTAGAGGTTTGTAATTTCATCTCATCCAAATGTTCTCATTAACCATTTATCTTGACAAGAAAAACTCTATTCTGCTTTAAAGAACTGCCTTCAGCATCATTGCTTTTTGCAGGCAGATACCCTTAGTTTGGGCAGTACCCAAGCGATAGTATAAATATAAGGAGTTGACATGATTTGGGAAAGCATTCTGTATGCATGTGGGAAACTTAAAAGTAAATAGTATATTTGTTCATATCCAAATGTCCTAAGAAATTACTAATGGGACTACAAAACATGAAAAATAAATAAGAAAAAAAATCAAGAGGTTTGAATTTCTAGAACTTGGGTCCTGTCCATATTATGTCAAAACATCTGGTTTAAAATTCCAAGAAAATTGCATTCAAACCAGTTAGATATTATATTTGACTAGAGTGGATCACAGTGCACGGCACCTAGTAGGCATTCAATAAATGTGAATAATGATAGTAATGATTCAATAAAATTTTAAGCTTTTCAACATGTTGAGTTTGTAAGTAGCTAAAGTCTTACTGTTGTAAAAAAAACACTAGGCAACTAGACTGATAACTCTAACTGATTATATTGGTCACTTCAAAACTCTTTGTTTTGTGCCCTTTAACCTACATCTCCCCATTTCCCCCACCTCCTTGCCTCTGGTAAGCACTGTTCTACTTTCTGCTACTGTGTATTTGATTTTTTTAGATGATATGTGAGATCATGCAATCTTTTTCTTTCTGTGTCTGGCTTATTTCACTTAGTTTATTGTCTCCAAGTTCATCCATGCTGTCGCAAATGACAGGATTACCTTCTTTTTTAAGGCTAAATAATATTTCACTATACATCCATACCTTGTAATTTCTTCATTCATCCTTTGATGGACACTTAGGTAGTTTTGATGTGTTGGCTATTGTAACTAATGCTACAATGAATATAGTAGTGATTATTTCACTGTGTATATGCATAGCAAATCATCAGGTTGTACATCTAAAATATATATGCTTTTTATTTAAAAAGAAAATAAATTAAAAGAAAAAAAAACCCTGGGGAGGCATCTGCCTTCGGCTCAGGGTCCTGGGATCAAGCCCCATGTCAGGCTCCTCTGCCCCTCCCCCTTGCTCTTTCTCTCTCTCTCCCTCCCTCCCCAAATAAATAAATAAAATCTTTTTTAAAAATCCCTGGAACACCCTGCTTCCCTTTGGAATGTGTATAGAGTCCTGGTTCACACAAAGGGAATTGGACTAGAACTATCAAGACTTTAAAATTTGGTTCAGTCTCTTTTGTCTTTGTACAAATTATGCCAACAGTAGAAAGAATGAAAACAAGGTAATAGATGGAAACATCATTGGTAACAATAGAGAATAAACTCTCTAGGCTTTGAAATGAAGGAGAGATTAATTTACATCTACAGAACCTTATGCACCTAAATGAGCTATTTTTGTTCTCTTGCATGCGGTCTCTCTCTTCTGTTCCTGCTGGGTTCCAAAGACAAATCAAAATAAATTTACAGTAATAAAATTAAGCACTTAAACATGCTGTTCTTGTATATATTCATAAAGTTTTTTTTTTTCCCCCACCTACTGCTACTTGCCATGGAGTTTCAAATACTCTTTATTTCCTTAGTAGGAAAGCTGTTTTATCACAAAAGTACAAAATGTCATTTGGGAAGCTTAATAACTTTTAAAAAATTACATTGTAGACCGTAAAGAATGCAACAATTTGTGGTTGTTAGAGAAATGTTACTGAATACATTGAGTTAACATATGCAAACAGCAACAACTCTCCTTTCTTTTTTAACTTTGCAGTCAAAAACATTTTTGCAAGTTTTAGATGAAATCATGTTCTGAAATTTAAATCATATGCTTTCCTTGGCATGAGAAAGACTACTGACCTTCTTTAAGTACATAAAGCAGGGTGTTTCATGTTGTTTGAAGATATTTTGAGTTTACTTGTTAATGTGAGCCCTATGTGAACAAGGAGCCTTGCTTGAGCCTGTTTTGAAAGTGGAGGGAGTGCCAGATCTCAATTCTCCAGTGGAGAGCTGGCAAGTTGCCCTACTCAATATTCATCCACTGAGCAGAAAAATATTGATGTTCACAGAAGAAAAGAATTAAATATGCATTTTAAAAGTGTAAATAAAATGTGTCACTTTATAACCATTTGAGGATTAAGAGGAATCAGACATTCCAACTTTTATTGACACATTGACACCAGCAATGGTAAAAAAAAGAAGATAGAATGTCATAAGGTTTACTTACTGTGCCTTGAATTCTCATACTAATAAAAGTATTATTACTGGAAGCATATAAATATATGACTTATCTAATTTTACAGTCTCTGCCAACAAAACAGAGATCCAGAGTTATAATACTATACAGAAAGAGGGAAACAGAAGACATTTATTTGTCTTTTTTTAGCCCTGTGCTTTTATTATGGATTAATTTAATCCTCTCTGAGCTATTGACTCATTGATTTACAAAACTCAGGACATGAAGGTAGGCAATTTCACAGAGTACTTTGTTTGCTTGACCAGATAAGCAGATATTATTGGGACAAGTTAAAATGGCCACATACATATATTATTGCAAGACTCAATTATATTTGCTACAATGTGTAAATTGGCCCAAGATGTCACATTGAAGTTCAGCTATCCCCAAACCCTCTGACCTTGGCAATTAACAGTCTTGACAGCACTATATCACTAAGCAAAACTGGGGCAGATGGTGACTCTCAACATATATTCATTATGCAGCATAAATGAGTGAAAATAATGCTGCTTTTTCTTTGGGAGCATTTGAAAGTGGTGCTGTTAACAAATATTTTTTAAGTTGACATGGAACTTTAAAAATGAAAAACTTAGAATGATTTAAAAGTTCCAGAAATAAGTCCCTTCTATTTCATGAGTGATCAAAGTACTGAAGTAGATATACACCTCATTTTCTTTGTGCCCATCTTTCCATTAGATGCTCAATAAATATTTCTTGAATAAATGAATGAATGAATCTCCTATTAGCTTCTTAAGGAAAGGAACCATGATTTAAACATCTCTGTATCCTCAGAGCCTAACAGAGTGTATGACACAAACCCTCAGCAAAGATTTATTCCACATTTACTCTAAAATATAGAAGAAATGTATAAATACATCTCAAACTTATCATTAAGTTTCTTCCCATAAACCTCAAGCTCTGCAAAATACCTCTTATCTTGAATTCTTAAGTATCTGACGAATCTTATTTAGGGTAACCTATATATTTAACAAAAACATTTATATGTGAAATGTAAAAATAGTGCCTATCTGAGGAAGCACCTAATATCAAATTTTTTCAGCTTTATTGAGGTATAATTGACAAATAAAATTGTAATATATGTAAAGTGTACAGTGTAATGATTTGATATATGTATACATTGAGAAAAGATTCCTACCATTGAAAAAATAACTCTTTTTTTATATTTTATTTGTCAGAGAGAGCGAGAAAGAGAGCACAAGCAGGGGGAGAGGTAGGTAGAGGGAGAAGCAGGCTCCCTGCTCAGCAGGGAGCCCAATATGGGACTCAGTCCCAGGACCCTGGGATCATGACCTGAGCCGAAGGCAGGTGCTTAACCAACTGAGCCACCCAGGCATCCCCCAAAAAATAACTCTTTTCTTGATTGTTTACATGGCTTAGGAATGAGCAAAGCCTTGAAGGACAGATAGATATTTCTTTGAATTCTGGCTCCACCAAGATACAAACTGCAATCTGAGGTAAGTTATTAAACGTTTCAGAGTCTGTTTCCTCATATATAAAATATGGTTAATAATATTCCTCTCAGTTAACTAAATAACAGATATAAAATTCATTGGAGTATAACTAACTGGATAGGACAAATACTCAGGTATAATAGAGTTTTACAGATCTATAATTTCTGAATACTTTGTTTCTTACTGTCCATAGTTTTGTGAGTATCGCTAAGGTGCATTTAATTAAAATGAAATTAGTTGATAAATGATGTTTGAATTCTGACAAGAATGCTTAGACATTTATCTAGAGACAAATTATAAGTTGTGGGTTTGTACTATGCTTTAGTATTAATATTGCTATGTTTGGAGTTACATTAGAATCCTGGGTCTTTTGTTTCCTAGTTCTGACTTTGGAAAAGTAATTTAACCTCTCTGAGTATTACATCTCACACCTCTAAACTTTGGATAAATATACGTACTTTACCTGCTTCTAAGTTTGTTCTGAGAAACAAATGAGGTAATGGGCATGAAAATAGTTTGTAAAGTGCCAAGGACCCATGAATCTACCAAATATTTATTATCATGGCTTTCCCTGTGATTTCGCTTGCTAGTTATATTCATTCATTTGTTAGAACCTGTTATTTACTGGTTAAGAGAATTGATGGAGAATAATGACAGAAATTGCTTAAGAAACACATTACATATTATCTAAATAATAGATTTTTATTTCAGGCTCTAAGATAGTTATGATCCATGACCTTGAAAAAATAAATTACTTTTTCATTTTCTGGTCCTCAAAATGAAACCAAGAATAACTCTAATTAGTACAAGGTATTATGAGGATTGCAAAGGTAATAACACATAGTGAGATACTGGATTAAGAGGAACACTGTAATTGCAAATGTATCAGGGTATTTCCTATTGTCAGTAAGAATTTTTCATTATTCAATCTGTTTCTTTGGCTAAGAAAAGCGCTGAGTCAGATTTTCCCCCGCCATTAAACTACTATGTTAACATTTTACTAAATCAAACTGTAGTAGTTCCAAAATGCAATATAAGTAGCTCACACCCAGGGAGTAGTTTTTCCATTGTAAAAATCTGGCTTATTCATTCATGATAAGAACATCCCAAGAATGAGCCCTTAAAATTTACTATAGGATATTTCTCCAAATGTATAACCATTTACATTTAGTATTGACATTAAGAAATGTCATATATAATGTCTTTAAACTTTAGTAATAAGTTAAAAATGAAAGAACTAATTAAAATAAGCTGACAGAGAACCCCAGTTCATACAAAAATCTGAAATTGTGTTTTATTGCCAAGTAATGATTTTTCTAATGGCAGCTAGATAAAGGGGGAGGTGGAGGCCATGAAGGGGTGGAACACTGTTGGTAATAGAGACATTTAATCAAGAAACTATTGCAACTAAAATTTAAAAAAAATAAATAAATTTTAAAACAAGAAATAATCAGAGAAAGACAAATACCATATGATTTCACTCATATGTGGAATTTAAGAAACAAAACAAACGAACATAGGGGGGAAAAGAGAGGCAAACCAAGAAACAGACTCTTAGCAAACTGATGGTTACCAGAGGGGAAGTGGTTGGGGGTGGCAGGGATGGGTTAAATAGGACATCAAGGAGGGCACTTGTGATGAGCACAGGGTGTTGTATGTAAGTGATAAATCACTAAATTCTATACCTGGAAGAAAAGATTATAATAACATTGTTTGGTGACAGATGTTAACTACACTTATTGCGCTGAGCACTGAGTAGTGTATAGAATTATAGAATCAGGATGTTGTATGCCTGAAACCAATATCACACTGTATGTTAATTTTATTTCAATAAATTTATATTAGTAATAAAAAAGAAACTATTGCAACTAATAATTGAAAAATAAATCTTTATCTGTTATAATCAGACTCTATGTAGACCTGGGATTTGTATGGGTGACAGAAAAATTGAAATTACTAGAAGCTTTCAGCCATGAAGGAGTTGTGCACTGTAAATGCTCAAATCAAGATCTTTCATCCATGACAGAATGGCTTGTTACTTTGCACAAAGGACAATAAACTGGCTCATAAGCAAAGTGAGTAATTTTTTAAAACACTCTACTGCATGTATAACAATCCTTGTAACCTATCTGTCAAGCACATCACTTGTAAATACAAAAGGAATTCAAAAATAATCTTAAAGCCAGAAAATCAGGGAGAAAAAGTTGGGTGGAAATCAAATGGATCCAAGAAATAGGTAATAACAAACTCTGAGAAATTACCTTTCACAAATTACCTTCTTGCTGATGTACTTCCAAAATGGAAACTAGTATTGAAAGATGGTTGTATTTACTTACTGAGAGGGAGAAGAAATCCAGAGGCTAGACTTTTTTAATTTTTCCATCTTCCTGATTAGGCCTTAGTGAAAATAAATATGTAAGTCACAGACATACAATTATTTTCTATAGATCCAAGTGACTTACAGTTAATGGTATAAACAAAAGCATGTTTGCTACAGTGAAGAGAATGCTCCCATAACAAAAATTTGAGTGTAGATATAACTTTAATTTCCCAATAAAAGGAACTTAATGTTCTTTTTCCTTTGATAAGATGATGCAAAAGATACTTTAGTCAAGTCTAAAACAACAACAATGACGATGACAATAATAGAAACCAGAAGAAGCATTTTGAAATGGAATCAAAGGTTAGGATAAAACAAAACAAAAATGACTTGTACTCCTAAAGAATCAATTAACTTTCATTTGAATTACATCAAGGCATAATAAAGGCTGTTTGCCAAAAGTTATTCCATATTTGAGGAATTCACTTATGCTTGAAGTAAATTATATTTTTAATAGGTCAATATATTCACTGTTTAGTGGACGTGAAAGAAAAGTTACTACAGAAAACTTTTCCACATCTATCCTCAAATTAAAATTTAACAGTCTCATTAATTTATATCTTGGTGGTTAGGCCCACCAAGAATGAAGAGTTAACATTACTTCACTTCCTTGAATTTTAGTATACTTCACTTGAATTCTGCCCCCCCCTTTTTTAAGATTTTATTTATTTATTTGACAGAGGGAGAGCAAGCACAAGCAAGGGGAG
Source organism: Phoca vitulina (assembly GCF_004348235.1). Taxonomy (NCBI): domain Eukaryota; kingdom Metazoa; phylum Chordata; class Mammalia; order Carnivora; family Phocidae; genus Phoca; species Phoca vitulina. Next base: position 1,039,725 of record NW_022589765.1, on the reverse strand, counting down.
CAGCAGGCAGAGGGAGAAGCAGGCTCTCCACTGAGCAGAGAGCCTGACGTGGGGCTCCATCCCAGGACCCTGAGATCATGACCTGAGCTGAAAGCAGACACTTAACCAACTGAGCCACCCAGGCGCCCCTTGATTTCTCTCCTCAACAAAAGCTATACTGTGTTTTCTCACCACCTCCACTTACCTCTCTCTCCCTCTCTCTCTCTCTCCTTTCTTTCCTCCCTCCCTCTAGCACCCTTACACACATACACATATACACGCATATACATGTGCACAGGCACAGACACATACATAGTCACACATACTATGCTTTCAAAGAAACCAGTCACTGTGAGGATGTTTTCAGTCTACATAACACTTAATCCTTTTTGGTCAGTATATAAAAGAGTTACAAAACATGCAAATTTTGAAATTTGTGACGTAACTTTAGGAAGCTATTCTGAAATGATATACAAGAAAATAAAAATCATTATAAATGATAGACGTAGAAATTTAGCTGTCAATAGACTATGTTTTGATAGATGACTGACTTTTATTATGAAAATGCACATTTAAGACACTTTAAAATATGCTGAACTTAGTAAAACTTCAATTAATAAAAATGGTTGAGGAAAGAGGTATTGATGGAGGTTTGGGGTTTTATTTGCTGCTGTTTTTTTGTTTTGTTTTTGTTTCGATTTATCAATTCTTCAGAAAAAAGTCTTTTGTTTCAATATCAGATGTTAAAAATTGCTTTTTTTCTTTTCTTTTCTTTTTTTTCTTTTCTTTTTTATTTATATTTTTAACCTGAGAAGGTGAAATTTATATTTTTTCAGCTTTATTAAGGTATAATTGACAAATAAAATTGTTATATATTTAAAGTGTACAACATGATGATTTAATATATGTGTTCATTGGGAAAGTAATCAATAATAAGGAAAACTGTAGAATTTACAAATATGTGGATATTAAACAACATGCTCCTGAACAACCAATGTGTCAAAGAAGAAATTTTAAAAATATTTTGAGACAAACTGAAAACACAACATACCAAAACTTATGGGATGCAGCAAAAGCAGTTCTGAAAGGGATATTTATAGCAATAAATGCTTACATTGAGAAAAAAGTAAGATCTCAAAGAACTAGAAAAAGAACAAACTAAGCTCAAAGTTAGTAGAAGGGAGGAAATAAAGATCAGAGCAAAAGTAAATAGAGACTAAAGAGACAACAGAAAAGATCACCAAAACTTAGAGCTGTTTTTTGAAAAGATAAAATCAACAAACCTTTAGCTACACTAAAACAAAGAGAGAAGACTCAAATAAATAAAATCAGAAATGAAAGAGGAGACATTACAACTGATACCACAGAAATACTAAGGATAAGAAACTACTACAAACAATTACATGCCAACAAATGGGATAACCTAGAAGAAATGGAAAAATTCCTAGAAACATACAACTTATCAAGATTGAATCATGAAGAAATAGAAAGTATGAACAGACCAATTACAAGTAAGGAGATTAAATGAGTAATCTTAAATCTCCCAACAAAGAAAAATTCAAGACCAGATGGTTTTACTGATGGATTCTACCACACATTTAATGAAGGCCTTTATAAATTATATAGTCTACATGTTTTTTTGATAAGGTATTATGGACGTAAAATAATCAGGTCAATAATGTAAACTTTGGGTGCCTGGAAATTACTGTTTTTCTCATAGCAGAATAGTATGGATAGAGAAAATATACTTCATAGAACTCTAGCTAGAAAGAACTCTAGCTTTAAAGACCTGAAAGTAGGTCTCTAAAATAGATTCCTGATATTATCCCATTTCCTTTATATTTCTTTCTCCAGAAGAAAAGAAAGGAGTTTTCTCATCTTGCTCCCTAAAGAATATAATCTAACTTTGTGAACTTTGAATGTTTATTACTACTAGATTGTTTTAATAGGAGAAAAGAATAAATAGAAAACTTTCTCAGAATAGTTTATAGAAATTCATACATAATACAGGAACACTGAGGACATCATCATCATAATCATTATTATTATTATTTTAACACTGAGGATATTATTATGTTAAAAATTATTATGTTAAGCAAACCCAGTAATCTGTATTTGTGAAATGTGACCACCTGCTCACCGGGTATTTTATGTAACAGTTTTATTTATAGGTCATATACTGTAAACCTCTGTTTTAAAAACCGTATCTTCTGCATTTTGGAAATTATTTATCTGTACCTCCAAACATAGTAAATTATTTTTTATTTATTTATTTATTTTTCAAACATAGTAAATTATTTTTAAAAATCTTTGTTATTTAAATTGAAAAACAAATTCATATTTTCCCAAGATGGTAATAGTTCTGTTTAGTTCATTTCTCTCTGCATAACTATGGATCACATAAATGTGTATAAAATGTTGCTTTGATTTATGAACCACATTACAGATCTAAAGGTTTCAATTCATTAACAGTGAATATAATGACTTTGGAAGCATTGAGGTGTCTCATGTCATATGTAGCTATCTAATGTCCAAAGCCCTGTAGTAAAAGTCTAATATCCACTGGGTAGAAAATTTATATCAAGACAAACCTTTCTAAAAGTCTTTAAAGTTGTTTTCTCGGGGCGCCTGGGTGGCTCAGCCGTTAAGCGTCTGCCTTTGGCTCAGGTCGTGATCTCAGGGTCCTGGGATCGAGCCCCGCATCAGGCTCCCTGCTCGGTGGAAAGCCTGCTTCTCCCTCTCCCACTCCCCCTGCTTGTGTTCCCTCTCTCGCTGTGTCTCTGTCTGTCAAATAAATAAATAAATAAAATCTTTTAAAAAAAAAAAAAGTTGTTTTCTCAAATGAACAAAGGCCATCATGTGTCTGACATGCAAGGTAATACTGATTGTGTGTTTTTTTTCCTAAAGTATGAAATTCACATCACTTTGCTTTCAGCTTTAATCTGTTGTATTGTTTAAATAATAAGAGCAGTGGAACATAAGATTAGGATCAGATGCAAGGTCACATAGCCATTCCTATAGCCTTATAGAAGAAACATGTATTTTTTTAAGAAAATTTTGCTTAAGGTAGGAATGTTTTTCACATTTCAAATTAATAGATTTACAATTCTTACTCTAAAATCCCTTAACCAGTACTTGATATTACTTCATTCATAAAAATTTAACATTCTCTATTAATGACAATAATAGAAAATCACATAATTTAGACTTTGTGTACATGGCAGTTCTAAAACATTATAACTTAGAAAGGTTTGGTTATATGCAAATAATGAATCATGGAACACTACATCAAAAACTAATGAAGTACTGTATGGTGACTAACAAAACATAATAAAAAAAAAAGAAAGGTTTTGGTGAAATTGGTTACATGATAGTCATTACAACAAATTTTTAAAAATGATTTGGATAATCAAATCAATTTTAAGAGTGCCCATACCACAATCTACTCATGTATGCTAGTACTTGATTACCTGAAGACAGATAATAACAACACATGTATGGAGTGCTTATTATGTGCTAAGCATGGTCAAAGCATTTTACATTATTATCCCCCATTTTGTAGATGAAAGATCTGAAGCTAAAAAAGATATCACTTGCCTAAAGTCACTTGGCATGTATTTGGTGAAAGCAAAGATATTTAGACTCTAAAGCCAACATTTTAACCTCTAGACTTTACTGCCTCTAATGGCAATCCACTGGGATTGAGGAAAACAATACAAAAATACTATAGTTTTCAAGTTTTTCTGCTGACATGAGGGCATCAGATCTTACCTAGGCTCTGAAAATCACAAAGAGCTCTCCTTAAACAAGTCGTCTCATCCCTCTGAGCTTCAGTTTCTTCATTTAGAAAATAAGATTCTGAATGACATAGTATCTAAATTTCCTTTAGTTTTGAAATTTAGTGTTTATATGACTTTACACAGAGTTCAAAGAAGTAGGAATCAATGCATTGCCTACTTACAGTGTAGAGAATGGAGAAAAAAGGACCATTGATTCCTAAATTCATTTTGCCTGATGCCATGCAAATGTACATCAAACAAGCTTATAAATATAATCTTTGAATGCTATTCTTTATGTTTAAAAAATGTCCTTTCTCAATTCTTTATTTGGCTCATTTGTACTTATGCTTCAAGACTTCTTTTTTTAAAGATTTTATTTATTTATTTGAGAGAGAGAAAGGGAGGGAGGGGGAGGAGGGAAAGAGAGAATTGATAAGCAGACTCTGCACTGAGTGTGGAACTTGATGGAGGGGGGAGGGCTCGATCCCATGACCCAAGATCATGACCTGAGTCAGATGCTAACTGACTGAGCCACCCAGGCACCCCTGCTTCAAGACTTCTATCAACATTCACCTAATTCAGTAAGACTTATCTTTTCTTCAAGAAGCATTCTTTTTTCACTGCCATATAACATACTAGGAGAGATGACCATTTTAATCATATCTGTGCCTTTACACCTCTCTTCCTTCTGCTCCACACAGCTGGACATCTCTTATTGCCTGGCTGCCTTCTACTCATCCTTTGATAGCTTAAGAATTATCTCTCCAAGTATCTCTCCATTGGTTTAACCTCCTTCCGTAGCTGGTTGAATGTTCCTCTTTAGAGTTCCTATATTATCCAACCCATATCTCTTTCAGAATGCTCAACAGATTGCATTAAAATGAGGTACATACTTGGCTTCCTCAATCATTATATGATCTGCGAAGACAGGGGTCATGTTTTATTCATTTTAATAAATCTAGAGAGATTACGTAGAATGGAATGTGATCAATCTATATTTGATAAACTGAATTTAAATGGTGATTCAGTGCAGATACCCTCAGGGTGGTTCTTTACCACATCCTAAAGAGAGGGCAGTCACAACTTTCTTGTTTTTTATCTTATAGAAAATTATGAGAATTAGTGAGACAAATTACTAGTTTGAGGTCTTAAAACTAGACGAAACACAAAGATGCCATGTATAAACCAGCTACCATTATCCTTAATAAACATCTGAACACTGACAACATTTCCAATAACAGTAAGTTATATCTCACAAAGATGGATTTAATTTTTAGGATACAAACACTGAAAGGGTTATAGTGAACTTAGTGGGTGAATCTCATACATAAGTCAATTTTTAAAAATAAAATAAACACTTATTCCAATAGAAATCAGCATAGTATGCTGGCTGTTAAACTTTCCCCACTGGTGTTCTCAGCAGCTATGATCTGGGGCTTAAGTGAAAGTTAAATACACTAAAGAGGCTGTTTATGAATTAATGAGGAACATGGGCATAGCTCATTACAAATTCTTAAGTGGAGACTAGCATAAGAAAGAGAAGCCAAACTTGACATATTTTATCAAAATCCTTAGTGCCATATAGTAAACCATGTTTACTCAGCACAGTAGACCAATTCCTTGGCTGTTGTGAAGCATAACTCTTCTCTCCCTTGTTTCCTCACTCCCTCCCTTCCATCATTTGACAAACATGGGCACTTTGAGAGACCCTAAAAGGAGGGTTGAGATTCAAAGATTAATACATAGTCTCTGAATCTTCTCAAATATAATGAAACATAGAAAGCCTCAAAAGTATAGTTCACTGTGACTAAGGTTAACAGGTTCAACAAAATTAATAACTTTATCATTACTATAGACATAGCTTTACTTGTTTATACGTTGTCAACCCAGAATTAATGTGTCATCTTTAAAAAGTCAGTCCCAATTGGTATGAATATAAGCATTTTATATCAATTCATTTGGGGGTGATCTGTCTTTTGTGGAAAATAATTGTATATTTAAGTTTTTACTTTAATGAAAAACATCCATTATTAGAGACTACAAGGGAAAAGTGTGGATACTTTTTGACTTTCTTTTCATATTTACATATTTCATTAGATTTGGGTTTAGGGAATGACATTGCATCTTTAAATAACACCTCTGATTATATCATTCCTCTGATATAGGCAACATTATTCAGTGAAACATAATACTCCAAAGAACTGTCAGACTATTTCAAAAATAATGAATTAGCAACATGAGAATTTAAGGACATCATGATGGATTAGGCAGAAAGCTGTTAAGTATGACCCCATGATATAAGCAAATGTGCGTATGATGTGTTATGAGAACAACAAAGGAATTGCACATATTTTTAAAATATCATTTAAGATTGTTAATTATACTCATCATTATAGCACCAGAACATCATAGAATCTCCATCAGATAAAGTAGAACGTTCATTTTGCAACATACATTACCATTTGCGGTATCAGTGACATCAATAATTATTACCTTAGGCTTCAGCAACAGCAAAGGAGAAAAAAAATAAGTCCATGTGTTTCATTTCATAACAGAAGACATAGAGTCCTTGGAGTTGAGATGTCACACTTGAGCTCATTTAGTGTTCAGCAAATAATTTTTGAATGTCACTGATCCTAGATCATTTTTAAAAAGCTACTTCCCCTTACTTTGAAAGATGTGCTATGCTGCATTTCATTACTTTTCTCCTTACCTCATTCTTCTTTTGTTCTAAAATAAGTGATGAGGTTTCTGGTGAAGATTAAGTACTAGAAGGCAGTAATGCAATGGCCCAAACAGGGTTTTAATTGGAACCTCAAACCCTGTGGAAAAATAAGAAATTAAATCATTAATAAAATTCATTTCCCAGAAGACACTAACTGATATATGTTATTTTAAGAAGCCTTAATTATTTTTTTCTATGAGATTCCTAAAGACATATTTGTGAAATCTAAAATTCACTAGCCATGCCATATTCAGGTTATATAATGAAACTACAGCCTTTCCAAAGTTCCAAATATCAAGGCATAAATAAGAAATCCACAGTGATTTTCCTTTTATAAAACGTTAGCATTTTTACATCAACATTACTCCTCATGTTTCCTTACAATGTTATAGTACATTCATTACTTAAGGCAATCCTGGAAGTACCACAGAAGTATTTCAATATGACTCAAGCAAAACCATGGCACAATGTTAAACAAATCAAGCTGCCACATAACTGAAAGTTTAAAATGAATTGTAATTTCCTGAGGAGGAGGGAAGATGGTGGAGGAGTAAGGGACCCTATTTCAACTGGTCCCCTGAATTTAGCTCAATATCTACCAAACCATTCTGAACACCCATGAAATTAGCCTGAGATGTAAGAATATATATCTGGATCTCTACAAGCAGAAAATCTCTGGCGGTCTCGAGGTATGAAGGGGGGAGCCATGATTCTGCAGGCAGATATCGGAAGTTAAACAGAAGGGGGAGAGAGCCGCCATAAACTGGTGCCGGGAAGGTGATATAACACTGGAGTGCAAGAGCATCCCACGCTGGGGACTGGACACAGACTCACGGACCTGTAGCTGTGGGGAAAGGACTTTAGTCCAGCCCCCAAACAGGATCCAGGAGCTGCTGGTGTGCACACATGAACCGGGGGTGGCTCACAGTTTTAGAAGCACAAAGGGCAGAGATGTGCCCTGCCATGGGCTTGACCTCTGGGAGAGTTGTTGTGGGGCGCACAACCTGGGAGGCTGCAGTTTTTAGCAGTGCAGACAGAAACCGAGACTCTATCCTGGAGAGCTCAGTGAAGAGCTCACTGTGATTTCTCTGTTCAGGGACAGAGGTTTTGGTGCAGTCACTTCTGCTCTGACTTTCAGAAGAGCAGCAGGAAGCTGCCAGGGAAATGTGCTGGAGAATAAGAGCTAAAAACAAAAACAAAAACAAAAAAACGGTTTTCACTGAGCACCCCCCAACAGGGGGCAGGGCAACTATGCCCAAGCAGGGTTGTCTGAATAACAGCACTGCAGGTTCCCTCCCCCAGGAGACAGGCTGGAAGAACAAGAGCATGACAACCCTAGGGTCCCTATAAAACAGGTGTATCTTGCTTGGGTCATGGTTAATACTTTGGACTCTGTACATTCCCTCAACCACCTCCCAACAGAATGACTAAGAGGAGGAATCCCCAACAAAGAAAAGAATCAGAGACTATGGCCTCTGCCACAGACCTAATGGATATGGATATAAGCAAGATCTCAGAGATAGACTTCAGAGTAACAATTATAAAGTCGATATCAAGGCAGGGCAGAAATTAGATCTAATCAGGCCAAACTTAAAATGATATGAATGAAGTGCAGTCTAAACTAGATACTCTGACTGCCAGGGTAAAGGAGGCAGAAGAATGAATTAATGAGCTACAAGATAAGATGATAGAAAAGAAGGAAGTTAAGGAGACCTGGGACAAATAGCTTAAAGCCCAAGAGATCAGACTGAGAGAGATCAATGACACCATGAAATGTTCCAATGTCAGAATTTTGGAGATCCTTGAGGGGGTAGAGAGAGAGAGAGAGGCCTAGAAGATATATTTGAGCAAATCGTCGCTGAGAACTTCCCTAATCTGGGGAAGGAAACAAGCATTCATGTCCAAGATGCAAAGAGGACACCTCCCAAGATCAGTGAGAAGAGATCAATGCCCCGACATATAATAGTAAAACTCGCAAATCTTAGATCCAAGGAAGCAATCCTGAAAGCAGCTAGGAGGAAGAGATTTCTTATGTAGAGAGGGAAGAACTTCAGAATAATGTCAGACCTGTCCACAGACACCTGGCAAGCCATAAAGGGCTGGAAAGACATATTCAGGGTACTAAATGAGAAGAACATGCAGCCAAGGATACTTTATCCAGCAAGGCTGTCATTCAAAATGGATGGAGAGACAAGGAGTGTCCAGGACTGGCAGAAACCGAAAGAATATGTGACCAGCAAGCCAGCCCTGCAAGAAATATTAAGGAAGGTTCTATAAAAAAAGAAAGAACCCAAGAATGGTATAGAACAGAAATTGACAGAGACAATCTATAGAAACAGGGACTTCACAGACAACATGATGGCACTAAAATCATATCTTTCAATAATCACAATCAAAGTGAACAGCCTAAATGCTCTCATGAAACGGCACAGGGTTGCAGATTGGATAAAAAGGACCCATCCATATGCTGTCTACAAGAAACTCATTTAGAACCTAAAGATACTTTCAGACTGAAAGTGAGGGATGGAGAACCATTTTTCATGCCAATGGACCTCAAAAGAAAGCTGGGGTAGCAATTCTCATATCAGACAAATTAGATTTTAAGCTAAAGACTATAGTAAGAGATACAAAGGGACACTGTATCATACTTAAAGTGTCAATCCAACAAGAAGATCTAACAATTGTAAATATCTATGACCCTAACCTGGGAGCAGCCAACTATATAAGCCAGCTGTTAACCAAAATAAAGAATCATATTGGGGGATAATAATACTTTAATAGTAGGAGACCTCAATACTCCACTCTCAGCAATAGACAGATCATCTAAGCAGATCAACAAAGAAACAAGAGCTTTGAATGACACCTTGGACCAGATGGACTTCATAGATATATACAGAACATTCCACCCTAAAACAACAGAATACTCATTCTTCTCGAGTGCACATGGAACTTTCTCCAGAATAGACCACATACTGGGTCACAAATCAGGTCTCAACCAATACCAAAAGATTGAGATTATTCCCTGCATATTTTCAGACCACATGTTTTGAAACTGGAACTCAATCACAAGAAAAAATTTGAAAGGAATTCAAGCATTTGGGAGCTAAAGGCCACTCTCCTCAAGAATGTTTGGGTCAACCAGGAAATCAAAGAACTTAAACAATTCATGGAAACCAATGAGAACAAAAACACATTGGTCCAAAACCTATGGGATACTGCAAAGGTGGTCCTAAGGGGGAAATACATAGCCATCCAAGCCTCTTTCAAAAAATTAGAAAAATTACAAATGCACAAGCTGAACTTATACCTAAAGGACCTGGAGAAACAACAACAAATCAGGCCTAAACCAACCAGGAGAAGAGAAATAATAAAGATTAGAACAGAGATCAATGAATTAGAAACCAGAAAAACAGTATAACAGATCAACAAAATTAAAAGCTGGTTCTTTGAAAGAATTAACAAGATTGATAAACATCTGGCCAGACTTATCCAAAAGAAAAGAGAAAGGACCCAAATTAATAAAATAATGAATGAAAGGGGAGAGATCACGACTAACACCAATGAAATAGAAACAATTATTAGAAATTATTATCAGCAAGTATAAGCCAAAAAATTAAGCAACCTGGAAGAAATGGATGCCTTCTGGGCAACTTATAAACTACCAAGCCTGAAACAGGAATAAATAGAGAATCTGAACAGACCAATAACCAGTAACGAGATTGAAGAAGTGATCAGAAACCTCCCAAAAAACAGGAGTCCAGGGACAGATGGTTTCCCAGGGGAATTCTACCAAACATTTAAAGAAGAAATATTACCTATTCTTCTGAAGCTGTTTCAGAAAATAGAAACAGAAGGAAAACTTTCAAACTTGTTCTATGAGGCAAGCATTACCTTGATCCCCAAACCAGGCAAAGACCCCATCAAAAAGGAGAAATACAGACCAATATCCCTGATGAACATGGATGTCAAAATACTCATCAAGATCCTAGCCAATAGGATCCAACAGTACATTAAAAGGATTATCCATCATGACCACTTGGGATTTATTCCTGGGATGCAAGGGTGGTTCAACATTCGCAAATCAATCAGTGTGATAGAACACATTAATAAAAGAAAAGACAAGAACCATATGATTCTCTCAATTGATTCGGAAAAAGGATTTGACAAAATACAGCATCTTTTCCTGATTAAAACCCTTCAGAGTGTAGGGATAGTGAGAACATTCCTCAGTTTCATAAAAACCATCTATTAAAAGCCTACAGCAAATATCATTCTCAATGGGAAAAAGCTGAGAGCATTTCCTTTAAGATCAGAAACACAACAAGGATGCCCACTCTCACCACTATTATTCAACATAGTACTAGAAGTCCTAGCATCAACAATCAGAGAACAAAAGGAAATAAAAGGTATTCAAATGGGCAAAGAAGAAGTTAAACTCTCTCTCTCTGTAGATGACATGATACTTTATGTGGAAAACCCAAAAGACTCCACCCCCAAATTACTAGAACTCATACAGCAATTCAGTAATGTGGCAGGATACAAAATCAATGCACAGAAATCATTTGCTTTTGTATACACTAACAATGTAATTGTAGAGAGAGAAATTACGGAATCAATTCCATTTACAACAGCAACAAAAACCATAAGACACCTAGGAATAAACCTAACCAAAGAGGTAAAAATCTCTACTCTAGAAACTACAGAACACTTATGAAAGAAATTGAAGAGGAAACAAAAAGGTGGAAAAACATTCCATGCTCATGGATTGGAATAATAAACATTGTTAAAATGTCTATGCTGCCCAGAGCAATCTCTACTTTCAATGCTCCCCTTATCAAAATATCATTGGCATTTTTCAAAGAGCTGGAACAAACAATCCTAAAATTTGTATGGAACCAGAAAAGACCCCGAATTACCAAGGAAATGTTGAAAAAGAAAACCAAAGCTGGGGGCATTACGTTGCCTGATTTCATGCTATATTACAAAGCTGTGATCACTAAGACAGCATGGTATTGGTACAAAAACAGACACATAGATCAATGGGACAGAATAATGAGCCCAAGTATGGACCCTCAACTCTATGGTCAAGTAATCTTCAACAAATCAGGAAAAAAATATCCAATGGAAAAAAGACAGTCTCTTCAATAAATGGTGTTGGGAAAACTGGACAACCACATGCAGAAGAATGAAACTCGACAATTCTCTTACACCATTCACAAAGATAAATTCAAAATAGATGAAAAACCTCAATGTGACACAGAAATCCATTAAAATCCTAGAGGAGAACATAGGCAGTAAATTCTTCGACATTGGCCACAGCAAATTCTTTCAAATCATGTCTCTAAAGGCAAGGGAAACAAAAGCAGAAATGAACTTTTGGGACTTCATCGAGATAAAAAGTTTCTGCACAGCAAAGGAAACAGTCAACCAAACCAAAGACAACCAACAGAATGGGAGAAGATATTTGCAAATGACATTTCACATAACCAGCTAGTATCCAAGATCTATAAAGAACTTATCAAACTCAACACCCAGAGAACAAATAATCCAGTCAAGAAATGGGCAGAAGACATGAACAGACATTTCTCCAAAGAAGACATGCAAATGGCTAACAGACACATGAAAAAATGTTCAACATCACTAGTCTTCAGGGAAATACAAATCAAAACCATAATGAGACCACCTTACACCAGTTGGAATCGCTTAAGTTAACAAGACAGGAAACAAGAAGTGCTAGCGAGGATGTGGAGAAAGGGGAACCCTCTTACACTGTTGGTGGGACTGCAAGCTGGGACAGCCACTCTGGAAAACAGTATGGAAGCTCTTCAAGACTTCAAAAATAGAGCTACCGTATGGCCCAGCAGTTCACTACTGGGTATTTACCCCAATATACAGATGTAGTGAAAAGAAGGGGCACATACACCCCAATGTTCATAGAAGCAATGTCCACAATAGCCAAACTGTGGAAGGAGCCGAGATGCCCTTCAACAGATGAATGGATAAAGAAGATGTGGTCCATATATACAATGGAATATTACTCAGCCATCAAAAAGGGTGAATACCCACCATTTGCATTGACATGGAACTGGAGGTTATTATGCTAAATGAAATAAATCAAGAAGAGAAAGTCAATTATCATATGGTTTCACCCATATGTGGAACATAAGGAATAGCATGGAGGACATTAGGGGAAGGAAGGGAAAACTGAAGGGGGAGAAATCAGAGGGGGAGACCAACCATGAAAGACTATGGACTCTGGGAAAGAATCTGGGGGTTTCAAAGGGGTGAGGGGTGGGGGGATGGGTTAGCCTGGTGGTGGGTATTAAGGAGGACACGTGTTGTAGTGAGCACTGGGTGTTATATGCAAATAATGAATCATGGAACACTACATCAAAAACTAATGATGTACTGTATGGTGACTAACATAACATTATAAAAAAAAGGAAATGTAATTTCTCTGAAGACTTGCAAAAACTCTAATTACAAATGCCCCCATTAAAGAAAATCATAAAAACAATTTTCTGGTGAGTCACAGTTTATACCAGGTATGTGACTAAAGCACATTATACAAATAAAAATGCAGAAGACACATGGTGGGAAGAATTATGATCTTATTTAAAAAACACTTCATTATACATTTGGTCCATTAACAATTTTTGAGAAACTGGACCCAGTTTTACTTAAGAGCAATGTAAAAATAGTTTATTTTGAAGAGTTTAAATCTAGTTGGGGGAACCAACTGTAAATGTTACAAGTATAAATAAATCCATATATACTGGAAGTAGTGATTCTAAGGTAATGATTAACCACTCAAATGGCATGTTGTTATACTTTATAATTACTTTGGGTGATCTGTTTTAGAGAATAGGAGTTTGTTTTTGTAAAGGATGTGTTTCTCTATTTTATAAATACTAAGATGAGTATGTATATATAAGATACATACTATACTCCGTAATATGTTTTATAAAGACTTGCGCATGCCACTTTTATGTGTCATCCTTTACTCTTTGGTAGTAAGTGTAAACAGTGAAAAACTATATATAGTATAAACACCTAACATCTTTACTTTCGCTTGCCTCATTGATTTCAATCAGCTTATTTGCTTGATAAACCTTCATACAGATAAATGCCTATATTATTGGCATTTAAAAGGTCATACATTTTTCAAGTGTATTCTCTCCATTATATCTTGCTACACTACTGCATTTATTCTGTCATATGCTGATAAGAAGATGTATCCTAAAGATTATCAACATGATTGCAATTTTCTTCTGCTTCTGTTTGTTGTTTCTAATGTATTATCTTGATATTCCAACCATACTTTGCATTTTGATAAGCACATTCAAATCCATTCTTTCAACAGACATTTATTGATCACTGAAAATATTCTACTAAATGCCATGCAAAATAAAATAAAATAAAATAAAAATAAAATAAAAAATAAAATAAAATAGTGAATCAGACATGAATTCCACCTTCAAGATGCTTATAGTTTAAAAAGGGAGATGCCAACTCATTACTAAGAAGAAGGTAAAATATGAGTATCATAAGACACATAGCAAAAAAAGCTAAACTAGTGCAGAGGAAAAAGTTTGCTTCCAACTGTGAGGATCAAGGAAGATTCTGGAATATATGACATTTCTGCATGTCTTAAAAGGATTTGGACAATTAGAGATCAAACAATGTATTTGGCAGAAAGAAAACTGCATAGGCAAAAGGCTTAAGGGGAAAGCATAGGACAGATTTGGAAACTAGTGGGCAGCTTTATTTAGGTGAATTACATGGTACTTGGATTAAAGTAGTAGAGGTAAGGCTTCAAGGATAGATGATTCTCAGACAATGGACAGACTTAAATATAAGCCTAAGGAAATGGAGCTTGTTTCTCTAAACAGTAAAACTCAGTTTTTCTGATCCAGGGAGTGATGTGATATAATTTTGTTTTATAAAGATTAATCTGGCAGAAAAATGAATAATGGATTTGAGAATTAGAAGTAGATGATAGGCATGGGGGCAGTTCGGAAGCTATTGTGATTGTCTATATGAGAGAGATTAAGGACTTGAATCAGGACTGAAGCAACAAAAATGAAAAAAAAAAGATGGGACAGATGTGAAAAATGCTTTTCTAAGTACATCACAACTGACTATATGCCTCTGAAATGCTGAGCCTGGGGAACTGGGAGGATGGTGGTATCAGTAACAATGATGGGGAATATAAAAGAATGAACTAGTAGGTGTTATAGAAGAGGATAGGAAATAAATTTGGTTTATTTTAAATTTGTAGTGCCAGCAGGAGGGGGCCCTGAAGGCACATAAAAAGGTATAGCTGGTGTCCAGAGAATTCTAGGCTGCATAAATAGATGTGGGGAGCATCTGCATTCATTCATTCAATTAACATTTAACTAGCACCTAAGATATGCCAGATATTAGAGGTGTAAAGGTAAATACTACACAACCCCCTGCTCCAGGGAGCTAATTGTCTAATAAGGGAGAGAGTCCCAGTAATAGAAAATTACGATTAAGTATGTAAAGTTCAGTCATTGAGGTTTGAATTAATATAATCATAGATATGGGACACCTGATACATCTTGAGAAAGATAATAAATCTGAGAAAAAGTAACACTTGATCTGATTTTTAAAGGATAAGGAAATATTCACCAAGTAAAGGGGCAATATTTGAAATAAAAGAAACAACAGGAGCAAAGATATGATGGCATAAACACTTTGGTATATGTGAAAATATTATGTTTTTGCTGTAGCAACAAGAAAGATATAGGAGGATATAGTACAAGTGTAGTTTAGGGTAGATTGTCCACATTCTTGGACACCAAAATAAGGCACTTGGATTTATTTAGTAGTCAATGAGAGCTAGTGAATGTTTTGAGATACAAGGGTGATTTAATTATATCTGTGCTTTAAGAAAATTTAGTAGAGGAATGCAAGATTAATTAGAATGTGAAAAACCTGTAGTTGTGATGAGCATTGGGTGTTATATGAAAGTGATGAATCACTAAATCCTACACTTGAAACTCATATTATGCTGTATGTTAACTAACTGGAATTTAAATAAAAATTTGGAGGAAAGATTAAAAAAGGAAAGACCTAAAAAAACAGAAAAAAGAAAGACTGATAGATGGAGGGGACAGTTAGGAGGCTACAGCAAAATTCCAGATGAAAATAATGAGGATCTTACACTAAGGTACTGGTACAAGTAATAGAAATAGGAAACAGAAGATATATTCTAAAAGCAGGATTGACTATAGTTGACTGCTTTAATGTGGTAGGAAACCATAATTATACAGTTTATAACTGCATTCTCAAATTATATTGAAATTACTTATTTTTATATATCTTCAGTGTTGGTTACACAACACATCAGACAATTGATGTGAATCAACCTCTCTTACTAAGCAAATGCTATATTAGATCTAAAATCACTCCCCACCATAGTTCTTTTTATTTTTTAAATTTTTTTATTTAAAATCATTTTAGTTACCATATACTGTATTATTAGTTTTAGAGGTAGAATTTAGTGATTCATCAGTTGTATAAAACACCCAGTGCTCATTACATCAAGTGTCCTCCTTAAACCCATCACCCAATTATCCCAACCCCCTACCCACCTCCCCTCCATCAGTTTATTTCCTATAGTTAAGAGTCTCTTATGGTTTGCCTCCATCTCGGTTTTCATCTTATTTTATTTTTCCTTCCCTTCCCCTATGTTCATCTGTTTTGTTTCTTAAATTCCACATATGAGTGAAATCACATGGTATTTGTCTTTCTCTGACAGACTTATTTCACTTAGCATAATACCTTTTAGTTCCATCAACTCCATTGCAAATGGCAAGATTTTATTCATTTTGATGGCTGATTAATATGCCATTGTGTATATATACCACCTATTCTTTATCCATTTATCTATCGATGGACATCTGGGGTCTTTCCATATTTTGGCTATTGTGGGCATTACTGTTATAAACTTTGGGGTGCACATACCTCTTCGGATCACTATGTTCATATCCTTTGGATAAATACCCAGTAGTGCAATTTCTGGGTTGTAGTAAGGTAGCTCTGTTTTAAACTTTTTGAGGAACCTCCATACTGTTTTCCAGAGTAGCTGCCCCAGCCTGCATTCCCACCAACAGTGTAAGAGAGTTCCCCTGTCTCCACATCCTTGCCAACATTTGTTGTTTCCCAACATGTTAATTTAGCCATTCTGACTGGTGTGAGGTGGTATCTCGCTGTGGTTTTGATTTGTATTTCCCTGATGTGGAATGATGTTGAGCATTTTTTCATGTGTCTGTTGGCCATTTATATGTCTTCTTTGGAGAAATGTCTATTCATGTCTTCCACCCATTTCTTAACTGGATTTTTTGTTTTTTGGGTGTTGAGTTTGATAAGTTCTTTACAGATTTTGGATACTAGTCCTTTATCTGATAAGACATTTGCAAATATCTTCTCCCATTTTATAGGTTGTCTTTTAGTTTTGTTGACGATTTCCTTTGCTCTGCAAAATTTTTTATCTTGATGAAGTCCCAATAGTTCATTTTTGCCTTTGTTTCCCTTGCCTTTGAAGATGTGTCTAGAAAGAAGTTGCTGCAGCCAAGGTTAAAGAAGTTGCTGCCTGTGTTCTCCTTTAGGATTTTGACGGATTCTTGTCTCACATTGAGGTCTTTCATCCATTTTAAGTTGATTTTTGTGTATGGTGTAAGAAAGTGGTCCAGTTTCATTCTTCTGCATGTGGCTGTCCAATTTTCCCAGCACCACTTGAAGAGACTGTCTTTTTTTCCATTGGATATTCTTCCCTGCTTTGTCAAAGATTAGTTGACCAAAGAGTTGAAGGTCCATTTCTGGGTTCTCTATTCTGTTCCATTGATCTATGTGTGTTTTTGTGCCAGTACCACACTGTCTTGATGATGACAGCTTTGTAATACAGCTTGAAGTCTGGAACTGTGATGCCACCAGCTCTTTTTTTTTAAGAATTTTTTATTTATTTGAGAGAGAGAGAGAGAGTGAGCACGAGTTGGGGGGAGGGACAGACGGAGAGAGAGAAGCAGACTCCCCACTGAGCAGGGAACCCGATGCAGGGCTTGATCCCTGGACCCCAATATTATGACCTGAACCAAAGATAGATGATTAACTGAGTGAGCCACCCAGGTGCCCCTGGTTTTCTTTTTCAACATTATTTTGGTTATGTGGGGTCTTCACCATAGTTCTTATCCACATGTGAATAGCTGTGATAACATCATAATTCACTTAGAATTCATGAAGAAATATTCATAAGTACAACGCCTTTTTTCTTATTTTTCCTTTAGATTTGCTGTAGAACTAGGAGTGTTGGCTTTAAACAAACACATGTTTGATTTTGCAGTAGTTCCATACACAAAGTCCATGTAGAATTCAGTTTCAATTTTGTTTGTTTGAACTGACATTCATAATCACTTGACCTATGAATTAAAAAAAAAAGCCGGCAAGGACACATCCTTTTTATTTTCATGTTTATGTGTACTTATTGTGAAAATCATTTAAAATGGTAAAATGGGGGGGAAGATGGTGGAAGAGTAGGGGACCCTATTTCAGCTGGTCCCCAGAATTGAGCTGGATATCTACCAGACCACTCTGAGCACCCATGAAACCAGCTTGAGTTGTAAGAAGATCTGGATCTCTACAAACAGAATATCGCAGGTGGTTGGTTTCGAGGTACGAAGCGGGGAGCCCTGATTCCACGGGCAGATATCAGAGGATAAACGGCAGTGGGAGGGTGCCTGGCCGTGGGTATCCTACACCGCCAGTGAGTGACAGCCTCGCATGCTGGGGACGGGGCACAACTCACAGACCGTTATCGGCAGGGAAAGGACTTTAGGGCAGCCCCTGGGGTGGAAACCTGGAGCGGCGGGGTTGCCCACGCGAACTGGGAGCAGCTGGCGGTTTTAGAAGCACAAAGGGCAGAGACGTGCCCTGACCTGGAAGCAGGACTGGGAGCGCTGAAGACGGGTGCACAACCCAGGATGCTGCAGTTTATAGCAGCACGGACAGTAACAGAGAAAGTGTGGCCTGGAGAGCTCACTGAAGAACAGACTGCGGCCTCTCTGCTCTGAGGCAGAGGGTTGGAAACGATCTCTTCTGCTTTGACTCGTGGAAGAGATGTGGAAAGCCGCCAGAGAACAAAAGCCCCCAAAACTGAGCCCATCCCCCACAACAGGGGGGCAGGGCAACTCTGCCCAAACAGGGTTGCCTGAGTAACAGTGCGGCAGGCCCCTACCCCAGAAGACAGGCTGGGAAAACAAGAGTTCAGCAACCCTAAAGTCCCTAGAAAACAGGTGCATCTTGCTTGGGTTCTGGTCAATAATTTGGACTCTATACATTCCTTCAACCACCCATCAACAGAATGACAACACAACTGTAGAAAGAGAAATTAGAGAAACGATTCCATTTACAATAGCACCAAAAACCATAAGATACCTCGGAATAAACCTAACCAAAGAGGTAAAGGATCTATACTCTAGGAACTACAAAACACTCATGAAAGAAATTGAAGAAGACACAAAAAGATGGAAAAATATTCCATGCTCATGGATCGGAAGAATAAACATTGTTAAAATGTCTATGCTACCCAGAGCAATCTATACCTTCAATGCCATTCCCGATCAAAATTCCAATGATATTTTTCAAATTGCTGGAACAAACAATCCTAAAATTTGTATGGAATCAGAAAAGACCCCAAATCGCCAAGGAGATATTGAAAAAGAAAAGCAAAGCTGGAGGCATCACGTTGCCTGATTTCAAGCTATTTTACAAAGCTGTGATCACCAAGACAGCATGGTACTGGCACAAAAACAGACATATAGACCAATGGAACAAAATAGAGAACCCAGATATGGACCCTCAACTCTATGGTCAAATAATCTTTGACAAAGCAGGAAAAAACATACAATGGAAAAAAGGCAGCCTCTTCAATAAATGGTGCTGGGAAAATTGGACAGCCACATGCAGAAGAATGAAACTCGACCATTCTCTAACACCATTCACAAAGATAAACTCAAAGTGGATGAAAGACCTCCATGTGAGACAGGAATCCATCAAAATCCTAGAGGAGAACATAGGCAGTACCCTCTTTGACATCAGCCACAGCGACTTCTTTCAAGATATATCTCCAAAAGCTAGTGAAACAAAAGCAAAAATGAACTTTTGGGACTTCATCAAGGTAAAAAGCTTCAGCACAGCAAAGGAAACAGTCAACAAAACAAAGAGGCAACCCACAGAATGGGAGAAGATATTTGCAAATGACACTACAGATAAAGGGCTGGTATCCAAGATCTATAAAGAACTTCTCAAACTCAACACCTAAAAAACAAATAATCAAGTCAAAAAGTGGGCAGAAGAGATGAAAAGACACTTCTCTGAAGAAGACATACAAATGGCTAACAGACACATGAAAAAATGTCCATCATCATTAGCCATCAGGGAAATCCAAATCAAAACCACACTGAGATACCACTTTACACCAGTTAGAATGGCAAAAATGGACAGGGAAAGAAACAACAAATGTTGGAGAGATTGTGGAGAAAGGGGAACCCTCTTACACTGTTGGTGGGAATGCAAGTTGGTACAGCTACTTTGGAAAACAGTGTGGAGGTTCCTCAAAAATTTAAAAATAGAGTTACCCTATGACCCAGCAATTGCACTCCTGGGTATTTACCCCAAAGACACAGATGTAGTGAAACGAAGGGCCATATGCACCCCAATGTTCATAGCAGCAATGTCCGCAATAGCCAAACTGTGGAAAGAGCCAAGATGCCCTTCAATAGATGAATGGATAAAGAAGATGTGGTCCATATATACAATGGAATATTACTCAGCCATCAGAAAGAATGAATACCCAGCTTTTACATCCACATGGATGGGACTGGAGGAGATTATGCTAAGTGAAATAAGTCAAGCAGAGAATGTCAATTATCATATGGTTTCACTTATTTGTGGAACATAAGGAATAGCATGGAGGACATTAGGAGAAGGAAGGGGAAAATGGGAGGGAGGAATTGGAGGGAGAGATGAACCATGAAAGACTATGGACTCTGAGAAACAAACAGGGTTTTAGAGGGGAGAGGGGAGGCGGGATTGGTTAGCCTGGTGATGGGTATTAAGGAGGGCACATACTGCATAGAGCACTGGGTGTTATATGAAAACAATGGATCGTGGATCACCACATCAAAAACCAATGATGTATTGTATGGTGACTAACATAACATAATAAAATTAAAAAAAAATAAAGTAAAATGGTAAAATAGTGTACATAAGAGATATAGAGATAGATATAGATATAACTAGAGATATAGAGATATAAAGATAGATATAGATATGACTTTCCATATAGAGATAAATATAGATATAACTAGAGAAGTATATAAATCTAATTATGTAATGATAAAAATGTCAAGCTTGGGAATAAGAAATCTAGTATAGAACTTAATACAATTTAGTCACCAATTGATCTAGGCACTAGAGTCATAAGCCTTTGAGAAACCTATAAAATGATTACAAAGACAAAAGTCACACATGCATACACACATGTATTTTTAAGCTTCCTAATCAGAGTCCTATACAGGTAGAGATTTAAAAGATGTGGCTCTAAGGAGAACACCAATTTTTCTAGACCATGCTCTTGGCCTTTATATATTTCAGTGTTTCAAAACGTAAATGAGAGGGTTAGGCTAGATGGGCTCTAAGGTTGCTTCCCTCTCCAAAATTCTTGGAGTCTGTGATTATGAAAAGGCTTATAGAAACACCCAATCTCTGAGCCAAAAACACATTGTGAATTACAAAGTTTGACGTTTCAAATTTTGCTAATTTTAAGCCTACTGTCTAAAAGCTAAGAGGAAGTAGGACCATTACCTCAATTCTTTCCAAAGGTAGTAACTAGACTATTTGTATCTAGTTAGCAAGTGTCTTTTAGTATAGTGGATGAAGAACTTGGTTCCAGTCTGATCCTCAGTAAAAATAAAAATTCAAATGATGGCCAGCAAAATGGAGATATTTATTCAAATGTCTTAACTGCATTAGTAAAGTCATTAGGATATAAGACAATCTTAATTTCCCAAACTAACATTCTGCACATTGAAAAAAAAAAAAAAAAACCACTGGGAAAAATAGAAAAAAATGTTGGAAGCTTTGCATTTTTCATCATTACATGGACTGAGAAAATATCTAAAGTAACACTAAAACTATTTGTTTGTTTTGTTTTGTTTGTTTTTTATTATTTATTTGACAGAGAGAGAGACAGCAAGAGAGGGAACACAAGCAGGGGGAGTGGAAGAGGGAGAAGCAGGCTTCCCGCTGAGCAGGGAGCCCAATGCGGGGCTCAATCCCAGGACCCTGGGATCATGACCTGAGCCGAAGGCAGACGTTTAACGACTGAGCCACCAAGGCGCCCCTAACACTAAAACTATTGGACCAACAAAATTTGAAACTATATTCAGTCTCTTCTTTCTGGGCAGAACTAAAATTAAGATAATATATAATAAATTTAATCTCCAATAACTAGGAAATCATCACAAATAACAGTTAACATTTATTGAACACTTAATATGTATTGGCATTGTTCTAAGTGCTTCAAATTCACCTCTGCCTTTAATTATCTTAAAAGCCTAGTGAGGTAGAAACTATTATTATCCTAATTTGAGAAGTAAGGCAATGGAGACACAGCAAGATAAATAAATTGCCCAAGATCAAATAGCTACTAAGTGGTGAAGTCAACGCTTGTACTCTTGGGTCTATTGAGCTGAAGATCAGGTTGAGCTGAAGTTCACCACTGTGTTTTGATAAAAATCCTGTTTGAGCAAATTAAAATGTAAATAAAACAGAAAGAAGACTATTTACCCTATTTAAAATAAAAATAAATTCTCTTAAATGCATTATTTATTTGCAAGTAAATAATTAGGTCAATCACACCTGAGTCTTATTTGTCTCTTTAATTAAGATTTTATAGGACATATACATAAAACTTTTTAAAAAGTTTTTATTTAAATTCCATTTAATTAACATACAGTGTAATATTAGTTTCAGGTGTACAATATAGTGATTCAACACTTCCATATATCACCTGATGCTCATCACAAGTGCACTTCTTAATCCCCACCATCTATTTCACCCATATTCCCGCTTCCCTCCCCTCTGGTAACCATCAGTTTGTTCTCTACAGTTAAGAGTCTATTTCTTGGTTTGCCTCTCTCTCTTTCTCTTTTCCTCCTTTACTCATCTGCTTTGTTTCTTAAATTCCGCATATAAGTAAAATAATGATATTTGTGTTTCTCTTACTTATTTTGCTTAGCATAACACCCTCTAGCTCTGTCCACATTATTGCAAATGGCGAGATTTCATGGTTTTTTTTGTGGCTGAGTAATATTCCATTTTATGGGGGAGAAGATATTTGCAAATGACATATCTGATAAAGGGTTAGTATCTTTTTAACCAAAATTTTTTAGTTTAAAGTTTTAACCAAACTTTTTTAGTCTAGAATTTAAGAAACAAAGCAAATAGTTTTAACCTAAACAATTTAATGTATGTTTTAAAAACTGAAAGTTATATGTGTGTAGCTATATTTATCTATACATGTATATATGTATATATATTTTATTTCAAATTACTCTAATTCAGTCTTTCCTGCTAAGCTTGAATTACTCAACCTAAGTAGAGTTCTAGTATTCACCATCCTTCACTTAATGGGGTCCTTTTCTTTTTTGAGAATAATTTTTTTCTTCAACTTTACTGAGGTAAAATTGCATATGATAAAATGCATCCACTTTATGTATACAGTTAGTGTTTTAACAAATGTAATTATTGATAATGTTTTAGCACCAATATGATCAGGAAGCCATTCTGACTAGTAAATAAAATTGTGATTCTATTATTCAGATGTCAATAATAGTTTACTATCAATCACACAGTAAGCATCTCTAGTCTCCACAAGAGATAAGATTGTTCAAATTTTGTATTGCTATTCTCTGGGGAAAGAGTGTATGCAGGATGCTTCCAGAAGAGTAGAGGGGGCACTAATGTATCCCAAGAGCCTCAAACTGTCTGGCACATAGTAGGCTTTCAACAAGTATTTGTTGGATGGATGAATAGAATGAAATAGTGATAATAAAAGTGAATGTGAGAAAGCAATGTGGAAACAAATGTAGACACATTACCAAAGAGACATATTCAAGGTGTTTGAGAATAAAATCCAGTGAATAGGGGTACCTGGGTGGCTCAGTTGGTTAAACATCTGCCTTCGGCTTAGGTCATGAATATATCAATTCCTATGTTAAGGAGAAAGATCAGGGGAACCTGGGCTGGCTCAGTACATAAAGCATGTGACTCTTGATCTCAGGGTTGTGGGTTCGAGCCCTATGTTAGATGTAGAGATTGCTTAAAAATAAAATCTTGGGGCACCTGGTTAAGCATCTGACTCTTGATTTAGGTTCAGGTCATGATCTCAGGATTGTGAGATAGGGCCCTATGACAGGCTCCACACTCAATGCAGAGCCCTTGAGATCCTCTCTCTCCCTCTCCCTCTGCTCCTCCTGCCACTCAAACACTTTCTCCAAAATAAATAAATTAATTAATAAATTAATAAATTAATAAATAAAATCTTCAAAAATACATAAAATATCTTTAAAAAGGGGAGAAAGATCAGACAATAAAGCAAACATGTAAGATGTGGTCACAGGAGAGGGAAGAGAACCAGAATAGTTTAGGGTTTAAAAAGTGAAGGAAGAATAAAGTTTGAAGGAGGATAAGGTTAGCTGTAAATATCTCAAAGATAGAAAAGAGATACTTTGTGAACTTCTATAAAACACATTCATCAGTGTTGCAAGGGGTGGGGGAGACAGGTTGTAAGTAATGAAAAAGTGATAATTTGGTGAAAAGAATGGGGAAAGAAATGTAAATTGTTTTTGAAAAGATCGCTGTCCATAAAACTAAAAGAGATCTGGCTCTTGATCATCTCCCCAGTTTTAGATTTTGTTTCTCTTTACTATCATCTCACCTCTTAAAAATCTGTTATGTTGCTTGTATTTTACCACATGTGCCTGGTTTGTTCACACTTTCCATGCTACTTTGGTCTCCTTTCACAATAAGGAATTTTGCTGTAGCTAACACAGAACTGGAACATGTGAATACTTTATAGATGTTTGTGGAATGGAGGCAGTGATGAATGTGTGATAGTATAGTAAGGTGAATTTGTACTGCTCTTCATATGTGCTGATCAATGGATCACTGTCAACCTATGGGGAAGTCTCACATGTTGCCTTGTTCTGAATGTGTTCTTATTCTGGTCAACATTTATATATGTAATTTCAAAGAGCAAACAGAATACAAGTTACCTAATCTGCAGGTAACAAAAGCTGGAGTGGTAACTAGATGTTAGATGATAACTACAAAATACACAAAGCTCCCAACCTCCTCAGATTAGATGATGAAAGACCCCAGGGGGTGGGGCAATTCTGTAAAGGTAGGGTTACTGGAGAAACAGCATGGCAGTCCCCTCCCCCAGAAGACAGGCTGGAAGAACAGGAGGATGACAATCCTTTGGATTCTATAAGACTGTAAAATCCCAACACCAGGGGAAAATTGTATATTGAGCTTCAGGTGTGGCCTCACGACCTTTTTATTTTTCAGATATAACTCTTTTCTTTTCTTTCTTTCTTTTTTCCTTTTCTCATGCCATATCCCCTGCTGTATTTTTCTTTATACCTTCTCCTCATTTCAACTAGATGTCTATTATACCAACTCACTTTTCATAGTCGCTGTTTAAACTTGTATTTTTACACACCTATATTTTTTACAGATCTATGCTTTATTTTAGTCCATGTTTCACTCTACTCAGTTTTACCTTATATATATATATATATATATAACTTTTACTTTCCTAGTAATTTTGGGATGTAATGTCCTCTAACACAGAGACCAAAATACACCCAGGAACAACTGAAACACCCTGCTTTGTCTACACTGGGAGATTATAGTCCCTCATCCCCTCCGCCTCCATTTTTAAATTTTTAAAAATTTTAAAATTTTTTTAATTCTACTCTTGTGTTCCATTTTGGCTTTGTTTTTTCAGTGGAGGCATCTGACCACTCTGTATTTTGCTAGGGTGCATCTAGCTTGGGTTGTGGTTGATATTTTGGACTCTGTCCATTTGCTCAACAATCCCTTGACAGAATGACTAGGAGGAGGAACTCCCAACAAAGAAAAGAACCCGAGACAATGTCCTCTGCCACAGAATAATGGGTATGGATATAAGCAAAATGTCAGGATAGACTTCAGGATAGCAATCATGAAGTCAATAGCTAGGCTGGAAAAGCATTAGTGACAATATAGAATCTCTAGGGCAGAAATGAGATCTGATCAGGATGAACATAAAAATGCTATGAATGAGATACTCTCTAAACTAGATACTCTAACAGCCAGGGTAAATGAGTCAGAAGAACACATTAGTGATCTAGAAGATAAGCTGATAGAATGGAAGGAAGTTGAAGAATATAGGGATAAGCAGCTAGTAGCACATGAAAATAGACTTAGAGACCAATGATGACATGAAATGTTCTAATGTAAGAATTATTGGGATCCCCGAAGGGAGGGAGAGAGAGAGAGGACTAGAAGGTATATTTGAGCAAATCATAGCTGAGAACTTCCCTAATCTGGGGAGGAAACAAGTATTCCAGTCCAAGAGGCAGAGAGGACCCCTCCCAAAATGAATAAAGATAGATCAACACCCCAACATATAATAGTGAAGCTTACAAATCTTAAATCCAAGGAAGCTATCCTGAGAGCAGCTAAGGGGAAGAGATTTCTTATGTATAGAGGGAGGAACATCAGAATAACATTGGACCTGTCTACAGAGACCTGGAAGGACAGAAAGGGCTGACAGAACATATTCAGGAAACTAGAGAAGAAAATGCAGCCAAGAATACTTTACCCAGCAAGACTGTCATTCAGAATGGATGGAAAGATAGAGTTTCAGGATAGGCAGAAACTGAAAGAATATGTGGCCACCAAGTAAGCCCTTCAAGAAATATTAAGGGGGATTCTGTAAACGAAGAGAAACTCCAAGAGTCACATAGACTAGAAAGAAACAGAAAACCTACATAAACAGGGACTTTACAGACAATACAATGGCACTAAATTCATATCTTTCAATAGTTACTCTCAATGTGAATGAGCTGAATGCTCCCATCAAGAGACACAGGGTTTCAGATTGGATAAAAAAACAGGACCCATCCATATGCTGTCTATAAGAGTCTCATTTTGAACCTAAAGACACCTCCAGATTGAAAGTGAGGGGATGGAGAAAAATTTACCATGCCAACAGACCTCAAAAGAAAGCTGGGGTAGTAATTCTCATATCAGACAAATTAGATTTTAAACCAAACTCTGTAGTAAAAGATGTAGAGGCACACTATATCATACTTAAAAGGTCAATCCAACAAGAAGATCTAACAACTGTAAATATCTATGCCCGAAACATGGGAACACCCAATTACATAAACCAATTAATAACCCAAATAAAGAAACATATGGATAATAATACATTAATAGTAGGATACCTAAACACTCCACTCATAGCAATGGACAGATTGTCTAAGCAGAAAATCAACAAAGAAACAAGAGCTTTGAATGACTCATTGGACCAGATGGACTTCACAGATATATACAGAACATTCCATCCTAAAACAACAGAATACTCGTTCTTCTTGAGTACACAAGGAACAATCTCCAGAATAGATCACATACTGCGTCACAAAACAGGTCTCAACTGATACCAAAAGATTGAGATTATTCCATGAACATTTCCAGACCACAATGCTGTGAAACTGGAACTCTATCACAAGGAAAAATTTGGAAGGAATTAAAACACTTGGAAGCTAAAGAGCATCCTGATAAATAATGATTGAGTCAATGAAGAAATTAAAGATGAACTTAAACAATTCATTGAAACTAATGAGAATGAAAACACATCGGTCCAAAACCTATGGGATACTGCAAAGGTGGTCTTAAGGGGGAAATACATAGCCATCCAAGCCTCTCTCAAAAAATTAGAAAATCACAAATGCACAAGCTAAACCTACACCTAAAGGACCTGGAGAAACAACAGGAAATAAGGCCTAAACCAAGCAGGAGAAAAGAAATAATAAAGATTAGAGCAAAATCAATGAAATAGAAACCAGAAAAACAGTAGAACAGATCAATGAAACTTGAAGCTGGTTCTTTGAAAGAATAAAATCAATAAACCACTGGCCAAACTTATCCAAAAGAAAAGGGAAAGCACCCAAATTAATAAAATCATGAATAAAAGGGGAGAGATCATGACTAATACCAAAGGAATAGAAACAATTATTAGAAATTATTACCAGCAACTGTATGCCAATAAATTAAGCAATCTAGAAGAAATGGACGCATTCCTGGCAAACTTATAAACTACCAAGACTGAAACAGGAAGAAATAGAGAATCTGAACAGACCAATAACCAGCAAGGAAATTGAAGCAGTAATCAAAAACCTCCCCAAACCTCTCTTTCCCAGAGGAATTCTACCAAACATTTAAAGAAGAAATAATACCTATCCTACTGAAGCTGTTTCAAAAAATAGAAATAGAAGGAAAACTTCCAAACTCGTTCTATGAATCCAGCATTACCCTGATCACAAAACCAGACAAAGACCCCATGAAAAAGGAGAATTACAGACCAATATCCCTGATGAACATGGATGCCAAAATACTCAACAAGATCCTAGCCAATAGGATCCAACAGTACATTAAAATGATTATCCATCATGACCACTTGGGATTTATTCCTGGGATGCAAGGGTGGTTCAACATTTGCAAACCAATCAATGTGATGGAACACATTAATAAAAGAAAAGATAAGAACCATATGATCCTCTTAATTGATGCAGAAAAAGGATTTGACAAAATACAGCATCTTTTCCTGATTAAAACCCTTCAAAGTACAGGGATAGAGGGAACACACTTCAATATCATAAAATCCATCTAAGAAAAGCCCACAGTGAATATCATTCTCAATGGGGAAAAACTGAGAGCTTTTCCCTTAAGGTCAGGAACACGACAGGGATGCCCACCCTCGCCATTATTGTTCAACATAGTATTAGAGGCTCTAGCCTCAGCAATCAGACAACAAAAAGAAATAAAACCATCTAAATTGGCAAAGAAGAAGTCAAACTCTCTTTCTTCACAAATGACATGATACTTTATGTGGAAAACCCAAATGATTCCACCCCCAAATTACTAGAACTCATACAGCAATTCAGTAATGTGGCAGGATACAAAATCAATGCACAGAAATCAGTTGCTTTTCTATACACTAACAATGTAACTGAAGAAAGAGAAATTAAGGAATCAATCCCAATTACAAAAGCTCCAAAAACCATAAGAATCCTAGGAATAAACCTAACAAAAAAGGTAAAGGATCTGAACTCTAGAAACTACAGAACACTTACGAAAGAAATTGAGGAAGACACAAAGAGATGGAAAAACATTCCATGTTGATGGATTGGAAGAATAAACATTGTTAAAATGTCTATGCTGCCCAGAGCAATTTACACTTTTAAAGCAATCCTTATCAAAATACCATCTACATTTTTCACAGAGATGGAACAAACAATCCTAAAATTTGTATGAAACCAGAAAAGACCCCAAATCGCCAGGGAAATATTGAAAAGGAAAACCAAAGCTGGGGGCATCACAATGCCTGACTTCAAGCTATATTACAAAGCTGTAATCATCAAGACAGTATGATATTGGCACAAAAATAGACACAGAGATCAATGGAACAGAATAGAGACCCCAGAAATGGACCCTCAACTCTATGGTCAACTAATCTTCAACAAATCAGGCAAGAATATCCAATGGAAAAAAGACAGTCTCTTCAATAAATGGTGTTGGGAAAACTGGACAACCACATGCAGAAGAATGAAACTCGACAATTCTCTTACACCATACACAAAGATAAACTGAAAATGGATGAAAGACCTCAATGTGAGATAGGATTCCATTAAAATCCTAGAGGAGATCATAGGCAGTAACCTCTTTGACATTGGCCACAGCACCATTTTTCAAGTCATGTCTCTAAAGACAAGGGAAACAAAAGGAGAAATGAACTTTTGGGACTTCATCAAGATAAAAATCTTTTGCACAGCAAAGGAAACAGTCAACAAAACCAAAAGACAACCAAGAGAATGGGAGAAAATATTTGCAAATGACATTTCACATAATGGGCTGGTATCCAAGATCTATAAAGAACTTATCAAACTCAACACCCAGAGAACAAATAATCCAGTCAAGAAATGGGCAGAAGACATGAACAGACACTTCTCCAAAGAAGACATACAAATAGCTAACAGACACATGAAAAAATGTTCAACATCACTAGCCATCAGGGAAATACAAATCAAAACCACAATGAGATACCACCTTACACCAGCTGGAATAGCTAAAATTAACAAGTCAGGAAACAAGAAGTGTTAGCAAGGATGTGGAGAAAGGGGAACTCTCTTACACTGTTGGTGGGAATGCAAGCTGGGATAGCCACTCTGGAAAACAGTATGGAGGTTCCTCAAGACGTCAAAAATAGAGCTATCCTATGGCCCAGCAATTGCACTACTGGGTATTTACCCCAAAGATACAGATGTAGTGAAAAGAAAGGGCACGCACACCCTAATGTTCATAGCAGCAATGTCCACAATAGCCAAACTGTGGAAGGAGCTGAGATGCCCTTCAACAGATCAATGGATAAAGAAGATGTGGTCCATATATACAATGGAATATTACTCAGCCATCAGAAAGGATGAATCCCACCATTTGCATCGGCATGGATGGAACTGGAGGTTATTATGCTAAATGAAGTAAATCAAGCAGAGAAACACAATTATCATATGGTTTCACTCATATGTGGAACATAAGGAATAGCATGGATCACCACAGGGTAAGGGAGGGATAACTGAACAGGAAGAAATCAGAAAGGGTGACAGACCATGAGAGGTTCTGGACTCCAGGAAACAAACTGAGCTTTACAGAATGGAGGGGGTAGGAGAATGGGGTAACCAAGTGATGGGTATTAAGGAGGGCACATGTTGTGATGAGCACTGGGTGTTATATGTAACTAATGAATCATTGAACACTACATCAAAAACTAATGGTGTACAATATGCTAGCTAACTGAGCATAAGAAAAAGAAACTGTATAATTAAAAAAAGAGAGAGAATTTCACAAGGAAAAATATAAAATTATATATTTAGATGAAAAAAATCAACATATTTTATTTTGGTTGAGGGAGGCCTGGGTTGACAGCAGTCTCTGTACAAAAGACCTGGGGTTCAAGAACATTAACTGATAAAGATAAATCAGTGCCATCTTTGGCTATACTAATAAATATGTAGTGTCCAGACTAATGGGGCTTGGGCATCAATCCATTCTTCTCTATGTGGACCTCTTTTGCAATGGAGTGTTCAGTCATAGATACCCTACTCTAGAAGGGACATTTGGCAAGGGTAGTGAGGATGGTGAAGGAACCTGGTTATACCACTTGTTATTGGTTGAATTGTGTGCCTTACCTCTGGAGAAAAAATGATATATTGAAGTCCTAACCCCCCATACATCAGAATGTGAACTTGTTTGGTAATAGGGTCTTTATAGAGGTAATCAAGTTAAAATGAAGTCATTAGGGTGGACCCTATTCCAATGTGACTGCTGTTCTTACAAAAAGGGGAAATTTGAACACAGGCACACATAGAAGGAAGATGATGTGAAAAGGCATAGGGAGAAAGTGTTGTGAACATGGAGGCAGAGATTGGGATTATGCTTCGAAAGCCAAGAGATTTCTGGGGCTCTATAGAAGCTGTAAAATGAAAGAGAGGATCTGTTATCTATAGGTTTCAAGAAGAGCATGGCCTTGTTAATGCCTTGATTTCAGAAGTCTAGCATCCAGAACTGTGAGGCAATACATCTCTGCATTCTTTTATAAGTCGCCTAGTTTATGGTACTTTGTTCTGGCAGCCCTAAGAAGAATAGTTGGAGATCTGAGGTGAAGAATAGTTGGAGATCTGAGGGAAGAGTAGGTTAGTGGATAGAGGGGTTTAGTGGCTGCCATTCAGCGGTTTTAGTCAATGATTCTTAGTAGCATTTCTGGCCCAGAAAAAGAAAATTACAACTTCAGGAAGTAAAGAAAAAAAAGTAAAATCTTTAGTTTCCTGCACTGAATGTTATTTTTGGCTCAAGGGTGCAAGAAGAGTAGAATTTAAGAACTGATTGCCAGTTAGCACTGGGAGTTATTGATTTGTTTGGTTTGGTTTTTAATCTTCACATTTTTTTCTGTATACACTTTTCTTTATTATATATCCTGTGTTGTGCCACTGACATGTTCATATTGGTGTATATGTGTACCATAATAATTTTCTAAAATTTTTATTACTTTTCCCCAGAGTTAAATGTATTTATTTATTTTCTACTTGTATATAAAAATTTAAAAAATATATTCAACAATTCTGGTTTTAGGGGACAAGGTTCAACAAAGGATGCTCTGTACATAGCTGTAAACCTGTGGCAGCATTAAGCGTATTCAGCAGTTCCACACATTTGAGTAGTTACAGTCTGAGTCTGTTTAGTTCTGGCTGATGCATTTTTTAAAAAATTCCTAGGTGAATAAGGAATCCAGGGAAAAAGAGGCTGGCAGCCAGTCAGCAAGCCAGTGACATCCATGAAATATTTTTTCATCTTGGCAGTCATTTTGGCACTGTGCTTGTCTTTCGGGAATAGATGTCTTATTGACAGATATTGTTTTGGTGTGACCAATGAATGAAATGTCATTGGTAGCCACTAAGCCATTAGTTCTTGGCTAATTAATATACCCAACCAACCATTGATTCCTGTGAGAATACAAAGAGTCTATGGACCTGGAGGTAGAGTGGGTAGAGATAAACTAATTTATGTGGTTTTCATAAAGAATACAAACACTCCAGAATTTGAACACACAAGTAACTGTTAGCCCACTTAAAATAGTTATCTTGGAAGGCTAATCTGGATGCTCCATGTTTTTTAAAATGCATACATTTTTGGAGATTGTCAAGGTATGCCAAAAGTAAACAAATCCCATGGAAAGCCATTCCAGTATATAAGCTAGGGTGAAAGGCTTGAGAGATGCAAATTACCAATTGTTTTGCCTCAATGTCTTTCTAGGCCCTCCTGAAAACAAACTGAAAGACTTTTATAGAAATAGTCTCAAGATGCTGCTCAGTTGGACAGAAAGGTTGGGCCTCAACCATTACTATGTCACAACAGAGCATGCTGTACAACTTCTTCCCAATGCTCCAATGCTGAATAATGCCAACAAGGCTCAGTCAGGACTTGGACATTAAGGTTTTGGTTCTACCCTGCCTCCAGGCCTCCCTGCCACCAGGCCTCCCCTTCCCCCAGCAGGGATACAGTCTGAAATGATGTTGGACCTGGGGCAGACTCCACTTCACCACCACCTAAGGCCAGGAAACTCAATGGAGGTCTGCAAAGACCCCCCAGATAGCAGGGTGGAGGAAGCTCTAAGGCAGGGACACCACAGCTAGGTGCACAGAGGCCAGGGAAGGGGCACTCTCCAGTACAGGTTGGGGGTGCACGGCCAAGTCCTGGGCTTGAAGGAAGTGGCTTGAAAGAACAGGGGCTGAATTTGTGGTAAGGGTGAGGGGATGTGGATTGCAATAAGGGTAGAAGGAGAGGAGAGACCTGCAGAGTTCGGAGGAAAAGGAGGAGATGTTGGAGGAAGAGGAGTTCTGCCGGGGGGGGGCTGGTTGGGGAGTTGCAAGCTGCTTGGGGTAGGGAGGAAGAAGGTAAGGTGAATGTGCTGGAGGTGGGGCAGGAACAAAGGAAAGAAAAATCCTCTACAGCGATTTGCAGGCATTGCAGGGTCTGGTGAAGATGATCCTTTGGAATGTAGAAAGAAAATATTGGAATGTATATTGAATTATAATCTTCCTAAAAATTTATATTTTTGTGTAGCTTTATGATGTACTTGATAACTAGTACACTAATACATGCATATAATTTATAAATGAATAAAATGTATATGTTAGGGTATAAATTCATTTGTAAAATGTGGAAAATAATAGTACCTAATTCATAAGATTGTGTCAAGATCAAATGAGTTAATACATTCCACATACTTATAAGAGTGTGTAGAAGACAGTAAGTACTATATAAGGATTAGCTATTATTATTATAGTGTTCAATTATAGGCAGTTTGGTGAGTACCATTCTCAGGAATAAAAGAGGAGAGTGGTACTCAATTAACATTAGCTATTATTGAAACAATTTCTAAACATTTTATATCCCAAATCTCATCAAAATGACAGCAGAAATATAAGAATAAATCAATAGCAACACTGGAAAACCGGTGGGGAGCATTAATAAACCAGAAGGCTCTGAGAAATGGCTACATATTATGAAGTAGATGGGACCAGGTTGACAGTGAAAACAAGGACAGAGAATTGCAACATAAAACATGTTGAAACAGAAACTGATGAAAAATGAGTTTCACAGGAGAATCTGGACTAACCCCCAAATTAAAGACCGAACTCATTAGGCAGGAGGGCATTGATAGCTTATGGGGATAATCAAGGGAATAATTTGTTTTAAAAGTGTTGGGGTGTGTATGGGGGGTTCCTTACTGACAGAATATGCCACAACAAGTACAGAAGCTCAGTTCACTACTAGTGAAAGAGTTAATATCACAACTGCCAGGAAAATTCATTCCAGCTACTGAATATGGATAAATAAAACTCATTTGTGAAAATTAGCTGAAAACCAAGATTCACTTTTGGAAGAAAACAACAGAAATAAAATAGGGCACACATTGATCAGAGAAACCAATCCCTAAGCAAACCAAGTTACTAAATAAAAAGATGAGAATATTTAGAACCAAGGGTAATGGTATCAAGAGGGTATTAAATTCTAAAATGGGCTTCTATGATAATGAAACAAGCAGAAAACTCTAAATAATTTTGGGAAATTAAAAACACGATAGCTGATATTTTAAAAATCAGTAGGAGGGCTGAAATGGCAGAATTGGCATACCTAACTACTAAGTTTATAATCTAAAAGACTAAATCAAAGGATTCTCCTGGAATACACTGCAAAAAAATGATTAAAATTATTATCTTTTGGGGGCGCCTGGGTGGCTCAGTCGTTAAGCGTCTGCCTTCGGCTCAGGTCATGATCCCAGGGTCCTGGGATCGAGCCCCGCATCGGGCTCCTCGCTCCGCGGGAAGCCTGCTTCTCCCTCTCACACTCCCCTTGCTTGTGTTCCCTCTCTCACTGTCTCTCTCTCTCTGTCAAAAAAAAAAAAAAATTATTATCTTTTTAAGAGAAAACTTAAGAAACATGGAAAGTATATAGTATATCTTGAACCAAAAAAAAGGAAGAAGAAGGAAGAGGAAGAAAATGGAGATGAAGGAAAGGGATAAATCTGTTTTCTTGAAAGATTTTGTTCTCGGGGCGCCTGGGTGGCTCAGTCGTTAAGCGTCTGCCTTCGGCTCAGGTCATGATCCCAGGGTCCTGGGATCGAGTCCCACATCAGGCTCCTTGCTCATCAGGGAGACTGCTTCTCCCTCTGCCACTCCCCCTGCTTGTGTTCCCCCTCTCGCTGTGTCTCTCTCTCTCTGTCAAATAAATAAATAAAATCTTTAAAAAAAAAAAAAAAAAAAAGAAAGATTTTGTTCTCTTGGCTTCTGAGAAAATACTGTTTCCTGCATTCCCACTTACTTTATTGGGTACTCCTCTGTCTCACCCTCTTCCTAACCTTTGGATATTGGATATTTTAGGGCTCAAACCTCAATCTTCTCCTCTATCTAAACTCATTCCTTAGATGACTTAATTCAGCTCCAAGGATTTAAACACCATATATATGTGGATGATTTCTAAATTTATATCTCCACCTGTATTTCTTTCCTGCATTCACATATTTTATTGCCTACACAGCATGTGCACTTGAAGGCATGATGGGCTAGAATATTTCACATAGCCAAGCTAAATGTTTGCTTTCCCCATCCAAATATGCTCCTTTTGCTGTGTTCCTGAACTCAGTAAATGACTGAGTTCATTTATTCAGTTGATCAGGCCTCAAACCTTGAAGTCCTTATTGACTCCTTTTTTTCCTAACTCCCCAAACCAAACTTTCTGCAAATCTAGTGGATTCTAAGCTATTTTTTTTTAAATTCTTTTATTTTATTATGTTATGTTAGTCACCATACAGTACATCATTAATTTTTGATGATTCA
The DNA here is from genome assembly GCF_004348235.1 of Phoca vitulina. Classification (NCBI taxonomy): domain Eukaryota; kingdom Metazoa; phylum Chordata; class Mammalia; order Carnivora; family Phocidae; genus Phoca; species Phoca vitulina. The sequence goes on along the minus strand of NW_022589765.1, from coordinate 1,003,930 downwards.
TTGTTTTCGTATGACATCCAGTGCTCCATGCAGTATGTGCCTTCCTTAATACCCATCACCGGGTTAACCCATCCCCCCAACCCCCTTCCTTCTAAAACTCTCATTTTGTTTCTCGGAGTCCATAGTCTCTCATGGTTCATCTCCCCCTCCGATTTCCCCCCCTTCATTTTTCCCTTCCTTCTCCCAATGTCCTTCATGCTATTCCTTATGTTCCACAAATAAGTGAAACCATATGATAATTGACTTTCTCTACTTGACTTATTTCTCTTGGCATAATCTCCTCCAGTCCCATCCATGTTGATGTAAAAGCTGGGTATTCATTCTTTCTGATGGCTGAGTAATATTCCATTGTGTATATGGACCACATCTTCTTTATCTATTCATCTGTTGAAGGGCATCTTGGCTCTTTCCACAGTTTGGCTATTATGGACATTGCTGCTATGAACACTGGGGTGCATATGGCCCTTCTTTTCACTACATCTGTGTCCTTGGGGTAAATACCCAGTAGAGCAATTGCTGGGTCATAAGGTAGCTCTATTTTTAATTTTTTGAGGAACTTCCACACTGTTTTCCAAAGTGGCTGTACCAACTTGCATTCCCACCAACAGTGTAAGAGGGTTCGCCTTCCTCCACAACCTCTCCAACATTTGTTGTTTCTTGCCTTGTCAATTTTTGCCATTCTAACTGGTATAAGGTGGTATCTCAATGCGGTTTTGATTTGAATGTCTCTGATGGCTAATGATGATGAACATTTTTTCATGCGTCTGTTAGCCATTTGTATGTCTTCTTCAGGAAGTGTCTGTTCATGTCTTCTGCCCATTTTTTGACTGGATTATTTATTTTTTTGGGTGTTGAGTTTGAGAATTTCTTTATAGATCTTAGAAATCAGCGCTTTGGATACCAGCCTTTTATCTGTAGTGTCATTGCAAATATCTTCTCCCATTCTGTGGGTTGCCTCTTTGTTTTGTTGACTGTTTCCTTTGCTGTGCAGAAGCTTTTTATCTTGATGAAGTCCCAAAAGTTCATTTTTGCTTTTGATTCACTAGCCTTTGGAGATGTGTCTTGAAAGAAGTTGCTGTGGCAGATGTCGAAGAGGTTACTGCCTATGTTCTTCTCTAGGATTTTGATGGAAAAGAAGGAAAAAGAGGAGGCCTGGGAGAAACAGCTCAAAATCCATGAAAACAGAATTAGAGAAATAAGTGATGCCATGAAACGTTCCAATGTCAGAATTATTGGGATCCCTGAGGGAGTGCAGAGAGAGAGAGGACTAGAAGATATATTTGAGCAAATTGTAGCTGAGAATGTCCCTAATCTGGGGAATGAAACAAACATTCGTGTCCTAGAGGCAGAGAGGAGCCCTCCCAAGATGAAGGAAAACAGACCAACGCCCTGGCATGTAATAGTAAAACTCTCAAATCTTAGAACCAAGGATTCTAAGCCTTAAAATTTACCCAGAACTGTGTGCTTTCCCTGCCATTCAGCCATTTCTTCAAGAAACCCTGGTTCCTTGCAGCAGGGGAATATAATTTAAGTACAAAGAGCTTGTTACTACATATACTCATTGCTATGGGCATTTCATTGCTTTTAGACTTTTTCAGTGAACACAGTAAGAAGTACCCCATTTCATATTTGTATTTCTTTTATTCCACAGTGAGAACCCTGCCTCCCAATAATATTTTCTCTATCCTAGAATATACAAAGTTTCAGAATACTAGACTAATGTGAGTTCTGAAAGCAAATATAATGAGTAAAGTTCAATATTTCTTTATATTTTTTTTGTGTTTTGATTATATCCCTGCCAGAGTGCAGCCAGAGTACTATTTTAAATGTTACACAAATTAAGATTTTTTCTCTACGTGCTTATGCTATTTATTTGATATAATTTATAATCTGGTTAGTTTTTTTTTTTAATTTGAGAGTCTGATTTATTAATCTTTTTAATTTAATTTTATTGTTTAAGATTTAAAAACATTTAGATGGCACAAAAATCAAAGCTATATAAAAAGATATTCTCAGAAAAGTTTCCCTTCCATCCCTGCATCCTCCACCCTAATCCTATAGGTTATCATTTTCATTGGTTTCTGATTTATCCTTTTTGTGTTTCTTTTTGACAAAAAAATCTTGAGACAAAAAGTAAGGATGTACTAAAACACTAATGGGGTCATGTCAAACAAACACAGAAACCAGTTTGAGGTGGCTCCCACTGAATACATTTGAGATAATTTGGGCATCAAAAAGAGTAATGATGACAATAAATTGAGTTAAAAAATAATGAATCCATAACAAAAGTCATGAGGTTGGGGAGGAAAGACACAGACAGGAAATTTCTTTGATGAAGGATGGCAGCTAATAAATGTAGAAGGGATAACAGGATTAGAAGATCACCTTTATGTAGCCCCTGTGTAATGTTAATTTGTGAAAAGATTATTATTGGATGATAAAACTGTTCAGTGAAATGTTGTTAATAAACAGGATATTTACATGGTCCAAAAATATTACCCCATAGTGCACTTATTAATTATAAGGGGGGAAATGTTCACTTTATAATGGAGAGAATTAGCAGTCACTACTTTAACTAAAGGTTCATGTTTAGATTCTCCAGTTGTAAAATGGCCTGACATTTCTGTACCCCCTGATGTTATGCAGTGGGAAGTACACAGTATCACCTATAAGGTGTTTTTGCTGGAAATTTTTCACCTGAACATAATTACATGTTAGAAGAATCCAGAATGTAAGGTGTTATGTAGAACAATTGGCCTGAACTCTTTAAAATATTCAATGCCAGGGCGCTTGAGCGGCTCAGTCAGTTAAGTGTCTGCCTTTGGCTTGGGTCATGATCTCAGGGTCATGGGATTGAACCCCACATCAGGCTCCCTGCTCAGCAGAGAGTCTGATTCTCCTTCCCCCTCTGCCCTTTCCCCCCTTGCTCGTGTGCAAGCTCTCTCTCTCAAATAAATAAATAAAGTTTTTTAAAAAAATAAAGTATTCAATGCCATGAGAAACAGAGGAAGTGGAGGGGCTTTATTTGGATTGGAGTAGAACAAAGATACATTAGAATCGAATGCCATGTGTGAAACTTGCACAGATCCTGGATTGAAAAATATAAATAAAACAAAGACCTATAAAGTACATGTTTTGATAATTGGGATAATTTAGGTAGGAACTCTATGCTGAATAATGATTTTGAAGTAATATCGACTTTTGTAGGTAAGGTAATACTTCTGTAGTTGTATAGGGGATGGTTTTTCTTGTTAGGAGATGCCTGGTGAAGTAGTGTTTAGTGGTGAAGTGTCATGATGTCTGTAGCCTATTTTTGGATGGTTTAACAAAAAAGTAATGTGTGTATGGGGTGGGGAGAAAAAGATAAGAAAATGTATGTCAAAATGTCATAGCAGCTGAATCTCAGTGAATGGTATATGGGTATTCATTACAGAGTTTTTTAATTATTTGGGGGGGGGTTGATCATTTCTAAGTAAATAAATAAAACAATATATCCAGAATCCAACAATTCTCACTGTCTTCACTTCCAGCATTTAATCCAAGCCACTATCATTCAAAATGTAGATTACTGTAATAGCTTCCTAACTGGTGCCTCTGCTTCTACTTAAAGTTCTCCACACACCGGTCAGAGTAGTCCAGTTAAAATGTAAGTCACATAATGTCAGTTCTCTGCTCAAGGCCCTCCAGTAGCTTTCTAGGGATAAAAGTCAGAGTCATTAAAATGCAACTTCCACTACTTTTTAAATTTATTTATATTTTTTTGATGTTCCTTTTTAGAGAGATTAAAATTGGGATGACTTCAGATATTACTTTGGCTTGCTGGTGTGTGCGTGTGTTTGTGTTTATATATTGATGATACAGAGATGAGCTATGTAAATCTCCACCTTTTTAAATAACATTCATAGTAATTTCAGCACAATTTTGGGGAAGATAATGAAGATGTGGGAGCACAATCTCCAGAATAACAAGAGACAGCCATGTTAATCCTGACTTCCAAATGGCCAGCCAACTGGATAGACCTAAGTAATTCTCACTGAGGATTATAGATTATAGAAACAGATTATAAAAGTGGAGATAATCTAATTAAAACATGTTTACTTTCTCCTTAATCTTTGCTTCAATTGCAAAAGTTCATTTCCACTTTCAAACTTTTCAAGCAGTCATAAGAGTGGGAGTAAGAATGGGATGAGTTGTAGTAAGCCATCATTTAAAGGATGGAGACTCTTAGAAGTGATTTCCTCTCCTCACCAAGGCCCAGTTTACTTTAGGTACCTTCTACCAATTTACTCATTAGCTGTGTGGCCTCATATAGTATTTGTCTATAAAGAAGGATCAATATATTACCTTCTTTATAGACTGGTGGTTAAAAGTTTGGGCTCTGAAACCAGACTTGCAAAGTTTGTATTCTAGCCCTACCACTTCACCATTTACCAACTATGTGGTCTTGCAACTTGCAAGTTACTTACCTTCTCTGTGCACCAGTTTTCCTCCACTATTAAATGGAATAATAAAACTCACCTATAGGGTTTTATGAAGATTAAATATTAATAAACAATAAAATGTAAGCGTTTTTATTGAAAACTTACTATGTTTTAGATTCTGTGCTAAGTGCTTTACATGTATTAATGTATTTAATAGTATATGCAAAGGCCCTGGTTAGTGTATTTCAGAAAATAAAAGAAGGCCTGTGAAGCTGCATGTGTAGTAAGTAAGGAAGAAAGTGGTGCAAGATTAGGTATTTGAGGTAGGCAAGAGCCAGATCATGATCCTTGTAGGCTATATAAAGGATTTTGGATTTTATTTTAAGCATTGTGTTAAATCTTTGAATGGTATTATGCCAGAAGTATACTTTATTTCAAGAAGGAGTATATCCAACCATGTTAAAGGCTACTAAGAAATCTTAATAAGGACTAAAAACTAATGAAAGTACATTGCACTTGTCTAATATGAAGTCAATACGTGATCTTGACAAGAGTGTTTATATGGGGCCCTGTATAGTGAAACTCTAGTATATCTCTAATTTTAATGCCTATAGTACCTAAGAAAAATAATTTTTTCATATTCATTTTGGTGTTACAGTCACCTGAAGGGCAATGTACTAAATGACTTCTATAAATCTTTTATAGTTCTCAGATTCCAAGATGTTCATGCTTTTTTATGTTTGCAATTTTTTAAATGGAAGTGAAGTCTTAATCAGACACAGCATTACTATTGTTGGTCATAAAGCAACTATCATTTCCATTTACCAACCTACATGGATTATTTATTTGATGAAAGTTTGGCCAAATCTGTCCCTGAGCATTTTTATTTTGGAAAACTGATGGACAGGGCCAAACCATAGAATATAAAATTCATCACTGCATAATACCCATTCAAATGGTAATAATAATTCTCAGGTATTTATCCCCCCCTTTTTTGTAATTTATTCATGCCTCCTATTTTCTTTTCTTGCTACTCTTCACTCTTTGGCAATTTCACTGTTCATTAGCATATCTATCAGATAGTGAACAAGAAAAGCAAGGAAAATAAGTTGAAACAGATCAGATTGTTTTATTATTCATCACCAGATCTCAAAAAGCAGCTGTAGGAAGAGATTGGAAAATAATTTTTGAATGGGCGTTTTGGATTATCTCAGTCTTACCTTATGACTATATATCACAAAAATAATCAACTTTATTACTGACAAAACTAAATCTAGTATTCTTGATCTCATATATTTGGTAGACTGTTCTTTCAATAGTACAAATAACAGAACATTTCATAAATATTTATTTCACTGCCAATCAATTCAGCAATATTTATTAAACTTTGAAAAATCTCTGTAGATGTAGAATGCCTACTATAGAACTAGAAGAAACAAAAGATGCATTTGATATGGTCACTGCCCTCAGGGAGTTTATGAACCAGCTAAGCAATCTGACTTAGACACCAGATGATAAGAAAAGGGAGTAAACTATCATTTAACATCAATGATAAAGGCAAAATGTGTACTAATAAATAAAATAAGAAGATATGAAAGACTTATTTAACATTCTATATCTGGTTTCTGAAATTAACTATTATGGTACTTCCATTCCAATAATGAGTCCATTACTAACAGAATAAAGTGATTAGAGATAGTTTCTTTGTCTTTGTCAAGCACGGGGTCAACTGAGATTTTGCTGAGTGGGTCAGATTATGTTTTTATGACAGAAAATACCATTGGTTTGACAGGCTTAGATATGTTTAGGTTTTGGGTGGAATTAAATGTTCTGACCTAATTTTTTTCACCAAGAAAGAAATCATTTTCCTTTGATTTTTTTCTTGGGTATAAAACTTACCATTTGGCTTGAGACATCACTATATTGATGAAATATGGTTTACAATAGTATTTCCCTAAATTATTTGGTTAATAGGACACATTATTTGGACACAATTCTGAATAATTAATACATTTAACAAATATTTATTATATGCCTATTAAGTGAAACAGATTCTTTGTATTATACATTCTTCCCATTTCCCTTCCTTTTAATGAAAATAGACTAATATTCTGAAAGTAATGAGACAAACACCACTCACTATGAGAAAACAAGAAAATACCCAATATTTATAAAATATTATAACAAAATTATTATTACATATCAAATAAAAATCATATATTGTCATAAGGTAAGAAATATCTGAACTTTAACACACAGAAAAAATTTCATTTTATTTTTTAAAATTGAGACTTTGGTAATTGTGTTCCCTAAACTGTGAGTGTTTATATGATGATAATGAGGGCTCAGTGATGGATTCTATCCAGCTGTTGGTTTATCACAAAGAGAGACATCTGAATACCTAAAACAAAACAAAACAATTTTCTGCTTTTTAACCTTCCTCAGAAAGTGTGAACAGCTTTGTTGAAATCCTCACCCACCTCCTCCTGGAAAAACAAGTCACATTTTATGACAATGCCAATATCATCATCTTCATTTAGAGACAAAAATAAAATAAAATAGCGAACAAAAATTAGCAACACAATCACAGATCCATTCAGATTTACATTATGTAACTTCCTTTAAAATTCTATTAAAATTACTGTTTGGTTTAGTTAAAATGATCTGCTTCACATCACCCAATTAAAAAAGAAACTTAAATATGTCTTGTGTTACTGCTAAGTCTGTCTACACAAAGTCTAAACAACCCAGAGCAAAATGAAAAGTTCAATCAACCCACTGTTTAGGCTATATGACGTAAAATTACCAGTTTGAATTTTCCCCATTGAATTGGCCAGATGTTTTAACATTGTTCAGACATAGAAAGTATTCAACTACTTACTATTAGATGATTGTATCAGAGATGATGTATCACATGCCTAGCCACATGCATACAGGCAGTAATACACCCTTTGCATAAGGTGAAGCACACTATATATATTTTATGATGATGGTATGTCAGTAGCCATATTTTATCTTGCACAGGAATTATGAGGACATACTGCAGTCACATAAAACAGAATCTTGTTTTACCTAAGCTTTAATGAATTAAGGTAATTTATTGTGCATAGTTTTTGCATGTGATTAAAATGCCTAGAATATGTAGTTATTTGTACTTTTTTGAATTAGTGATCAGAAGATTTTTCTAATAATAGGATTGTGAGCTCCAGGCTGAAATTCACAAAGAAAACGTGATGATGAATTTACAATTTGAAGGAACATGAATGAACAAAAATGCCTTAAAAAAACCCAGCTGTCTACCTGACTGATCCAAGAAAATGAACAGTGAAAACAAGCAGCTGCCCTGTGGTAGACTGTGGTAAAACTGATCACCCTGAGCATAATGAATTTATTTTCTTTTGTGCTTATTATGAACTTGGCAGTTTCTCTGGTATAAATATTTAAATGTAACAATGAAGAAAAACAGCAATGGCCCAACATCCCAGAAAGAGCCAAGTTTCTGAGAACTTTGAAGTCTCTGAGAAAGCTTACTTTCAAATTGTAATTTTCCTTTTAAAATTAGAGTTAGAAACTGCTTTATCCATAAGTTCTTACTGAGCCCAATTAAGGCACATAAATTTCACTATGGTATATAAAGGAAAAGGGGAATGAACAAGAGTGAAAAAGTGACAACAGAGAAATGATGGTAGGGGAAAAGAAAGGATGTGTAAGGGGAAGGAAGTGGAAAGGGAAAAGAAGGAGAGGGAAGAAGAGGAGAGGAAGAGGCATCAGTCAGTGGGAAAGTAACATTGGCATTTTTGAGGTGTGGTGTAATAAGTATGCATGGCCTAAGCTATCAAATAAAATCAGGTTTACTCTTCTCAAGGTATTCAAGAAGTCTTGGATATAAAGCAAGATTAAATGATTTCCTGTGATTCCACATGCAAAAGTACTCAATGTACCATTATTTCTTCTTGAGTTTTACACCATTTCTCAAAGTCTTCTTGGTTGTACACTTGCTAACACCATAATATACTAAAGGCAATTCCTTTAAGTCTTAAAGCTCTTTTTCTTAAAAAAAGATCACATTGCCAGGGGAAAAAGATGGTGGAGGAGTAGGGGATCCTATTTCAACTGGTCCCTTGAATTGAGGTGGATATCTACAAGACCACTCTGGACACCCATGAAATCAGCCTGAGATGTAAGATGATAGATCTGGATCTCTACAAACAGAATATCCCAGGCAGTTGGTTTAGAGGTATGAAGTGGGGAGCCATGATTCTGAGGACAGATATCAGAAGATAAATGGAAGGGGGAAGGAACTGCCATAAGCGCTTGAGCAGGGAAGGTGAAATAATACAGGAGCACAAAAGCCTCCCGCACTGGGAACTGGGTGCTGGGGACTGGGCACAGACTCGCAGATGGGTAGTGGCAGGGAAAGGACTTTAGGGTAGTCCCCCGGACTGAAACCTGGAGCTGTGGGGGCATGTGTGCGAACTTGGGGCGGCTGGTGGTTTAAGAAGCACAAAGGGCAGAAACGAGCCCCAACCTGGAGGCGAGGGCTAGGAGTGCTGCTGAGGGTCACACAAACCAGGATGCTGCAGTTTTAGCAGCACAGACAGAAACGGAGACAGTGTGGCTTGGAGAGCTCACTGAAGAACAGACTGCAATCTCTCTGTTCTCCGGCAGAGGTTTGGAAACGGTCACTTCTGCTCTGGTTTCGAGGTATGGAGCGGGGAGCCATGATTCCGAGGGCACATATCAGAAGATAAACGGAAGGGGGAGGGAGCCATCAGGATCCTGCACTGCCAGTGAGCGAAGGCCTCCTGCACTGGGGACCGGGCACAGACTCGCAGACCAGTAGCACTGGGGAAAGGACTTTAGGGCAGCCCCCCGGACTGAAACCTGGACTGGTGGGGCTGTGCATGCAAACTGAGAGTGGCTGGCAGTTTTAGAAGCACAAAGGGCAGAGACGTGCCTGGCCCTGGAAACTGAGGGGCACACAACCCTGGATGCTGCTGTTTTTAGCAGTACAGACAGAAACGGAGATAGTGTGGCCTGGAGAACTCACTGAAGAACAAACTGCGATCTCTCTGCTCTGAGGCAGAGGGTTGGAAATGGTCTCTTCTGTTCTGACTCATGGAAGAGACGCAGAAAGCCACCAGGGAAAGCTGCCAGAAAACAAAAGTCCCCCAAAACTGGTTTTCACTGAGCCCATCCCCCCCCACAGGGGGTAGGGTTACTCTGCCCAAACAGGGTTGCCAGAGTAACAGCGTGGCAGGCCCCTCCCCCTGAACACAGGCTGGGAGAACTAGAGGCCAACAACACTAAAGTCCCTACAAAACAGGTGCATCTTGCTTGGGTTCTGGTCAATAATTTGGACTCTGTACATTCCCTCAAATACCCCTCAACAGAATGACTAGGAAGAGGAACCCCCCAAATAGGAAAGACTCAGAGACTGTGACTTCTGCCACAGATTTACAAATGATTACAGATATAACCAAGATGTCAGAAATGGAATTCAGGGTAACAGTTATAAAGACAATAGTGAGAATGGAGAAATTGATTAATGGCGACATAGAGTCTCTAAGGGCAGAAATGAAAGCTGAGTTGGCAGAACTTAAAAAGGCTATCAATGAGATCCAATCTCTGTTAGATACTCTAACAGCTAGGGTAAAAGAGGCAGAAGAATGAATTAGTGATCTAGAATACCAATTGGAAGAAAAGAAGGAAAAACAGGAGGCCTGGGAAAAACAGCTTATAATCCGTGAAAGCAAAATTAGAGAAATAAGTGACACGATGAAACGTTCCAGTATCAGAATTATTGGGATCCCTGAGGGGGTGGAGAGAGAGAGAGGACTAGAAGATATATTTGAGCAAATTGTAGCTGGGAAAGTCCCTAATCTGGGGAATGAAACAAACATTCACGTCCTAGAGGCAGAGAGGACCCCTCCCAAGATCAGGAAAAACAGGTCAACACCTTGGATTGTAATAGTAAAACTCGCAAATCTGAGAACCAAGGAAAACATCTTAAGGGCAGTTAGGGGGAAGAGATTCCTTGCATACAGAGGGAGGAACATCAGAATAATGTCAGACCTATCCACAGAGACCTCGCAAGCCAGAAAGGCCTGGCAAGACATATTCAGGGTACTAAATGAGAAGAACATGCAGCCAAGAATACTTTGTCTGGCAAAGCTGTCATTTAGAATGGATGGAGAGAGGCAGAGCTTCCAAGACCAGCAGAAACTGAAAGAATATGTGACCACTAAGCTGGCCCTGCAAGAAATATTAAAGGGGGTTCTATAAAAGGAGAAAGACTCCAAGAGTGATATACAGCAGAAACTTACAGAGACAATCTATAGAAAAAAAGACCTCACAGGCAACATGATGACAATAAATTCTTATCTTTCAATAATCACTCTCAATGTGAAAGGCCTAAATGCTCCCATAAAACAGCACAGGGTTGCAGATTGAATAAAAAGACAGAACCCATCCATATGCAGTCTACAAGAGACTCATTCTGATCCTAAAGATATATCCAGACTGAAAGCGAAGGGATGGAGGTCCATCTTCCATGCCAGCGGACCTCAAAAGAAAGCTGGGGTAGCAATTCTTATATCAGACAAATTAGATTTTAAACTAAAGACTGTAGTTAGAGATGCAGAAGGACACTATATCATTCTTAAAGGGTCTATCCAACAAGAAGATCTAACAATTATAAATATCTATGCCCCCAGCATGGGAGCAGCCATCTACATAAGCCAACTGTTAACCAAAATAAAGAGTCATACTGATAATACTTTAATAGTAGGAGACCTCAATACTCCACTCTGAGCAATAGACAGATCATCTAAGCAGAAAATCAACAAAAAAACAAGAGCTTTGAATGACACACTGAACCAGATGGACCTCATAGATATATACAGAACATTCCACCCTAAAACAACAGAATACTCATTCTTCTCGAGTGCACATGGAACTTTCTCCAGAATAGACCACATACTGGGTCACAAATCAGGTCTCAACCAATACCAAAAGACTGAGATTATTCCCTGCATATTCTCAGACCACAATGCTTTAAAACTGGAACCCAATCACAAGAAACAATTTGGCAGAAATTCAAACACTTGGAAGCTAAAGGCCACTTTGCTCAAGAATGTTTGGGTTGTATGTATGGTGATTAACATAACATAATAAAATAAAATAAAATAAAATAAAATAAAATAAAATAAAATAAAGAATGTTTCGGTCAACCAGGAAATCAAAGGAAGAACTTAAACAATTCATGGGAACCAACGAGATCGAAAACAAATCAGTCCAAAACTTATGGGATACTGCAAAGGCCATCCTAAGGGGGAAATACATAGCCATCCAAGCCTCATTAAAAAAAAAAAGAAAAAGAAAAAAAGAAAAATCCCTAATTCACCAACTAACTTTACACCTTAAAGAACTGGAGAAAAAACAAATGATGGCTAAGCTATGCATTAAAATAGAAATAATTAAGATTAGAACAGAGATCAATGAATTAGAAACCAGAAATACAGTAGAGCAGATCAATGAAACTAGAACCTGGTTCCTTGAAAGAATTCATAAGATCAATAGACCACTAGCCAGACTTATCCAAAAGAAAAGAGAAAGGACCCAATTAATAAAATTATGAATAAAAGGGGAGAGATCATGACTAACACCAAGGAAACAGAAACAATTATTAGAAATTGTTATCATATGCCAATAAATTGAGCAACCTAGAAGAAATGGATGCCTTCCTCGAAACCTATAAGCTGCCAAGACTGAAACAGGAAGAAATTGACAACCTGAATAGGCCAACAACCAGTAACGAGATTGAAGCAGTGATCAAAAACCTCCCAAAAAACAAGAGTCCAGGGCCTGATGGATTCCCTGGGAAATTCTACCAAACATTCAAAGAAGAAATAATACCTATTCTCCTGAAACATAAGGAAAGCTTCCAGACTCATTCTATGAGGCCAGCATTACCTTAATCCCCAAACCAGGCAAAGACCCCATCAAAAAGTAGAATTTCAGACTGATATCCGGGATGAATATGGATTCCAAAATTCTTAACAAAATCCTAGCTAATAGGATCCAACAATACATTAAAAAGATCATCTACCATGACCAAGTGGGATTTATCCCTGAGATGCAAGCGTGGTTCAACACTCACAAATCAATCAATGTAATATAATGCATTAATAAGAGGAGGGAGAAGAATCATATGGTCCTTTCAGTTGATGCAGAAAAAGCATTTGACAAAATACAGCATCCTTTCCTGATTAAAACTCTTCAGAGTATAGGGATAGAGGGAACATTCCTCAAGTTCATAAAATCCATCTATGAAAAACCCACAGTGAATATCATCCTCAATGGGGCAAAGCTGAGAGCCTTTCCCTTAAGATCAGGAACACGTCAAGGATGCCCACTCTCACCACTCTTGTTCAACATAGTGCTAGAAGTCCTAGCAATAGCAATCAGACAACAAAAAGAAATAAAAGGTATTCAAATTGGCAAAGAAGAAGTCAAACTCTCTCTTTTCACAGATGACATGATACTTTATGTGGAAAACCCAAAAGACTCCACCCCCAAATTACTAGAACTCAAACAGCAATTAAGAAATGTGGCAGGATACAAAATCAATGCACAGAAATCAGTTGCTTTCTTATACACTAACAACGCAACTGTAGAAAGAGAACTTAGAGAATCGATTCCATTTACAATAGCACCAAAAACCATAAGATACCTCAGAATAAACTTAACCAAAGAGGTAAAGGACCTATACTCTAGGAACTACAGAACTCTCATGAAAGAAATTGAAGAAGATACAAAAAGATGGAAAAACATTCCATGCTCATGGATTGGAAGAATAAACATTGTTAAAATGTCTATGCTACCCAGAGCAATCTATACTTTCAATGCCATCCTGATCAAAATTCCAATGACATATTTCAAAGGGCTGGAACAAACAATCCTAAAATTTGTATGGAATCAGAAAAGACCCCGAATCGCCAAGGAAATGTTGAAAAAGAAAAACAAAGCTGGGGCATCACGTTGCCCGATTTCAAGCTATATTACAAAGCTGTGATCACCAAGACAGCATGGTACTGGCACAAAAACAGACATATTGACCAATAGAACAGAATAGAGAACCCAGATATTGACCCTCAACTCTATGGTCAAATAATCTTTGACAAAGCAGGAAAAAACATGCAATGGAAAAAAGACAGTCTCTTCAATAAATGGTGCTGGGAAAATTGGACAGCCACATGCAGAAGAATGAAACTCGACCATTCTCTAACACCATTCACAAAGATATACTCAAAGTGGATGAAAGACCTCAATGTGAGACAGGAATCCATCAAATTCCTAGAGGAGAACATAGGCAGTACCCTCTTTGACATCGGCCACAGCAACTTCTTTCAAGATACATCTCCAAAAGCTAGTGAAACAAAAGCAAAAATGAACTTTTGGGACTTCCTCAAGATAAAAAGCTTCTGCGCAGCCAACGAAACAGTCAACAAAACAAAGAGGCAACCCACAGAATGGGAGAAGATTTTTGCAAATGACACTACAGACAAAGGGCTGGTATCCAAAATCTATATAGAACTTCTCAAACTCAACACCCAAAAAACAAGTCAAAAAATGGGCAGAAGACATGAACAGACACTTCTCAGAAGAAGACATACAAATGGCTAACAGACACATGAAAAAATGTTCATCATCATTAGCCATCAGAGACATTCAAATCAAAACCACATTGAGATACCACCTTATACCAATTAGAATGGCAAAAATTGAGAAGGCAAGAAACAACAAATGCTGGAGAGGTTGTGGAGAATGGGGAACCCTCTTACACTGTTGGTGGGAATGCAAGGTGGTACAGCCACTTTGGAAAACAGTGTGGAAGTTCCTCAAAAAATTAAAAATAGAGCTACCTTATGACCCAGCAATTGCTCTACTGGGTATTTACCCCAAGGACACAGATGTAGTGAAAAGAAGGGCCATATGCACCCCAATGTTCATAGCAGCAATGTCCACAATAGCCAAACTGTGGAAAGAGCCGAGATGCCCTTCAACAGATGAATGGATAAAGAAGATGTGGTCTATATATACAATGGAATATTACTCAGCCATCAGAAAGGATGAATACCCAGCTTTTACACCAACATGGATGGGACTGGAGGAGATTATGCTAAGTGAAATAAGTCAAGCAGAGAAAGTCAATTATCATATGGTTTCACTTATTTGTGGAACATAAGGAATAGCATGGAGGACATTGGGAGAAGGAAGGGAAAAATGAAGGGGGGGAAATTAGAGGGGGAGATGAGCCATGAGAGACTATGGACTCTGAGAAACAAACTGAGGGTTTTAGAGGGAAGGGCGTTGGGGGGATGGTTTAGCCTGGTGATGGGTATTAAGGAGGGCACATATTCCATGGAGCACTGGATGTTATATGAAAACAATGAATCATGAAACACTACATCAAAAACTAATGATGTACTGTATGGTGACTAACATAATATAATAAAATTAAATTAAATTAACAAAAAGAAAATTCATAACCATCCCTGTAAAAAAAAAAATCACATTGCCGATAAGAAAGCTTTTAGAGCAAAAGAAAATAGGGCTAAGTTAAATATGTTAGGGCTGTCCTACAAAATTCTGGTATCAGAAATTCTAAATTACAAACAAAATTTATTAGGGCATCTATTTATAAGCAGATTAAATGAGTAAAACATTTAAAAAGTCAATACCAGGGCATGATTTTATACAGCAAAACTTAGATGTACATCTGGTGAGATCTATGATCCTTAGGAGTTTCAAACAATTACATTTTTTTTAATTTCTGGTATATATTCCCCCCATCCTCCAAAAAAACCCCACTTTGGCTGGCTTTTAACAAGAGCTACAGCTGCATTATAATCATTACAGCAAGGGAAAATAGGCGACAACGACTAATAGATGGAAGCTGATGTTGAGGTGGTAAAGATATATTTAGCTTCCAGGCAGTCAAAGTAAAGAAAGGAAAAATAATGAGCTAAGTCTCATTTTCTTTTTTTTTTTTTAAATTTATTTGAGAGAGAATGAGAGAGAGAGAGAGAGCACAGGAGGGGGGAGTGTCAGAGGGAGAAGCAGACTCCCCACTAAGCAGGGAACCCGATGTGGGACTCGATCCTGGGACTCCAGGATCATGACCTGAGCCGAAGGCAGTCGCTCAACCAACTGAGCCACCCAGGCGCCCCTAAGTCTCATTTTCTAATAAAAACAAACAATACAGATATTCAGGTAAAGACAAACTCTCTGTCTAAGCCTTCATCTTTGGGATAAATTATTGATATGATCCTTCATATAAGAAGTTATCAGGCTGCAAAATATTGTCTTGGATAAATTTACAACATAAAAGCAAGGACAGTCTTTACATGCTTTTCACTAATGACCATAGATAAGAGTAGTGGGAAAATATGAAACTTTATATTTACTGAGACATTTCCATGGGGAACTATATTAGTATTATTTAAATATTTAGCACTCTGACAATCTGATTTGATAGAGCTACAGCATAGAGATTCTGACTAGTGCATTCCTATTTCAATGGCTTCCATCAAGATAATCTGGAGACCTTTAAAAATGTACATGTCTGTTTCTGATTCTCTAATATGCTGTTTCAATATGTTTGGGATGGGGATAGGGAATCTGTGTTTTTAAATATCTTTCTCTTGTTGGCTCCTCTGACTATTTGACATCCTTATTCTCTGGGTTTCCTCAGAATGCAACTAGTTTTTTGTGCCTGATGTAAGCATTATGATTATCTGATGCTATTTTATTATCATTTATTTATTTTTCCTCTGGCTCCCAAGAAGATATATTGTATATATTTTATATATTGAAAATATATAAAATATTGAAAATATATATTTTATATATTGAAAATATATAAAATATATATTTATTTATTGCACCAGATAACCTCTAGGAATCCAAATTTTCAAAATCTTAAAATTTAAAGCAACAGGTATAGCACTGGCCTGAGTTCCTGAAAACTCTACATGGTGGCATGGCTTAATTTTTTGTTGTTGCTTGGACAAACAAGTATAACACTTAAAGATAAACAAAAAAGTACATTTAAATACAATTGAGCATCTACTGTGTGCCAGGAATTGTATTACTTTATATATGTTATCTTATTTAACCACCAGAGCATTTCTGGGATAGTTATAATACTCATTTTATGTTATGAGAAAACTCAAATTCATAGTGGTTAAGCCTTGCCCAAGTTACACAGCTTATAAGTGTTAGAGCTGAGATTCAACTGTATTTAAAACCAAATGTGTGTGGGGCACCTGGGTGGCTCAGTCGGTTAAGCGATCAACTCTTGGTTTCAGCTCAGGTCATGATCTCATGGGTCGTGAGAGATTAAGCCCTGTGTTGGTCTCTACTCTCAGCAGGGAGTCTGCTTGAAGATTCTTTTTTTTATTTTTTTTTTTTATTTTTTTTTTTTTTAAAGATTTTATTTATTTATTTGAGACAGAGAGAATGAGAGAGAGAGAGAGCACATGAGAGGGGGGAGGGTCAGAGGGAGAAGCAGGCTCCCCGCCGAGCAGGGAGCCCGATGCGGGACTCGATCCAGGGACTCCAGGATCATGACCTGAGCCGAAGGCAGTCGCTTAACCAACTGAGCCACCCAGGCGCCCAACTGAGCCACCCAGGCGCCCTGCTTGAAGATTCTGTCTCTCTGTCCCTTCACCCTAAAATAAATAAATCTTAAAAAAAAAAACAAAAACGTTTGTATCACTCTCTTATGTCACTTCTTTTTTTTTTTTTTTTAAGACTTATTTATTTGTCAGAGAGCGAGAGAGAGAGAGCATGAGTGGGGAAGAGGGGCAGAGGCAGAGGGAGAAGCAGGCTTCCCGCTGAGCAGGGAACCTGATGAGGGACTCAATCCCAGTACCCTGGGATCATGACCTGAGCCAAAGGCAGTCACTTAACCGACTGAGCCACGCAGGCATCCCTCTTATGTCACGTCTATGGTAGGTAATATGGAATGCTACATACTGTGGGTTCATGATGATAACTGATAGCATGGTTTAAAATCAGAGTAAAAAAGTATATAGTGCTCCCACTTACTAAACAAGAGTAAAAATAAATGATTTGTTTGAATGTTAAACTTATTTATGAATCCACTGATCTTCAAAACCTATTGCAACTAAGGTTTCTTCTCCATAATTGTCCCACTACAAAAAGCTTAGGGAAGATGATCCTTTGATCATTTTATGAGGGTAGAGATTGTGTTCTTGCCATTGAGAAATGGATCAAACAAATAATAACCAGGTGTTAAAAATAAAAACACACAGCAAATGAAAACTCCGATTGAAATATTTTGAAATAAAAAAAGAACTTTAAAATCTATTAATAAACAATTACCGAAGAGCCAGAATTTAAATAGATCTTGTTAATTGTGTTTATCTCAGTGTGAAGCCATGTCAGAAAGATTAAAGCAAATGTATTTTGTTAAAAGTACTACTGGCACAGCAGGCCCTGAACATTAAAAAGAAAGCTTGTCATTATGGGGCTGCAAACAAGAAAGAAGACTAACACCAGTCTAAATCATTAATATTATATCTTAAACTTGAAATGCTGCATTGCAAAGCTATTTATGTCCAACAGAATTCCCTAATACCATGCATTTGTCTTAATACTACTTGAATTCAGCATCTATAATCTGTTCAAAAATCAAATGAATCACAACTTAGAGATTTGGCCTACTGGTCATATTCAGTGTGTGCTTGGGACTAATGCCAATATTAATTGATACAAAAATGATTTTCCCTTCAGATGGATTGATTGATGTCTATAGTCTAATAATAAAATGGAGCTCTATAATCTGAGAAGAATGAAAATAGTTGATAGGGTTTCTGGTTCAAGACAACAGGCAGCACACATTTTATAGCTCCTTTTGGTCCTGAATAATAGTAATGAAGTCCTAAAGATAATAAACCTGTAAATTCACTGAAAATGAGAAAGGCATCAGAACACCAGAGCTCTGACACATATTCTGTAAGATGGAGGAAAGGTGAGACCATATTGATGAATAATCTACAATGGCAAAAACCACAGATCAGGGCATGCACACAATGCTTCAGGAGAGGTTAGAGTTGCTTTCACCAGAGGTGGAATGGGAATAAAATTATAAACCAACATGATTGATGGTCTACCACAGTTGTCTTCAAGGTTGTGTGTGCCCATATAAAGGGATACAAAAGATGATTCTATGTGGTACACAGAAAAAAAATTAGTGTCCATTATACTTATTTTCTATCAAAAATAAATATATTATGCTTCTCAATATTTTATGAACAGATTGACAGTTGTTTTTGTATGTGATTTAGAAATATATATAATATATATTTTATATATTAAATATATTATTGGCAGGGGAAGGGTCAGGGAGGAGGAGGGCAGAAAAATATATATTATTAATTTAATAAATATAAATTCATATATATAATTACTGATAGATGTCCTTTTTTTGGAACTGATAGAGACTATAGAATAGCTGTGTGGGTCAGCAACAAAACCCTATACTGGCCTCTACCTGCAGGCAAAGACCAAAGTGCTATTGCCTAAAGAAAGTATAATCTGCCAGAAAGGGGTTAGTGCTATTATTATGGTAGCTGATAACTCACAGAAGAACCTTCCTTATTTTGATATACAGAAGAGTGACCGTGTGCCTGGTTTCTGACATAAATACTAAAATATAACCCAGTAGTTTGATGTTAGATCTGACTTTCAGGAGGCCCATGAAAGAGAAACATCTTAATAATGAGAGAAAAATTCCTTGATAGTGCCTTATAATAATCAACATAGTGCTTCATTTGTACAGATGAATAGAAAACCAAGCATCATCAGATATTTGAGAAAAACTGGAAGCATAAAAGGAAGCACAACTAACCCTGGAAGAACCAGGGAAAATTTGGAAGAAAATAACTTTTAAAAATTATTCTAATTAATATTCTTGGGAGAATCAAGAAGATCACACATTCATAAAAAAGAACAAGTGGCTTTAAGAAAATAGTAGTCAGAAAACAAATGAAATTTAAATTTGAGTAAAGAGAAAGTTAATAGAATTCAAATTGAATGTAAAATAAATTGCAAAAATTGCAAAAATTATTAGATATCACATAGATTATCAAAGTTTTATTGGCAAACAGTAAGAATCATACAACAGGGCCATTGGTAAATGAATATCCAGGAGACTATCTAGCAGAATTAAATGAGTTAAAAATTGAAGGAAGAGAAAAATTGATAAATACCATGACATGGTACGTGTTTCACAAGAAGATAATTTACATATCAAAATATTAGGGGAATCCTTTTAGAAAGCAAATGAAGCCTTCAAATATTTCTGCCAAAATTACCTTCTTTATTTTCATGTTGTGAAATTTAAATGCAAAATAAGGAATATAGTAGAATGTTATCTTATAATTTGGTTGGAAAAATTGATCTCTAATTTACCCCCTAAAAATCAATACTTCTTTCATTCATTGTTTATTATAAGATATTAATCTGTAGTTTTGATTAAAACATAAATGTTATTAAATATAAGATTAAATAAATTTATATTTTAATTTTCTCCAGGCAAGTTCTCAGTAAAACTTTTACTTTCCGCTATTTTCATAACAATGAAATTTTGGTCTTGTTTTCAGTATTTTCACTTTAAGTACAATTTTTTAAAACATTGGTAATGAGGTCTTAGAATAGTATGATTTAGGAAGCTGGATGATCTTAGTCATAGGCAAATAAGGCATACATTTCTTATGTCAACAACCAGAAAGGAAAAAAAAAAACTAACTTGTTATGCCAGGAAAAACAAGAAACTCTGTAAGGATGTAATGATCCAAATATGAAGCAATCTAAAATGTGGCATGATTTTGAGGATTAAATGGAGTGTAAAGTAGAAGAATGCATTAGACTTTGATACTTGAAGCATCTTCCTTTAGCAGGCTATATCATTTTTTTGTAGATCTAGTCATGCTACTTGGATCTACAGTGAAAATACACAATTATAATATTAAAAAGTATTAAATACATATTTATATAACCTTGACAACCTATAAAGATGGATATTTTAATTATATTTAAAGTATGGGATTTATGTTATAAATCTTGTCAATGTTAAAAAAAAGTCATGTTAACTCGAGATGTAAAGGGGAGGAAAATTATATTTTCTGTGAGTTAGTGGGGGAGTCAATGGCTATAATTTAAAATCAATAAATGAAGAAATAAGGCTTTCTAAAGATAATCAATAGAAGAATTATAAAAACAAATGTATCTAACACATATTGGAAAGATTGAAGAGAAAAGTCCTCTAATTGAGCTCAATTCTCCATATTTAAATAAATTAGGGGTATAAGCATATTACTTAGAGTTATTATGATAATCACCAAAATAACATATGAAATAACTACTAAGTAGTAAGGCTGGTGATATGAAAATAAGGTGGATTTTAAAAAAAATATTTATAGCCTTCCATACATTTAAAATTTTATTTCCATGTACATGTGTTATTTCTTTTTCTTCCTCACCCTCTAATTCCATCCTCCTGAAGTAACCAGTGGTAACAATTTGATGTGTACCTATTCATACCCTTCTAACTGCTTATTCTTTCTTTTCTCTGTCTTTCTGTTTCTCTGTCTCTGTCTCTGCCTCTCTCACACACACATACAAGCACAGAAGCAGGGGCGCCTGGGTGGCTCAGATGGTTAAGCGTCTGCTTTCAGCTCAGGTCATGATCTCAGGGTCCTGGGATTGAGTTCCGCATCGGGCTCCTTGCTCAGCAGGGAGCCTGCTTCTCTCTCTGCCTGCTGCTCCCCCTGCTTGTATTCTCAAGCTCTCTTGCTCTCTCTTTCTCTCTCCGGCAAATAAATAAAATCTTAAAAAAAAAAAAAAAAGAAAAACTTAAAAAAAAGCGCACAGAATTTATTTTTTGTTTTATTTTAATTCAACTGTTTATTTATTAAACAGTTTTAATACGTTCTATTTTCCTGTCTTGATTAAGAAGGTATTCCCTACTTTGTAGTAATGTATTTCTTAAGTTTTGGAAGATGCTTCTATTATTTTACTTGTTACCTTTAGATCTTTACTCCATCTGGAATTTATTTTTTATTATGTCAAGTAGTGAACTCTTTTTTCTCAAAGGAATAGTGAATTTTTCCAGCACCATTTATTAAATAAGCTATGCTTTATTACCTGAATTAAAATGACAACTTTGTCCCGTTTTAACTTAAATCTGAGATCTATTTAGACAGTTATGCTCCACAACTAATATATTTTTCTATTCTTATCCATCTGACTCAGAATAAGTTTACTTTTTAATATAGAAGGCCTTATATCAGTAATACTGCACTATTAATTTTAATATAATATTATTGGCATTTGATGATCTTTATTATTCCCTATAAATTTTTATATCATTTACTTCAATTCTAAAAATTTGGAATAGGTAAATTTATGTCTTCATTGAGATGTTCATGCTATTAACCATCCCTATGCAGGAAAATACTATTCATTCCCAATAGTTCTGGTGTTTTTATGTCTTTCTATAAGATTTGTTTATTAATTTAAATAATCTTTTTTGAGATAATATTTACATACTATCAAATCTTTCCCTTTAAAAGTGTTTAATTCAGGGGCGCCTGGGTGGCTCAGTCAATTAAGCATCTGCTTTTGGCTCAGGTCATGATCCCAGGGTCCTGGGATTGAGACCCATATCAGGCTCCCTGCTCAGTGGGGAGTCTGCTTCTCCCTCTCCCTCTGCCCCTCTTTCCCCCTGCTCCTCGTGCTCTCTCTTTCTCTCACTCTCTCTCAAATAAATAAATAAAAGCTTTTTTTAAAAGTGTTTAATTCAGAGGTTTTAGTACATTCATAAGAACATGCAACCATAGTCATTAATTACAAAAATATTTTTATCACTCCAAAAAGAAACCACATACCCATTAACCATCTGTCCCCATTTCTCTCTCCCCTCATCCTTCCCAACCACTAATCAAATTTCTGTCACTATGGATTTGCCTATTCTGGACATTTTATGTAAATTGAATCACATAATATGTGGTATTTTGAGACTGGCTTCTTCCACTTAGTGTAATGTTTTAAAAATCCATCCATATTGTAATATGTACCAGTACTCCATTTCTTTTTATTGCTGAGTGGTATTACATTTTGGGATATACCGTATATTATTTGTCCATTGTTCAGTTGGTGGACATTAAAACTGATTCCATTTTGGGGCCATTATTAGCAATTCTGCTATAAACATTCAAGTACAAGTCTTTGTGTGGACATTTGTTTTCATTTCTATTGGGTATATACCTAGGAGTGGAAGTGCCAAGGCATAAGGTAACTCTATGTTTAAATTTTTGAGGACCTGCCGAACTGTTTTCCGTAGAGACTGCTACAATTTATATTCCTACCAGCAATGTTTGAGAGTCTCAATTTTACCATATCTTTACCAACACTTATTATTATCTGTTCTATTTATCTGCCACCCTAGTGGATATGAGGTTGTAACATATGGTGCTTTTAATTAGCACTGCTCTGATGGCTAATGATGAGCATCTGTTCATTTTCTTAATTACCATTTATATGTACCTTCTTCAGAGAAATGAATATT
Organism: Phoca vitulina; assembly: GCF_004348235.1. NCBI lineage: Eukaryota > Metazoa > Chordata > Mammalia > Carnivora > Phocidae > Phoca > Phoca vitulina. Next base: position 980,848 of record NW_022589765.1, on the reverse strand, counting down.
TGAAAACTTTGCCTTTTTTAAAAATTAGATTGTAGACTTTTTATTGTTGAGTTAGTAGATTTTGTTATATATTCTGGATACTAAACCCTTATGAGATATATGATTTGCAGATAGTTCCTCAAATTATGCTTTAAAAATTTATTCTTTTTGTGGATCTCTGCTTTTTGATTAGAATGTTTAATACATTATATTTAATCTAAGTCCTGATAATTTAGAATTTGTGTCTGCAATTTTGCTCTTTGTTTTTTATGTGTCTCAGGTTTTTTTCCTTCTATTTCTTTATTCCTTACTTTGTGGTAAATGTGTATTTTCTAGTATATTATTTAATTCTTTTGTAATTTTAATAAATATTTGAGTTATTCTTTTAGCAGTTTTCCTGAGGATTACAACTAACATCTTAACTTAAAAACATGTACTTCAATTAATGCCATCTTAATTTCAATTGTATATACAAATTGTATATCTCTGTATATCTCTGTAACCATGTGCTAGTTTCCATGAGTTAGATCCTAATATCAACTCAGTTTCTTAATTATTGTTTTAAGCAGTTTTTAAAATCAGATAAGAAAGAAATAATTATAATCCAATAATGCATTTAATATCATAGTTTATATTTTACTATATACTTACCATTACTAGTGCTATTGATGGATTGATTGGTTGATTAGGATTACTGTATAGTGTCTTTTTATTTCATCCCCAGGACTGTATCTTCTGGCAAAAAAATTCTCTCTGTTTTTATTTATTTGGGTGATATGTTAATTTCACCTTCATTTTTGAGAGATAGTTTTGCTAAGTATGGAATTCTTGGTCAACAGTCTTTCATTTAGCACTTTAAATATGTCATCCCACAGCCCCCTGGCTTCCAAGGTTTTTGTTGGGAAATCAGTTGTAGATCTTATTAAGGTTTTCTTTTATGTGATGATTTACTTCAGTCTTGCTGTGTTTTATATCCTTTCTTTATATCTGGTTCTGAATTTTGAGTATGATGTACATAGTGTGGATCTCTTTGAGTTTATCTTACTTGGAAAGTTTTGAGATTTTTGGATATGTAGCTTAATGTTTTTCATCAAACTTGGGAAATGTTTAGCCATTATTTTTTAAAAATATTCTTTGTGCCCATTCCTCTCTCCTCTCTGTTTGGGACTCCCACTATGTATATGTTGGTATTCTTGATGGTGCCTCACAAGTTTCTGAGGCTCTGTTTACTTTCCTTAATTCTTATTTTCTTTCTGTTCAGTGGAATGGATAGTTATAATAGTCCTGTCCTCAAGATTACTGGTTTTTTCTTTGTCAGTTCAAACCTGCTATGGAGTTCCTTTAGTAAATTTTTATTTCAATTATTGTACTTATGAGCTTCAAATTTTTTAATGACTTCTATATCTTTATTTGTAGTTTCTATTGAGATACTGTTCTCATACTTTACTTTTAGACATGATTTCCTTTAGTTCTCTGAACAAATTTTAATAGCTGATTTAGTCTTTGTCTATTAAATGAAATGTCTGGGCTTTTTCAGTGGAATATTCTATTGAAAATTTTACTGTGTATAGACCGTTCATTTTTGTTTCTGTGCATGTTTCATAATCTTTGTTGATAATTGGACCTTTATATAATATAATGTGGCAATTCTAGAAATCAGAATTGACTTCCTTTACTCAGAATTTATTTTTGTTGTTGCTTCTTTAGTGACTCTCCTGTACTACATTTGTAAAGTCTCTGTTCTATGTCATATATGGCCACTGAAGTCTCTGTTTGGTTAGGGTAGCTGTCAGTGAATGATTGGAGAGATTTCCTTAAATACCTTTAACCAAAACATTTTCTAGCCTTTCATGAGGTGCTCTGTGTGCATGTTGAAGCTTGGTGTCAACATTCTGGCAAGCAATTGCCAACTCTGCCTTAGCCTTCCCTGATTGCTGTATAGAGCCTCCATTGGTCCACCATAGATGAGACAATAGGTCCTCTCAGATCTTCCTGAACATGTACATAGCCAGTGCGAGCACTTGGCCTTCTCAATTTCCAGGAATATGTGGGATGTCTTCAAACCCCACAATAGATATCCTATTTGTCAACTTTTCCTTTTAAGTTTTTAGTCATAATCTTGTTTGTTCCAACAGTTATCACTGCCTCAGGAAGTAATTAAACAATTGTCACTGATTGTTTTTGATTGTTTTGATGTCCCAAGGGAAAGGTTGTTCCCAGTAAGCTCAGAGTCAGGTCAAACAAAAACATTCCCTGAGAGTGGGGATTTCTAAGTAACTGTCAGATGAATCTAATAATGACAGTTCTGTAGGGTGGAGTTTTAGGGTGCTCCAAACCTGATTTTTCCCCTCTAGTGCTGTTCAGCAGCTGGAGTTAATGCACTATGATTATTAGACTGCAGGATTTCAAGGATACCATGAAGCTGAGGAGAAGAAAATGGGTATAGGGCAAGCAAAACCTACTGTTATTTCCAAGATTTAACCATTTTTCTTGAATAAATGCTCCTTGAATGGTTGGAAACATTTGGTTAATTTCCAGAGTGGGAGAAGATTATTTTAATAATTTTTACCACTGTTTTTATTGTTTTTGTGGAGGAGCTGACTCTCAGATGTCCTTACCCCACTATTCTAAAGTATTAGCCCTGTTCTATACAATTTAAAGATTTTTTTAGACTTTACATCCTGGAACCATGGCCCAGTTTGTCTGTAACCTTGTGGAGAGGGTCCCGGTGCTGGTGAATGCTGCTGGGACTTAAATGTAACCTTGACTGGCTACATTTTGACACTATGCCAAGGTTGAGCTGGTTCCTCCAACTCCTGCTGAGATCCCTACAGCTATTCAGAGCTTGAAAAAAAATAGTCAAGTGTGCTCAAACCAGTAGCTTCAAAAGGCTCACAGTTAAGGGAGCTCTGCTGAATGGTTTGGTGGCCACTGAGGTGTGGATGAGGTTTTATGTTGGTGAAATCATAGGCAAGCGTGGTATCATTGGCTATAATGTTTGAAGACCAATCTTTAATATCTTTTTATATTTGGTTTATTATTTGAGTGTTCTTGGACCATGTGTGATCAGACTGGTATTTGCATAAAATAAGATAGTATATAAAAATATTTTTTATATATTCTTATTATATTTATCTCTTGATATTTTATAATTTTGTTAACATTTAAAATAAGATGGATTGCTCACTTATAAATTATGAGAAATAGTAAAGAAAAAAAAAAGCTTGCTTTTTGTTTATCCTGTACCCAGAAATCTTCCTAAATTACATCATCCATTTTGATAGGTTTTTTTTATTTTTATTTATTTATTTGACAGAGAGAAAGACAGCAAGGGAGAGAACACAAGCAGGGGGAGCGGGAGAGGGAGAAGCAGGCTCCCGGCCGAGCAGGGAGCCCGATGTGGGGCTCGATCCCAAGACCCTAGGACCATGACCCGAGCCTAAGGCAGACGTTTAATGACTGAGCCACCCAGGTGCCCTTGATAGTTTTTTTTAAGTGGAATTTCATAGGTTTTCTAGATCAACAGTTAAGTCAACCACAAACAAAAAATTGTTTCTTGGTTTCTAATATTTACACTAATGTTTTTAGTCTCTTATTATATTGAATAAAACTTCTAAGAGAAGTCTTATTGGCATGGTTGCCAATCTCACTGACTTATTTCTAATTTATTGAAATTCACTTCACCAATCTACAAATAAAATAATATTTGATGTTAGCTTTTCATGAATAGTATTTTTCCTAATTACTGTTCCTGTTTTATTAAGAGTCATGCTAAGAATTGGTTGTAGAATGCTATTAAATATCTTTTCAGTATTTAAAGATATAACCATATGGTTTTCTTCACTTAATTTGTTAATGTAGTGACTTTCGTTGATCTATTTGTTAATGGTTAGAATGATGAACCATTCTTGCAATTTTATAATTAACTTCACTTGATTATTTTATATTATTTTATTTGTTGCTGATTTTGACTGTTAATATTTCATTTAAAAGTTTTGCATGACATTAATGTTATTTTTGTATCAAAATGAAAGACTAACTAAAAGCCCAATTCAATGATTTCCTTATCCCTAATACTGAGGTGAGACTTTTAGATTGCTTTTATTACCCATAAACTCGCACTCAACTGGTTGGTTTAATATGTTTTGTATTTTTATGGGACGCCTGGGTGGCTCAGTCAGTTAAGCGTTTGCCTTCTGCTCAGGTCATGATCCCAGGGTCCTGGGATCGAGACCCACATCAGGCTCCCTGCTCAGCAGGAAGTCTGCTTCTCCCTCTGCCTGCCACTCCCCCTGCTTGTGCGCTGTCTCTCTCTGTCTTTCTGGCAAATAAATAAATAAAATCTTTAAAAAAATAATATGTTTTGTATTTCTAGTTTCCAGCTGATGTTAGCAATTACACTAGTACATATATTTTGTTTCAGCAATTCTTATAAGAACAATAAAAAATGCTGTAATTATAAGAAGGAATATAAGGAAAAGGAAGAGAAGATAAAATAGATGATGGGTTAGTTAAGACATACAAAAAAACAAGTGGTGATTTTTTCTGTCATTACTGAAGAATGCTCCAGAATAAGTAACTGCGAATTATATTAATAAGAGAGATAGATTCAGAGAGACAGAAGAGGAAACATAAAGCTCATTAAAAAACATAATAATAAAAAGGGAAAAGGTGGGATTCTTTTTTCCTCAGAGACTAATGTCATGCCTGTAAATACATTCCATCATTGGACTATGGTCTATTTTGATTAGTTCTATGATTAATATCAGTCATTGCAGAGACAACTATTATGTATTTTCTGTTAGGTATGGTTAAGATGAGTTATGTGATGTGAATATAGATATAGATATAGATATATAGATATAGATATAGATTTTTATTTACTTATTTGAGAGAGAGTGGGGTGGGGGAAGAACAGAAGGAGAGGGACAAGCAGACTCCATGCTGAATGTGGAACCCAACATGGGGCACGATCTCATGACCCTGAGATCATGACCTGAGCCAAAATCAAGATTGAGATGCTTAACTGACTGAGCTACCCAGGCACCCCATTAGCATATTTTTATGTGTCATCCGTCTTGTATTATTAGAATAGAATTAGCTTAAATAAAGTGAGTTAATTCTTAAGATAATTTTTGGATTAATACTCTCTGATTCTAAACCCTGGAACTTTGAGAGGTTTTAGTTGTTCTTGCAGTTGCTGCTGCTGCTATTTTCCTTTTTATTTTGAAAGAATTTTAGACTTACAGAAAAGTGATAAAATCATACAGAAGTCCTATATTTCCCTCATCCAACTTCTCCTAAGATGAAGATCTTACATAACAATAGTAAAATTGTCAAACCCAGGAAATTAACATTGGAACAATATGATTAATAAACTGTAGAACTTCCTTCACTTTTACTAAAGTTCTAACTAAACTCTCAAGTTTTTTAATTAAGTTTTTAATTTTAATTCCACTGTAGTTAACATACATTGTTATATTAGTTTCAGGTGTACAATATAGTGATTCAGCAATTCCCAGTGCTCACCACGACCCAGCGTTCATCATGATAAGTGCACTCCTTAATTGCCAACACCTATTTCACTCAAACCCCACCTCGCTACTGGTAACCATCAGTTTGCTCTCTATACCAAGCTCTCAAGTTTTAACTTTTTGACTTTTTTCATCTTGAGCTTCATCTTCAATATGTCACTGTTCCTCTTTTGTTCTATATCTTCCATTACATTGACAATTTTGAAGAGCATTGGTCGGTTATTTTGACATACATGTATTTGTTTTCTTTTGTAAGTTATAAAATAAAATGATGGAAAACAGAAGTCCCTCCTATGGTACAAAGAAATACCTTCTAGGTCTATATAGAGAGCTACAAATTTAAATGAATAAATCGTAGGTCTGCAGACTATATCTGGAGGTTTTACCTTAAGAGTGGAGAAAATGGAAAAGGATTGGAATTCCAATGTGCTTCCTAATATTTCCTCTGGTGCATTCTCCAGAATATTCAGAAACCTAGTTATTTTATGCAGCTGAATTGAATAACTCAGTTCTGATCTGAATGGAAAATGGATAATATTCTCTCAAGATTGAAATATAGTAATTAAACTGATCAGAGAATAATTCATTCATTTGAAAAGAAATGTGAAAATGAATATGAAGATAACCATGTTTGCATATTCAGAGAATGACCCATCTTGTTAGATTCATTATTCCCAAATAACTGTTAAAGTTATTAAAACCACTATCCTTTTAAAAAGAATGACATTCTAAAAACATAGTAATAATGATGAAGTATAGAAAGATTTCATGAAAGTACTGGCACTGTAATCATATTACTGTTGAGATGGAAATAATTACCTATTATAAAAAGTAAGTAAGAGTCATAGAGCTTAAAAACAAAACTATAGTTAGAGAAAATCTATTTCATAGAAAACAAACTATTGAAAAAGTTATCTTCAGGGGGCGCCTGCGTGGCTCAGTCGTTAAGCCTCTGCCTTCGGCTCAGGTCATGATCCCAGGGTCCTGGGATAGAGCCCCGCATCGGCTCCCTGCTTGGCCGTGAGCCTGCTTCTCCCTCTCCCACTCCCCCTGCTTGTGTTCCCTCTCTAGCTGTCTCTCTCTCTTTCTGTCAAATAAATAAATAAAATCTTAAAAAAAAAAAGAAAGAAAAAGTTATCTTCAGGCAACTTTTGTTCGATGTCTATTAAGCAAATTAAATTAATATCACAATATTTTTTCTAACTTGATATAAAATAGTTAACTGAAGGAGTCTGGATTTTTTGCAAATTTTTATTGAGATATAATTCAGATCATATAAAATTTGCCCTTTTAGGAGCTCCTGGGTGGCTCAGTCATTAAGCGTCTGCCTTCGGCTCAGGTCATGATCTCAGGGTCCTGGGATCGAGCCCCGCATCAGGCTACCTGCTCCGCGGGAAGCCTGCTTCTCCCTCTCCCACTCCCCCTGCTTGTGTTCCCTCTCTCACTGTGTCTCTCTCTGTCAAATAAATAAATAAAATCTTTAAAAAAAATTTGTCCTTTTAAAATGTTTGATTCAGTGTTTTTAAGTATATTAACAAGGTTTTGCAACATTGCCACTATATAACTGCAGAATATTTCCATTTCCTCAAAAAAAAAAAAACCCTAGTCATCAGTCCCTCCACCCATCAATCACTAATCTAATTTCTGCCTGTATGGATTTGCTTATTCTGGATATTTCATACAAGTGGAATCATACAATGTGTGCTCAGTTGTGTCTGGCTTATTTAACGGAGAATAATGTTTTCTAAGTTCAGCCATTTTGTAGCATGTAAGAGTACTTAATTCCTTTATATGGCTGAAGAATGGCCCATTGTTTGGAAATATAACATTTTGTTTATCCATTCCACAGTTGATGGACATTTGAATTATTTCTACTTTTAGTTATTATGAATAATGCTGCTATGAACATTTCTGGGCATGTTTTTGTTAAGACATATATTTTCATCACTCCTACTCAGTAGTAGAGCTTCTGGGTATTATGGTAATCCTGTTTTATTTGAGGAATAGGGAAAGTGATTTCCACAGTGGCTGCACCATTTTACATTCCTTTCAGCAATATATAAGAGTTCCAATTTCTCCACACCCTTACCAACATTTAGTACTGTCCATCTTTTTATTATAGCCATCCCAGTGGATATGCAGTGGTATCTCATTGTGGTTTTCATTTGCATTTCCCTAATGACTAATGATATTGAGCATCTTTTGATATACTTATTCACCATTTGTATATGTTTTTTGGAGAAAAGTTCATGCAGATCCTTTGTCCATGATTTAATATTGGATTATTATTTCTTTATTGTTGAGATGTTAGAGCACTTTATATATTCTGGATAATAAACCCGTATCTGATACATGCTTTGAAAATATTTCCTGCCACTCTGTGTGTTGTATTTTCACTTTCTTGATGGTATCCTTTGGTGCACAAGTTTTTAAGTCTAATTTATAAGTCACTTAATTCTTTATATCTGATTCCTTATATATGTAAGTAGTGATATTTGTAGTCCTGTCTTATAAAGTTGTGAGATTTAGAAGTTTATATGTGCAAAGTGTTTACAATAGCACCTGATGGTAAGCATTATAAAAGTGTTGGCTATTGTTATTGTTGTTATATAATTGCTTAGTTCACAATGTGACCTTTAATGCAAGAGAAGTATTTTCTTAATTTGAGTATAAGAAATATATTGGTTATATTTATACTTATCAAATATTAAATCAAATGTTCTAAGTAGTTATTATGAACCTAGGAGTATGATAGGAATGGAGGGATATTTATATATAAAATACAGTTCTTGCTTTCAAGAAGCTAAGTTTGAAGAAATGACATAATCAAGGATTTATCCATACCTATGTCATTAACCAAGTTCTGGTGATATCCAGAGGAAAAATATAAGATCCCTATTCTCATGGAGCATCTAAATAAAAAGATAAACACATAAGATATATGTTAAATATCTAATATGCTACACAAAAAGAAGTAATATAAAGTCACAGTAAGTGGGCATAGTAATGAAAGTTCCAAAAGTAAGTAAAACTCATGAGAAAGTAATATATTACATAAAAGTCCTACATGAATGGTAATCACAGTAAGAGGTATTCAGAAAAATCATATATAGAGGCATTATTTTCTGATGATTAGTTTGGCAGCAGCCTGAAGATTACATTACAGAGGAGTTTGGGAGAAAAGTTAAGACGATGTATCATGCATAAGGTCATGAGGGTTTCATCTCCTTGTGTCAGGGATACAAAGGGTTGTGAAGGGGCAGATAAGAAAAATATTTCAAAGGAAATGTCTACTCTGGCATCATAGATGATTCTATAATTTCAGGCCTCAGAGATTCAGGGAATATTTCTCTTGTTCATTTTATATTCCTTTCAATTAAGCAACACTAAATAAATATATGTTAAAATGTTAATATTTGGGATATGTGTATATATGCTTTTCAATATTTCCTGTTTGTTTCCAAGAAAGGTTTATATTGCTTTCATGAACAGAAATGATTTTATTAATAAGTATTGGATACAATTTTGATTTTTTTTTGCTCAAGATGTTAGACAATCACAAATTTTATTTGATACACTTTAGTTTTATTGTATTTCATCTAAATATGTCAAATACTTCCATTACTCTAAAGTAAAATTTGAACTGTCAAATAGTTGAAGTAAAAGAGAAACTATAATTATTTTGTTTATTTTTCATCAATTTTCTTCATTACATCTTCCTTCATATGTTGACACCATATTCAAATTGGATTTCTTCATTTATTAAAATTCACTTATTCAATAAAATTTATCAGTCACCTACCATATACTCCTGAGACAATGAAGAAAAACACATAGTCTCTTCTTCAAGCTTACAGCAAAAAAGGAGAGTCATGTAAAAAAAAAGAAAAAAAAAAACCTAAGGGTGATACACTAAGAGTTACAATGGGAGTTTTAAGATGCAAACCGTAATCCAGAAAAGATGAAGTGATTAACTCTGGTAGAAAGAGGGGATGAAGAAATCTTGATAGAGGAAGTTATACTTAATCTGAGCCTTAAAATATGAAGATGATTTTAACAGAGAAATGGGGAAAGAAATTTAAAGCAGAAGGTTAACTGATATAGAAGTGCAAAGCATGGAAAACCATTGCAAATGTGCAAAATGGAGAAAAGTTCTAAATTGACTGTAACGGTCTTACTTGAGCAACTTGATCTATTACGAAGACATAAAGATACAGAAGGAGGGGCAAGAATTTGACAGATGATGGTTTTAGATTTTGCCACATTGTATTTGAGTTGCCCACAGAACACCTGCTTGGAAATATCCAATAATTGGTCTGAAACACATGCACATGCGCGTGCACACACACGCACACACACACACACAGATTTTTCCCAATTTTCTTACATTATTGTCCTTTTATCATATCTGTCTATCATGTATCAATCCAATTATCTTTTTTTCCCACTCAATCTGGTTTGTTGACCACTTGATCACTGCTGTAGAGTATCACATAATTATACAATATTGTGCATAATATGTGCCACATAAATTTATGGTTTTCAATCTCAGTCAGTTCTTCAGGGCCTACAAGGAATTCCCCTATGCATCTCTAGTCAGTTCTTTCTTGTCCAGCATAGCAGTGACTTAAACCTTATCCAGGCTCGGGGCGCCTGGGTGGCTCAGTCAGTTAAATGTCTACTTTCGGCTCAGGTCATGATCCCAGAGTCTTGGGATCGAGCTCAGCATCGGGCTCCCTGCTCAGCGGGGAGCCTGCTTCTCCCTCTCCCTCTGCTGCTCCCCCTGCTTGTTCTCTCTCTCTCTCTCATTCTCTGTCAAATAAATAAATAATCTTTAAACCTTCTCCAGGCTCTTCAAACTTCTCTTCCCTCCTCCATCCTCTACTGAACAACAACAAAAAACCCTTACTTCCTTTCTGCCAACAAACATACAGATTTCTCTGCATCCAACATGTATATTCTTTTGTTAGATTGGAAGAAGTATCCTTCTTTTTGTGTAAGGCTAATATCTTTTTCAACTATAAGCTGGATATCATTCCCTTCTGCTACTCAGACAACTTTTCCTTGGATGATCCCCTCCATCTTCATTATTTTCAATGCATTTTTTATAAAGCGTCATTGTCTAGCGAATTTTAAAATGATCAAAATTTGTTTCATTCAAAATAATAATCCCAACTTCTCTTCCATTTGCTAATCTTTCTCATTTATATAGCTAAACTTTTTTTTAAATTTAATTTTATTTATTTGAGAGAGAGAGCGTGCATGAACAGGGTGGAGGGGCAGAGGGAGAGGGAGAAACAGGCTCCCAGCTGAGCAGGGAGCCCCATGTGGGGCTTGATCCCAGGACCCTGAGATCATGACCTAAGCCGAAGGCAGATGCTTAGCTGACTGAGCCACCTAGGTGCCCCTATTTGGTAAAGTTTTGAAAGGGATTTTTTTCTACTTGCTATATCCACATTTTTCCAGCCATTCTAATCTGCCTGTTTCCCTAAGGATACTATTGAAACTACTTTAGTAAATATCCTCCAACTTCCTTGTTATTACATATAATAAACACTTTCTAATTATTTTGTGATCTCAACATTTGAGCATTGTCCATTCCTACTTTTCATTGCTCTCTTACCACACTCTCCTCGTTTTCATCTTGTTTCTGTGGGTATTCATATTCATCATACTTATTGGTTTATTTACTGGCTCTTATTTCTTTCTATATAACATCCTTTGTAGATCCACACCTTATCTCACTTTGGGTAATCTTATCCACTTGCATGGCTTCAATTATCTAATTCTACATCTCTAGCCCAGAACTGTTTTTCCTCAGTTTGTGACCTATGTATCTACCTACCTAATGCCCTCTTCACCTGGATGTTGCTCAGTCACCTAAACCTTAAAAGTTACCTGCCACTTAGGCCCATTTTGATATGATCATATGGGGGTAATATGGCAAGCAGATATATTTTTTAAATATTTTTATAACAACTATTTTATATTTTAATACATACTAAGTGTAGTTCATACAAAATTCCTAAAACATAAAAAATATAAAGTAAAGAGTGAATTTCTTTCACCACCCTTTCCCCAGCTACTTAGTTTTCTATCCCAGGGACCACCACTTTACTAGTTTCTTACAAATCTTTACAGAGAGATATTCTATCCATATGTAAGTATGTTCCATTGAAGAACTTGTGCTCCCCCAATAATTAAATATTAAGAATATATTATTGAGCTGAAATTATGCACATTTTGAGGTTATGATACCTGGCTTCACAATCTTTGCATCCCTAATTGTCCAGTGTATGAAACATAGCAGAAACTCAATAAATCATAATTAAATAAATGATAAGTTATACACTCTACTAAAACCAGACAATACAACAATAATCAGATTAAGCAGCAATCACATTAATATACAGTGGGTTTTCAAAAATAAATAGCTTGGAATTTAAATTGTATTAATTCTAATTTAGCTGTGCATTCATTAGATCTTACTACAAGTTGTATGTAGTTTGACTCAGTGCTCTTTAATGTTTATAAGTAGTTTTGTTCACTAATAATTACTTTTATTTGGAAAAAAAGCACAGTTATAGGAAGGATTATGCTATAATCTTTGATTCAGGTTAACGAATTTATGGGAAATCTAGAGGTTCAGATTATAAACTCCCCTGAGGTGTAGTCTTAGTAGCTAGTCAGATGAAATAACAGCTGCAGGAGTATGCCGGCCTTGGAAACAAAAAACAATAGTGATAACAAATATTAATTTTCTTTAAAAGATGATCTGAATTGGCCTACTTAGGATATGTTTCAATGTTCAGTGAAGGCATCTGATTAAACTTGTCTTTCTCTTTTATTTTTTATGTATAATTTAATTAACTTTTACAGTTACAAATCTAAAGAAAAAGCCCTTTAGTATTCACCTGATTCTTTTTAGGTCACTCAGTGAATATAAAGCTATAATTCTATCTAAAATTTCACAGATAATAAACCTTAAGAGAACAGGTTTTTGTAGGCTGTTCTCCATTCTTCCTCCTTCCTAACTCCCTGTAAATTATTTACTTTTAAAATACATCCTGCTGGCAGAAAAATTTCATAGTACAAGAAACACATAAGGAGAGGACAACAGCATATTCAGAAGGATAAAAAATTGCTATTTGAAGACAGAGATCACTTGGAAATGCAAAAGTACAGCTGTTCCTAATGCAAAAAGTACACAGAAATTATTCCTGTTAAATGAAGCTTCCAAAGTTCCATGGAGACCTAAGGACTCTATAGTCTAGACATTCCATTGTGCTGTATGTCACCCAGACATAGCACAACTTGACCTCATTCGTCATTACACCACAAGTGACTTGTAAAATGTAGTCCCAATTAGCTCAGGGAACAAAAATACTAATTTTTTAGAAGATTTTATTCATTTATTTGAGAGTAAGAGAGAGAGCGAGAGCGAGCAAGAGTGGGGGGAGGGGCAGACTCCCAGCTGAGCAGGGATTCCCAACATGAGGCTTGCTCCCAGGACCCTGGGATCATGACCTGAGCCGAAGGCAGACACTTAACTGACTGAGCCACTCAGGCACTGCCAGAAATGCTAATTTTGACTGTAGCTCATTGTGGAGGGCCATCAGATGCCAATAATTATTTTCTAAATTGTTTTTTCCCTTTCCAGGATCCTTTACTTCAACCTGACTTTCCCTTATCCAAATCTGCTCATATAGGGGCAAAACAAAACAAAACAAAACACAAACACAAAAATATCACTTGGGACTTAAAATTGTCTTGTCAGTTGTACCTGATTTTAAATTTTGGTTTTGTTTCTTTATAAAATGCTAGAGTGAAATATATTCAGCTGTGTCTGAGTTATGTGAGCTAAATGATCACAGATTCAGTGTGTATATGTGACGTTTATTGTTTTTGTATGTGTTCTAAAAGAGTTCAAGTAAAATGAAAATGAGATATTAAATGAAAGTGAGTATCCAGTATGACCACAAAAGAAAAGGGTACCATCCTCTCCAGTAATCATGAGTATTTCATGTATTTCTACTAATTTATCTAGGTACTCAATCTGTATCATTTAGTATTGCTTACCCTTTGCAAAATTTTATGTCAGCTAAGAAAATACGTTGTATTATTTAGGAGAAGCAATCTATGTAGATTTCAATTTTCTATATACACTACAATGTGAATTCTAGTCTAGAAATAGTCCAAAGTTGGAGAAAGGGGTACAGTTCAGAATTACCATTTTCTAAGTGAATGTGTGTATGTGTGTGTGTGTGGTTTGAAAAGGCTCATACCAGCATATTCTAACAGAGTTCTTATACTACCACCTTCATCCAATTATTTGTTCTTGTTAAGTGTAAAGCAGTGCCCTGGAAACTGAATACAGTTGCTTATCTTTGCTGATAAACAGAGGAAAATAAGAGATGCCTTTGTGTTATCTGGAGATGCCCAGGCATGGACCAGTCTCAGAGCTGGGCATGTCCTACAATTACCAGCTCTGCAAATGTTTGAGGAAGAGAAGTAAAGAACAATTGAAGAGAAAGACAAATTCAAGGTTTTTTGAGGTAAGAAATTAAATCATAGTTGAATATTATTTTTCCAAAATAAATACTAATATTTCAAATTTCTATTAAAAGAATTGGGGGAATAATTGAGATGAGACAGTATTGCAGGAATATGAATGATAAATGACTGGCTTGGCCCAGATAGCAGGGGAAATGTTGAGAAGCAGCCATATTCTGAACATAATATGAGGGCCGCCTAGGTGGCTCAGTCAATTAAGCGTCTGCCCTCTCACCCTGCTCGTGCTCTCTCTCTCTCAAATAAATAAATAAACCTTTAAAATAAATGAACATAATATGAAGGTAGAGCCAACAAAACTTGTGAGATCATATGTGGTATACCAGAGGGAAAAAAAAGAATCAAGGATAACTCTCAGTTTTTGGTCTAAGAGACTTAAAGAATGGAGTTGTTATTAACTGAGTTAGGAAAGCCGTGCAGGAACAGGCTTAGGGATGTTGATATAGAGTTTACTTTTCATGATGTTAAGTTTGAAAATAGTTTGACTTTTAATTTGAATAAGATTAGCCTATTCCATTTATCCACATAGTAATCAATCTTCAAATTTAGTTATTTAAAATAACAACCATTTAATCATATTTTATGATTTTGTGGGTCAGGAACTCAAGCAAGGCTTGGCTGTGGCATTGATGAATGTCATTGTTGGTATTCAGCTGGCAGACAGACTGGTTTTGAGTCTCCATAAAAGCTTCCCTCACATGTTTGGCACTTTGGTGGGTAAGTGGAAATCTAGGCTGAGCTAGAACTGTCAGTCATAGCACAGCAAACTCAGGGCAGCGGGATTTCTTACATAGCAGCTTAGAACTATAAAAGAGTATTCCAGTGAACAGGTAAAAGCTGCATAATCTTTCATGACCTACCTTTGGAAGTCACATAACATCATTCTGCAGTAATCTATTGGTCAAATAAGGTACAAGCCAAGTCAAAGTGAGAGGACATGCATCTCACCACTCGGTGGGAGAAATGTCAAAGATTTTGCAAAATGTTTTAAAGCTACCACAAATTCATTAGAGCATCTTGAGCAGCGGATCAGCCCAATGTAACTTAGGTTTAAAAGCACAACTCTGAGTACTGTGTATAACAAAGACTATAATGGGGAGAGGGCAAAAGCAGAGAGAGCAATTAGAAGGCTATCACAGTGATGCATGTGAAATATGGTGGCTTTGACCAGAATAGTAGTAGTGAAAGTGATAAAAAGTTTTTAAATTTTGGATACAATTCGAAGATAGAACTGACAAAAATTAGATGGGAAAGTTGTGAGAAAAAGAGAGTAGCTAAGTTTTGGCCTAAGCAATTGAGTGCATTTACTTTGATGTGGGATATTGCAAACTAACAAGTTTCAGAATTGGGGAGTGGAAATCAGCAATGCAGTTATTCATCATGTGTGGTTGAGATAACTATTAGATATGAAAGTGGTAGCTGGATATAAGAGCCTGGAGTTGAATGGATTGTACACGGTACTTATATAAATTTTCAAAATATAGATGACATATAAAAAGCATAGGACTGTATAAAATCATCAAGGAATTCAGTCTAAATAGAGGAGGCAAGAAGACACATGATGATTGACTCCCAGAGAACTCCAATATTTAGAGGTTTAGAAGAGGAAGAGAATCAAGTAAATACTGAGAAAGAGGAACCTATACAATAAGAAAAAAAAAAAAAAAGGTGAATGTTGTGTCCTGGAACCAAAGTGAAGAAAGTGGATCAGTGATCAACTGTGTCAAATATTACTAATAGGTCTAATAAAATAAAGACTAAGAATTGGCCGAAGTCTTTGGCAATTTGGAGGTCATTGTTGACTTTGAAAAAAAATAGCTTTAGTTTATTAATGGGGATAAAAATCTGTTTTTAGGGAACTCAAGCATGAATTAGAGGGAAAAGGTGACATGAATATATAACTATCCTGAAGAATTTTCTATGAAGGAGAGAAAAAAATGGATAGTTGAGGATATGTGAAGCCAGGTAAAGGATTTTGAAACATGGTAGATATAGTACTTCTTTGTGATAGAAGTAAGAAAGAATGAATTTGTGTTGAATCAATCCATGTAATTGTTATAATGTTATTTTTAACATTTTAGCTAATATTTAAAATACATATTTGAATTTAAATACATATTATTAAGGTGACAATGCATTTAGGGAAAGCAATCTACATGGGTCTGTGTTCTTAAATATTCCAAAATTTAACAAAAATAAACTCATATTATTGGACAAAAATGAATATTTAGCGAAGAAGATGTTTTCCACTGAAAGATGTTTTAATCAGATAATTTACTTACTGGAAGTAACTAACCTTAGAAAAGAGGGGTTAAAGAAAATGATATTGGGAACAAATCTAGTCAATACTCTCTTCACAGTATCTCTAATGTTGTTCTCTTCATTGCAATTCCCACTTTTATCACCTAATTCTGGCACTCTTTGTCCCTTGCCTGAATTATTACAGCAGAATATTTGCCAGTCTATCCCTATACCAACTTACCTAATACTATGCTGCAAATGTGTATTGTCTAGCAAAATTCTAACTTGGGTGTTTCAAGCCTGCCACAGTCTAACCTAAATGAGCTTTTAAGTTTATCTCCCACTACTCTTCTACCCTCCCATACAATATACTTTTACACTCAAGCTAAAAGTGACTAGTCATTCCCCAAATTAGCCTTAAATTTCTCTGATTTCATGCCTTTCCCCATGACCACTGCCTAAATAAGTCAAAAGCATATTTATGAGTAACAGTATAGGGAAGTGAAAATAAAGGGGATGAGGAAGGGGGGAGGGCAACCCATGCAGCCTGTTTTTTCTAAAGAATAATTTATTTATTTTAGAGAGAGAGAGTGCATGAGTGGGAAGAAGGGGCAGAGGGAAAGAATCTTCAAGCAGACTCCCCACTGAGTGTGGAGCCCAACGTGGGGTTCAATTTCAGGACACATGAGATCATGACCTGAGCCCAAACCAAGAGTCAATGCTTAACCCACTGAACCACCCAGGCAACACATAGCCTGTTGTTGTTGTTGTTGTTTTGTTTTTTTTAATGCTAGATCTGCTACTTTTAGTTATGACCATGGGCAAGTTTATTTTTTTTAATCATTGTGAGCCCTTGTTTTCTCAAGTGTAAATTAACTTGTTAGCATTATTGTGAGGATTTGTTATGTATAAAGAACCTCACAAATGTTTGGCAAACTGAACTTGTTGGAAAGTGGTAGCTGTTATTATTATTACAGGCTTGATTTAAATGAAGCCTCTCCCCATAAAATCTTCCCAAATTCCTTTGCTGTATTTCCACAGTACTTTGTTGACATCATAATATTAATACTTCACAATCTCTCCTGAACCATAGTTACTTGTGCATGCAACTTTTTTTCTCATGCCAGGAAATGTAGTGTAGTACTGTTTGTTAAGAACACTGTCTCTGCAATCAGAAAGACCTGAATGAAAATCCTAGCTCCTCTACTTAGTAGCTGTGAGACTTTATATGAGAAACCTCTCTGCCTGAGTTTCTTCATCTATAAAGTACAGATAAAAACAGTAGCCAACCCATGTGGGTTTGGGTAATAAAGGTAAATGCTAGGTACAGTGTGTGAAACATAATAAAGGCTCAATAAATGTAAAATGTGCTTGGTTTTAAGTTCTTAAGGGATGGGAAATAAGTTTTGTCACCTTTGTTTTTTCCCCACTATGTCTATTACAATGTGTTGTACATTCTAGGTGCTCAAATAATTATTGAATTACAATAATGCTGATTAAAACAGTGCTAAATATACAAAGATTATTCAACTTTTGGCTTTGGTGTAAGGAGGTGAATGTTTGAGTTAGGGCTTGAAACAGGAGCCTGGTCTCTGTATACTGCATTAAGGAAGTTCTTTATGCCTCATAATGTGGGCATGGCACAGTATCTTAGTAAATGTGCAGCAGATATTTACTGAATGAATAAATGATTGTTGTTTCATTGTAAACAACAGAAATTTATTTTTCAATAAAGTAAGTTTAGAACCAACAAGCATCAAGGAAAGGAAAAGATAAAACAATCTAAAGTAAAACTTTTCACAGAACCTTTATGATTCTGTGAATCAGATAACATACCTCTACATTTGTCATTTAACCCGAGTTTATAACATAAAGCTTAACTTTTAAAAAGTATCTGTTTACCTCTCAAACAGTAGACTTACAATTGTGATAGTTGCTATGTAAGCATGAGGTAACACAGAGGCATGGCAGATAAGTTTTTCTTAGGTATGGAAAACAGAGAGAAGTGGAAATACACAGGGGCTTATAAATTGCTTGATTTCCTTAAGGTATCCATAAGAGGAATTGTAAAAGGAAGAATATCACAAATGTGTGCTTCTGTAAGTGAATGTAGTCTGTGTTTTTGCAAGAGTATATGAATTAATAGGGTTCTATCTCTGTGTAGGTCAAAGTAAAGAACAAGTAATATGGACAATGAAACACAGAAATAGGAAAGTCCAACCCATTTCTCAAGCCAGCTCTGACACATCTTGCAAACTACTGCAAGGTTCAATTTCCCAAAGTACAATTATGATCACAATGCTACCATTCATTTATTCATTCACTTGTACCTTCAAAAATGTGTCTTGAAAAAAAATGTGTCTTGAATATCTGCATATGCTAGGCTACCTAGGCACTGGAGATAAAATAACATATAAGACTCATAGGGCTCATAGTCTAATGAGGGATACAGACAAACTGACTATGGGATTTTCAGAAATAAAATTCAGAACATTGCGTTGAAGATGGATACTGTAAAGTTCTAAAGATAGTGGGGATAGTTGTAAAGGAGGAGGTGAAACTCTTTAGGAAGAATATGAAGAAACAATAACATGTAAGAGATGAGTGGGGAAAATATTTTGAGAAGACTAAGAAAGAACAGCCAGAGAAGTAGGGAAGAAGACCAAGACATAATAGTGAGGAAAGAATTTCAAGAGAAACTTGTATTATTTAAAAAGACAGCAGAGATAAAAAAGCAACAAATAAATATTCAGGAAACATTAATGGTTCTTCAATTCCTAGTAGTATATATAAACTTACCAGTGTTATACTCAGAAAAATTCCATAAAATGCTCCCAACCTACTTTTCCCACAAGGATTTTCCTGTTCATATCCTTCACTTCTACTCTTGAAGGACTTGGAATACTCATTGCACCATGAACGTGCTAAACTTGCCTGCCTCTGATTTAACTCATGTTGACCTTTAGTAGAATGACGGCCCCTCTGGATGAGGCACATCTCTATACCTTCAAGCAATACTTCTAGACCCATATCTTCTGTGAAAACTCTCTTGTTAATCTTTCCCACTTGTAAACTCCCATAGAACTTTTATTAATATCTTCCTTGACACTTACCATATTATGTATTATGTATTTCTGATTTTCATTCAGACCCAAAGTATCTATTATCTTTGTGGGAAGTATCTCTATGAGAAAATTTTAGGCTGATGTTGAATACCTTGACTTATATTTCTATATTAACCACAGTAAACATTCAATATTAGTTAAAAATTAGCCTTAATTATGTGATAACTCTGACATAGTGGACAAATATTTCATTCTAATGAAAATGCTTATTGCAAAAATTATCAACTAGGAATATAGTGCCTGATGAATCCAATGGTCTGACAGTATGCAATGTCTTTGTGCAATACTTGGTTCCCAGACTCAAAGACAATTTGTCAGGAAGGGGTACAAGTTAATCTTGGTTCACAAAAGAAGAATTCTATAAATTATTTTATGCTTATTTCAGTTGAAGTCTGTTTATTTCCTTCTACAAATTAGAATAGAACTTAATATTTTGGGTTCTGAAAACTCCTAACACTAATCTTTTGATTTATTGTTATAAAGACAAATTTACTTAGAGAAACAATAGGGGAAGACATATATCACTATAGAAAAAAATTGTAAGTTGTTGCAAAATATATTTCTTTTTTATAAATTTTATTTTATTATGTTATGTTAATCACCATACATTACATCATTAGTTTTTGATGTAGTGTTCCATGATTCATTGTGCACATATAACACCCAGTGCTCCATTCAATACGTGTCCTCTTTAATACCCATCACCAGGCTAACCCCTCCTCCCACCCCCCTCCCCTCTAGAACCCTCAGTTTGTTTCTCAGAGTCCATAGTCTCTCATGGTTCGTCTCCCCCTTCGATTTCCTCTCCCCTTCATTTTTCCCTTCTTACTATCTTCTTTTTTTTTCTTTTTAAACATATAATGTATTGTTTCAGAGATACAGATCTGTGATTCAACAGTCTTACACAATCCACAGCGCTCACCAACAGAATATATTTTTATTATGAAATAAGAGTGGAATTTGAGGTTGAAGTTTATTTAATGTTTATTTTCAGGGGAATCCCATCAATTGTTTTTAGAAAAATTATTTGAAAGAACAATGCTATAATACCATCATGAAAACCAGACTTCATAGGAACATAGTCTTTTGTGCATTTCAAAATGATTTTGGTAGAGGAACATAAAATTTTCATGGGAGGGCTGGGTGTATCGATCATTTAGATTACAAACAGCTTAGAAATACCCCAAATTCCTTTTTAAAAATGTAATGAAGAGACATTATGGAAGTTGGAATAAATCATGGCTTTTCACAACTCTCCCAAATATTTATTTGCCTAAAACAGGTACAGAAATCTGAAAGTAGACATATGCATTGACATTTTCTTGACAGATTCATAACCCTATGATTTCCAAAACTTTAATGTTCAATAACATTTCATTAGTGTACTCCAGTGTATTTATTACCATGCATTATTAATACAGATATGTGCCTAGGAGATGTACAATTTGTAATTATTTTTCCTTTCAAAACATAATAGCTTCACACTGGGCTTGTTGCAGCTACGATATTTCATCTCTGAATTCTCCTTCGAACTTTCTAGGGCTATGACAGAAATTTGTATTTGAATAGAAAAGCTGTCAAGAAGGTGCTGTGGTACTATCCATCTCATTTTTAATCCTGACCATAGTTAGATGCTACTGAGGTTGGCTGTCCAAGACACTAAACAAAGATTGAAATTATGCCTTCTGTTCTTACGCATCAAAGTTGCACCATTATACCAAATTCAATAGGCCTGTATTACACTCTATTAATTTCCTATTAGTTCTCAGCTATGCAAAATCCAACCATGGTGTCACTATGGTTTAGACATGCAACCTTGATTCCAGCATCAAATAAATGGAACCTGTCACTTCTAATAATTTTACAGGAGATTCTACAAATGTAAATCCTTTTTCATCTTGTCATCCTTTCATGTCTTTAATGAGTTTGCTCACTAACAGTGTAGAATCTTAATTTAACTTTCAGAAATATTAACAGCTATTATAACTGAGCATCTCTAGGAGTATACTAATTAAAGTGTAATAAAGAGTAATTTATAATACCTGAAACATTTGTTTTTAAAAAAATTCCATCAATATTTAACTATATATCAGGAAGAAAACAAAGACAATAGTGAACTCAAGATTCCTAGCCAAACTGAATATTTTGAGAGAAAGTATCATCTAGCATAATCAGATGATCTACAAATTAAACCCAACCATTTGTAAAAGCCAGTGAACACTGTGTACTTGAAAAGCAAGTTAACCAGGGATTACCATGTTGAAGTTATATATAGAAAACAGTTAACTCTTGGGAATAGGTTCTATGAGCAGTCTAACAAGTACTATACATAAAATATTAGTATATTCTCTCAAAGACATTTATGCTTTATTTAGATTCATTGACTTTTTGCCACTATTACTGACCTTTAAATCTAATTAAGTTCCCTTGGAATCCAGATCTACACCCTTTTATCTCCTTTGACAGCTTTTAATTTAAATGTCTGTAAATAACCACTAAAATTCACTACCAGTAGTAAAAATAGTGTTTGCTATACCAGGGTCCAGATGTAATACTTTGTGTTGAAGAAAACAAAGACTCAAAATTTTCGATTTTGAGCTGTAAATTTCATTATTAATCTTTCTAAAGATTATATCAAGCGGGTTTTGTAGTAGAATTACACTGATTTTTCATTTAGTCTATTGTCCCCATTTCACAGTAGTTGAATTATTCTATAAACAATAATGTAACATCAATTTTTAATAAAGAATCAGTGAAACTTGTCTGGTATTCCAGAATACTACATTCAAGGAGTCTGAGCCTTAGGTATTTCATTGGGGAAGTAACATTATGCAAGTCAAGTCTGCCAAGCCACAATTGCTCAAGTATGCCAAATTTTGGCATTTAGATTTTAGTGTGAATCTTAACTACTTTAAACTCTGCTTCATTGTGACATGAGAAATTTTTTTCTATATACATTGGACATAGAATACTTTATTCATTTCAGTCTTTTCTGTCCACTACCATTTTGGGAGAAGTAAATTGCTGAAAGTCTGCCATTATCTCAGTATCAACTGCCAGGGTGGCTGAATTTCAATGTAAGTCATGATATGTAGTAGTTACCAAGTACACATCTTACTACATAGTCAATATGTATTTTACTATTTGTCAACACAAAACATCTTTGCCTATGATATTGAATCCCTCTAACTTAGCATTTATATTAAGGATTTTACAGATAGAAAGAGCATTGATAGTGGATAGCTATCAAGCACTTATGTTTCAGGCACTAAGTGAAGTCCTTTATATATGTTATTTAATTTTTGCATTAACCCTATTATCAACCCCATATGACATATAAGGGAACTGATGCACAAAACAGTCAACAACTTATCCAAAGTCATATGACTTGTAAGTGTTAGAATCAGGATTCAAACCCTGTCTTAACCACGAATACTACTGCCTCTCAATGTTAATCAAAAGGGTAAAATAACTCATTTTCCTTTTTAAAGATTTTTATGTGTATTGCCTTTTCATTATGTACAATATTTGAAGCATTTAAAAGTTATATACATCATCTTTTGGTCTTTTTTTAAAATGTATTTTTCTTTATATATAACAACATCATATTTTAAGTCATTGCTTAGTCAAGTAGTTCCTAAAGGAGAGAGGTAGAAAGTGATTGTTAGAAATGGTGTGAATTGGAGGTAGATGATTAGGGGCAGTAGGGACAAAAGACATTGCTTTTGTGAGCAACTGGAATTGGGAATATTGATGTTCATAGGAATTGGAAAGATTGAATACTGAGAGTGAAACACCTTAAGATATTGCAAGCTAGATAAATGGACTAACACATAGCACCCAATGAGATGGGGATATCATGTATACACTTGTGAATTTCTGGTTCATAAAGGCTTTCTTTATATATGTAGCCAGATGGAAAAAAATGCTATTTAGAAAACAGAGTGTCTGCTTTGCTGGTGGTTCTAGGGAAACATCAACAATCTCTTCAATGGTGAGTATCACCTTTTTTCTTTTTCAGGAAAAATCTCACAATGTACTTTAATGAGCATTTTTGGTTGAAAAGTTTGAACCCAGAGCGCTAAATGATCCAACTTCATAGTGCTACCTAAGAGAGTGAGAGAGATTTTTTTTTTTTTTTATTTGAGAGAGAGAGCACAAGAGGGGGGAGCGGGAGAGGGAGAAGCAGACTCCCCGCCGAGCAAGGAGCCCGATGCGGGACTCGATCCCGGGACTCCAGGATCATGACCTGAGCCGAAGGCAGTCGCTTAACCAACTGAGCCACCCAGGCGCCCCAAGAGAGTGAGAGAGATTTTAAGTTTATGCAGGTAGCCTGAAAGGGCAAAAGGACACCAATGTGGAGATGAAAGTGAAGGAAATGAGTCTTGGGAAGGAGGTAGAAAGAAACCTGAAAAGGTGATAGCCTAAGGAAGGGATACAGACACCAAGAAACTCTTAGTTCCAGGAAGGCCCAGTAAAATTTTAGGACAGTGATATCTGATGCTAACTTTTAAGTTGTTTTCTATTGTGCTGTAACACCACTACATTGCTCTAAAACTTTAATATAAACCTGATATATGTAAAAGATTTCATCAGTGTTGTTTGGTAGAGGATGAAGGAATAAGGATAGTAAGAGGGAAAGCATCAGCTTTCCACTTCCTAGTCGACACAAGCAGATTTAAAGACATAGGGAGTAGTATTATGATTAAGCTGCTATAGTTGAATATTAAAGAGAGAATCCAGAGGCTGGAGAACTAAAGAACACACACTCATTAATCACACATGAATTAGGTGTATGTGAAGAAAGTGTTTATATTGCTATCAGTAAAAGCTTCTATATGCTTTGGACAATATTTTTTAGCTGATATTGAGTGACCTCAGAAATCATCAAATAGATGAATGTACGAGGAACTTCTGTTCATTAAGTATGGAAACATTAGTATTAAAGCACATTATTGATGTAGTGAATAGAATATAACATATTTGGAGATAGGCTTAGTGTAGGTTCTGTGAAAATAAATGAATCACAGAAAAATCCACAGTCAGATGCTTGAAATCACATTTTCTGTGAGAGGAGATGTGTTATTCAATAATATTTTAGAAGTTGGAGGTTAAATGTTATGCAGCAGCTAATATGTCCCTATTGTGAAGAAAAGAACAACACAAATGATGGTGCACGATGTTATGTAGGTTGTTATGCCTGTAACATTTGAGTCATCTCATTTTAGAAATCTGATAAAGGAGACAATAACTTAATAATGTGGAGTATATATTCCTATAAAGTCAAGAAAATGGATGCTGGTAATGGTGTGTGCTCAAATTATAGGTTCCTAAGTAAGAATATTAGGACAGGCTTCTATTCTATTTCCTAACTGCAAAATAATCACTGCTTCAGGGAAAAGTTCTGTTTGGCTCTCATCATTTCTGCTACCTCCACAGGTGAGTAAGAAGGAATTAGGTTTGTGAGCCTCAGACTGCAGACTATCCCTATGTTTGGAAATGCGTGCGTGCGTGCTTGTGTGTGTGTGTGTGTGTGTGTGTGTGTGGTCTTCCATAGTAAGATGTCATCCTAGCTCACTAAGCTACTTAGAATATGAATTTTAGAGTGCAAGAGATATTTAAATAGGTACATTATAGGTCCTTAGCTACATGTTGGAATCTACTTTTACATAATGTGTAGGGATGACTCTTCTAATGAGTCACACTTTCAGAATGGTTTGTTCCAATGTCCTCATGTATTGGAACCCTGAATTAGCTGCTTCCTGGATTCTATTTTTACAGGTCTTTCCCCCAGTCCACTAATACCTGAGATAAGTTCTATCATCTATCTTTACTTATGTGTGTTGTCTTGGCTTGCTGCAACATGTCCTTCCTCCACTATCTAAAGGCCTTGCTTGAACTGCTGATCTTTCCTTTCACTTAATTCAATATCAATTTAAATCTTACTTTTCAGTTCTTTCTTTACCAACTTCTTATGTATACATTCTCCCTACTGTCCTGGTGTATGTCAACAAACTCTGAGTCATTCAGGAAATAAATATTTTTATCACATTAATATAATAGACTTGAAAAATAAATCGCAAAAAGATGAACTGAAGTTGACTGTAACAAAGTAGTAAGAAATGGAAATAAACATATGTGTGCATGTTTATGTATTATAAGGACAGCAATTATTTGAATGACTGTAATAATTATATTCAGTGCATAATCTATATTTTTCTTTTTTTAAAGATTTTATTTATTTATTTATTTGAGAGAGAGAGAGAGCGCACACAAGCAGGGGGAGGGGTGGAGGGAGAAGGAGAAGCAGGATCCCCACTGAGCAGGGAGCCCAACATGGGGCTCAATCACAGGACCCTGTGATCAGGACCTGAGTCAAAGGCAGACGCTTAACCAACTGAGCCGGGCACCCCAAGGCCACCTTTTTTTCATGCTCTCTTTCCTCCTTCCTATCCAATCTCTATAAATATATGATAAAAAAGTTAAATAATCTGACAAAATAAATATATAATTATTAAATGTCTTAGAAACGTAGACTAACAGAATATTAGATCTAGAAGGGGACCTTAGATATCTTCTACTTTAATCTTCTCATTTTACATTTGAATAAGATAAGGCTCAGAAGATTATAGTACATTGACAATGTCATAGAGTTAGTGGCAAATCCAGAACTTAGACCCCATTCTCCTGATACCCAGTTCAATGTTTTTTATTATATCACTGTGCTATCATAGACTTGAAAAATAAATCTCAAAACGGTGGACTGAAGTTGACTATAACAAAGTAATAAGAAATGGGAATAAACTTATGTGTGCATGCTTGTGTATTATAAGGACAACAATTATTTGAATGACTTCAATAATTATCCTCAGTGCATAATCTCATAAAATATTTTTAGTTGGCAGTCTGGAGATAGAAATGAGAATCACATTTCTGAAACAGTCATTTGATATTACTCCCAATAAGTAAAGAAAACATAACAAAATGAACAATATTAGAAATGATTATAAAACATTACAGGTCTTTAAATATTAAACTCTAGTTCACAAACTCAACCTATAACAGCTTTGGTACATAATAAACCACCTCAAAACTTTTTTAAAGATTTTATTTATTTATTTGACAGAGAGTGAGAGAGAGCACAAGCAGGGGGAGCAGCAGGCAGAGGGAGAGGGAGAAACAGGCTCGATTCCAGGACCCTGGGATCATGATGTTTTCATGCAGGTGCCCCTAAACCACCTCAAAATTTAATGACAATACAATATCCATCTATTTAATTTACAAATCCATAGGTTTACAATTTGGCCTGGGATTAGATGAGTGGGTCTCAATAGTGCTCATTCAGGTATCTACAGTCAGCATGTGGTCGGGTAAGAGCTCCGCTTCTGGGGGTTGGCTGGCTCTTCACTGGGGCATGTCTATCACCAGCCAACAGGGTATCCTGGGATTATATACATGGCAACTAGTCACATGGCAGCTAGGGAGCAAAACAAGAAAGACAGCAGGGCATTCAAAGCCTCTTGAAGCCTAGGTTCAGAACTAGCTCAATATTGCTCCTACATTCTATTAGCTTAAACCAACCTCAAGGCCAGCCCAGATTCATGTGTTGGGAATAATACACTCTGAAATTTAATGGGAGAAGCTACAAAATAACATTGCAAAGGGCATGCACATAAGGGGGAATAAGTGCAATCATTTAAAAATCTGTAATAACATTCTCTCCCCCACTTGTGCCCTCTCTCTATCTCTCTCATAAATAAATAAAATCTTTGGGGCACCTGAGTGGCTCAATCATTAAGCTCCTGCCTTCAACTCAGGTCATGATCCCGGGGTCCTGGGATCGAGCCCCACATCGGGCTCCCTGCTCAGTGGGAGGCCTGCTTCTCTCTCTCCCATTCCCCCTGCTTGTGACCCTGCTCTCAATCTCTCTCTGTCAAATAAATAAATAAAATCTTTAAAAAAAAAAATAAATAAATAAAATCTTTTTAAAAAAATCTATAATAACATCCAAATAATTAACAACAAGAAACAAGTACATTCTCTCTCTTTCTCTCTTTCTCTCTATATATGTTTATTTAATACACTTACGTATACATGAATATAATTATATACATTTATCTTTATGTAAATGTATATATTTATATGAATTTAAATTTCTGAGGAAGAAAAGATGGCGGAGGAGTGGGGACCCTATGACAACTGGTCTCCGGAATTGAGCTGGATATCTACCAGACCACTCTGAGCACCCACGAAATCAGCCTGAGATGTAAGAAGATCTGGATCTCTACAAACAGAATATTGCAGGCGGTTGGTTTCCAGGTAAGAAGTGGGGAGCTGTGGTTCCACAGGCAGACATCGAAGGATAAATAGCAGCGGAAGGGAGCCTGGCCATGGGGATCCTACACCGCCGGTGAGTGACAGCCTCCCGTGCTGGGGATAGGGCACAGACTCACAGACCTGTAGCAGCAGGGAAAAGACTTTAGGGCAGCCCCGGGGACAGACCCGGAGTGGCGGGGTCGTGCACGCGAACTGGGAGTGGCTGGTGGCTTTAGAAGCATAAAGGGCAGAGACGTGTCCTGACCTGGAGGCAGGACTGGGAGCCCTGCGGAGGGGCACACAACACAGGACGCTGCAGTTTATAGCAGCACGGAGAAAAATGGAGACAGTGTGGCCTGGAGAGCTCACTGAAGAACAGATTGCGATCTCTCTGCTCTGAGGCAGAGGGTTGGAAATGGTCTTTTCTGCTCTGACTCACGGAAGAGACACAGAAAGCCACCAGGGAAAGCCGCCGGAGAACAAAAGCCCCAAAAAACTGATTCCCACTGAGCCCATCCCGCCACAGGGGGGCAGGGCAACTCTGCCCAAACAGGGTTGCCTGAGTAACAACACGGCAGGCCCCTCCCCCAGAAGACAGGGTGGGAAAACAAGAGGCCAGCAACCCTAAAGTCCCTAGAAAACAGGTGCATCTTGCTTGGGTTCTGGTCAATAATATGGACTCTATACATTCCCTCAACCACCCATCAACAGAATGACTAGGAGGGGGAAACCCCAAAATAGAAAAGACTAAGACATTATGACTTATGCCACAGATTTACAAATGGATGCAGATATAACCAAGATGTCAGAGATGGAATTCAGGCTAGCAATTGCGAAGACAAGAGCTAGAATGGAGAAATCCATTAATGGCAACATAGAGTCTCTAAAGGCAGAAAAGAAAGGTGAATTGGCAGAACTTAAAAATGCTATCAATGAGATCCAATCCAATCTAGATAATCTAACAGCTAGGGTAAGTGAGGCAGAAGAACGAATAAGTGACCTGGAAGACAATATAGTAGATAAAAAGGGAAAAGAGGAGGCCAAGGAAAAACAACTCAGAATCCATGAAAATAGAATCAGAGAAATAAATGACACCATGAAGCATTACAATGTCAGAATAATTGGAATCCCGGAGGGAGTAGAGAGAGAGACAGGACTAGAAGATGTATTTGAGCAAATCGTAGCTGAGAATTTCCCTAATCTGGGGAATGAAACAAACATTTGCATCCTAGAGGCAGAGAGGACCCCTCCCAAGATCAAAGAAAACAGGCCAACACCCCGGCATGTAATAGTAAAACTCACAAATCTTAGATACAAGGAAACCATCTTAAGGGCAGTTAGGGGTAAGAAATTCCTTATGTACAGAGGGAGGAACATCAGAATAACATCAGGCCTATCCACAGAGAACTGGCAAGCCAGAAAGGCCTGGCAAGACATATTCAGGGTACTAAACGAGAAGAACATGTAGCCAAGAATACTTTATCCGGCAAGGCTTTCATTTAGAATGGATGGAGAGATGCAGAGCTTCCACGACCCACAGAAACTGAAAGAATATGTGACCACTAAGCCGGCCCTGCAAGAAATATTAAGGGGGGTTCTATAAAAGGAGAAAGACCCCAAGAGTGAGAGGGAACAGAAATTTACAGGGACAATCTATAAAAACAACGTCTTCACAGGCAACATAATGACAATTAATTCATATCTTTCAATAATCACTCTCAACGTGAATGGCCTAAATGCTCCCATAAATCAGCACAGGGTTGCACATTGGATAAAAAGACAGGACCTATCCATATGCTGCCTACAAGAGACTCATTTTGAACCTAAAGATACATCCAGACTGAAAGTGAAGGGATGGAGATCCATCTTCCATGCCAGCGGACCTCAAAAGAAAGCTGGGGTAGCAATTCTTATATCAGACAAATTAGATTTTAAACTAAAGTCTGTAATAAGAGACACAGAAGGACACTATATCATTCTTAAAGTGTGTGTCCAACAAGAAGATCTAACAATTGTAAATATCTATGCCCCGAACATGGGAGCAGCAATCTACATAAGCCAACTGTTAACCAAAATAAAGAGTCATATTGATAACAACACGTTAATTGTAGAAGACCTCAATACTCCACTCTCAGCAATAGACAGATCATCTAAACAGAAAATCAACAAAAAAACAAGAGCTTTGAATGACACACTGAACCAGATGGACCTCATAGATATATACAGAACATTCCACCCTAAAACAACAGAATACTCATTCTTCTCGAGTGCACATGGAACTTTCTCCAGAATAGACCACATACTGGGTCACAAATCAGGTCTCAACCGATACCAAAAGATTGAGATTATTCCTTGCATATTCTCAGACCACAATGCTTTAAAACTGGAACTCAATCACAAGAAAAAATTTGGCAGAAATTCAAACACTTGGAAGCTAAAGACCACTCTGCTCAAGAATGTTTGGGTCAACCAGGAAATCAAAGAAGAACTTAAACAATTCATGGAAATCAATGAGAATGAAAACACATCGGTCCAAAACCTATGGGATACTGCAAAGGTGGTCCTAAGGGGGAAATACATAGCCATCCAAGCCTCACTCAAAAAAATAGAAAAATCCTGAATTCACCAACTAACTTTACACCTTAAAGAACTAGAGAAAAAGGAACAAACAATGCCTAAGCCATGCATTAGAAGGAAAATAATTAAAATTAGAGCAGAGATCAATGAATTAGAAACCAGAAACACAGTAGATCAGATCAACGAAACTAGAAGTTGGTTCTTTGAAAGAATTAATAAGATTGATAAACCACTGGGCAGACTTATCCAAAAGAAAAGAGAAAGGACCCAAATTAATAAAATGATGAATGAAAGGGGAGAGATCATGACTAACACCAAGGAAATAGAAACAATTATTAGAAATTATTATCAACAGCTTTATGCCAATAAACTGAGCAATCTGGATGAAATGGAGGCCTTCCTGGAAACCTATAAGCTGCCAAGACTGAAACAGGAAGAAATTGACAACCTGAATAGGCCAAGAACCAGTAACAAGATTGAAGCCGTGATCCAAAACCTCCCAAAAAACAAGAGTCCAGGGCCGATGGATTCCCTGGGGAATTCTACCAAACACTCAAAGAAGAAATAATACCTATTCTACTGAAGCTGTTTCAAAAAATAGAAACAGAAGGAAAACTTCCAAACTCATTCTATGAGGTCAGCATTATCTTAATCCCCAAACCAGGCAAAGACCCCATCAAAAAGGAGAATTTCAGACCGATATCCCTGATGAATATGGATTCCAAAATCCTCAACAAAATTCTAGCTAATAGGATCCAAAAATACATTAAAAGGATCATCCACCACAGCCAAGTGGGTTTTATCCCCGGGATGCAAGGGTGGTTCAACATTTGCAAATCAATCAATGTGATAGAACACATTAATAAGAGGAGGGAGAAGAACCATATGGTCCTCTCAATTGATGCAGAAAAATGATTTGACAAAATAGAGCATCCTGTCCTGATTAAAACTCTTCAGAGTATAGGGATAGAGGGAACATTCCTCAAGCTCATAAAAGACATCTATGAAAAACCCACAGTGAATATCATCCTCAATGGGGAAAAGCTGAGAGCCTTTCCCTTAAGATCAGGAACACATCAAGGATGCCCACTCTCTCCACTCTTGTTCAACATAGTACTAGAAGTCCTATCCACAGCAATCAGACAACAAAAAGAAACAAAAGGTATTCAGATTGGCAAAGAAGAAGTCAAACTCTCTCTTTTCGCAGACGACATGATACTTTATGTGGAAAACCCAAAAGACTCCACCCCCAAATTACTAGAACTCATCCAGCAATTCAGTAGTGTGGCAGGATACAAAATCAATGCACAGAAATCAGTTGCTTTCTTATACACTAACACTGCAACTGTAGAAAGAGAAATTAGAGAAACGATTCCATTTACAATAGTGCCAAAAACCATAAGATACCTCGGAATAAACCTAACCAAAGAGGTAAAAGATCTATACTCTAGGAACTACAAAACACTCATGAAAGAAATTGAAGAGGACAAAAAAGATGGAAAAATATTCCATGCTCATGGTTTGGAAGAATAAACATTGTTAAAATGTCTATGCTACTCAGAGCAATCTATGCCTTCAATGCCATCCTGATCAAAATTCCAAAGACATTTTTCAGTGCTGGAACAAACAATCCTAAAATTTGTATGGAATCAGAAAAGACCCCGAACTGCCAAGGAAATGTTGAAAAAGAAAAACAAAGCTGGGGGCATCACGTTGCCTGATTTCTAGCTATATTACAAAGCTGTGATCACCAAGATGGTATTGGCACAAAAACAGACATATAGACCAATGGAACAGAATAGACAACCCAGATATGGACCCTCAACTCTATGGTCAAATAATCTTTGACAAAGCAGGAAAAAACATGCAATGGAAAAGACAGTCTCTTCAATAAATGGTGCTGGGAAAATTGGACAGCCACATGTGAAAGAATGAAACTCAACAATTCTCTAACACTATACACAAAGATAAACTCAAAAT
Organism: Phoca vitulina; assembly: GCF_004348235.1. NCBI lineage: Eukaryota > Metazoa > Chordata > Mammalia > Carnivora > Phocidae > Phoca > Phoca vitulina. The sequence goes on along the minus strand of NW_022589765.1, from coordinate 948,525 downwards.
GGATGAAAGACCTCCATGTGACATGGGAATCCATCAAAATCCTAAAGGAGAACATAGGCAGTACCCACTTTGACATTGGCCACAGCAACTTCTTTCAAGATACATCTCCAAAAGCTAGTGAGACAAAAGCAAAAATGAACTTTTGGGACCTCATCAAGATAAAAAGCTTCTGCACAACAAAGGAAACAGTCAACAAAACAAAGAGGCAACCCACAGAATGGGAGAAGATATTTGCAAATGACACTACAGATAAAGGGTTGGTACCCAAGATCTATAAAGAACTTCTCAAACTCAACACCCAAAAAACAAATAATCAAGTCAAAAATTGGGCAGAAGGTATGAAAAGACACTTCTCTGAAGAAGACATACAAATGGCTAACAGACACATGAAAAAATGTTCATCATCATTAGCCATCAGGGACATTCAAATCAAAACCATATTGAGATACCCCCTTCCACCAGTTAGAATGGCAAAAATGGACAGGGAAAGAAACAACAAATGTTGGAGAGATTGTGGAGAAAGGGGAACCCTCTTACACTGTTGGTGGGAATGCAAGTTGGTACAGCCACTTTGGAAAACAGGGTGGAGGTGCCTCAAAAAATTAAAAATAGAGTTACCCTATGACCCAGCAATTGCACTCCTGGGTATTTATCCCAAAGACACAGATGTGGTGAAAAGAAGGGCCATATGCACCCCAATGTTCATAGCAGCAATGTCCGCAATAGCCAAACTGTGGAAGGAGCTGAGATGCCCTTCAACAGATGAATGGATCAAGAAGATGTGGTCCATATATACAATGGAATATTACTCAGCCATCAGAAAGGATGAATACCCAACTTTTACATCAACATGGATGGGACTGGAGGAGATTATGCTAAGTGAAATAAGTCAAGCAGAGAAAGTTAATTATCATATGGTTTCACTTATTTGTGGAACATAAGGAATAGCATGGAGGACATTAGGGGAAGTGAGAGAAAAATGAAGGGAGGAGAAATCGGAGGAAGAGATGAACCATGGGAGACTGTGGACTCTGAGAAACAAACAGCGTTTTAGAGGGGAGGGTGGAGGGGGGATTGGTTAGCCTGGTGATGGGTATTAAGAAGGGCACGTGCTGCATGGAGCACTGGGTGTTATGCGAAATCAATGGATCGTGGATCACCACATCAAAAACTAATGATGTATTGTATGGTGACTAACATAACATAATAAAATTTAAAAAAAATAAAAAAATAAATTTAAATTTCCAATTTTTATTGCCAATGATGTTGACTATTTTAGGTTTATACTTATATTGCACATTATTTTAAATTACATGTTTTGTAGCTATTCACCATTTTTTAATAAACATTTAAAATTTTTAGAGCATTTTTAGATTTGTGAAGATAGTACAGGGAGTTTCCATATACCTCACAGCAATTTTCTCCTATTATTATCATGTAACATTACAATGGTACATTTGATACAATTAATGAACCAAAATTAACACTTTATTATTAACTGCAGTCTATATATTATTCAGGTTTACTTAGTTCTATTTTATTTTATTATTTTTTTTTTTGCAGGCAGATAGGCTTATTTTATTGAATGAGCCAGGTAGTTGCTGAAGCTATTATATTCAGGCAAGAGAAGAGGTCTCTTCCTCCTTGGACAGTATTGATTTCCTCCTTCTTGGCCAGGAGTCACTATTCCTTGGTCTTAGACCTGCAGGCCTTCCGGCTGCTTATCCAGGAGCTTCTTCCAGGCCTTGTTCCCTCTATTCCCAGTTTACTGAAAGTTTTCATTGTGAATGAGTGTTGGATTCTCTCAGATGCTTTTTCTACATCAATTAATATGATCAAATGATTTTTCCTCTTTAACCTCTTGATGTAGTGGATGCTGATTGATTTTCAAATGTTAAACTAGCTTTGGATCCCTGGAATAAATCCCACTGGGTTATGGGGTATAATTATTTTCAGACATTGTTGGATTCAATTTGTTAATGTTGAGAATTTTTACATCCAAATTCATGTCCTATATTGGTCTGCACATTTTATTTCTTATAATGTCTTTGTCTGGCTTTGGTATTAGGGTAATAGTGGCCTTAAAGAATGATTTGGAAAGGAGTCCCTCTGCTTCTATTTTTTGGAAGAAATTGTGGAACATTGTTATCATTTTTTTCTTTAAATGTTTGGTAGAATTATCCAGTGAAACCATCTGAGCCTGTTGCTTTATTTCTTTATGGAAGATCATCAATTAATGATTTAACTTCTTTACTAGGTAAAGGACTATTCAGGTTATCAAACGCTTCTTATGTGAGTTTTGGTAGTTTGTGTCTTTCAAGGATTTGGTTTACTTCATCTAAGTTATCAAATTTCTGGCCATAAAGTTATTCATAATATTCTACTATTATACTATACTTTTCATGTTTGTGTGATCTCTAGTAATGACCAGTCTTTCATTTCCCATATAAGTAATTTGTGTCTTCTTTTTTCCCTTAGCCTGGACAGAGGCTTATCAATTGTATTAATCTTTTCCAAGAACCAGCTTTTTTCAATTATTTACTGTTTACAATTTCATTGATTTCTGCTCTAATTTTTATTATTTATTTTCTTCTAGCTTACTTTATACATAAATTGCCCTTTTCTCATTTCTTTCTTTTTTTTTTTTTTTTTGATGATACTTAGGTTATTGAGTTTAGAGCTTTCTTTTTTTTTCAAACATATGCATTTAATTCTATAAATTTCCCTCTAAGCTCTGCTTTTGCTGCAACCTCGAAATTTTGAGAAGTTGTATTTTCATTTTGATTTAGTTCAAAATATTTTCTTAAATTTCTCTTGAGATTTCCTCTTTGACCTATGGATTATATATAAGTGTGTAGCATGTAATGTGTGTGTGTGTGTGTGTGTGTGTGTGTGTGTGTTAATTTCCAAATAGTTGGGTATTATCCGGCTAACTTTCTGTTACTGATTTCTAACTTTATTCTACTGTGATCTCATTACATACTTTGTATGATTTATTTTCTTTAAATTTGTTAAAGTGTTACATATCCCAATATGTGGTCTATCATAAATGTTCCATGTGAGATTGAGAAACTGTGTAGTCAAATATTATTGAATGGAGTATTCAATAAAAGTTATTTAGATCAAGTTGATTGATAGTGCTGGTTCAAGTCTATATCTTTACTGAATTTATACCAATTTCATGTATCAATTAATTATGGAAGGAACTGAAATCTCTAATTATAATACTGGATTGATCATTTTCTTTTTGCTTAAAAAACTTGTAACATTTCTTTAAGAGAAGTTCTGCTGGTGATGAATTCCTTCAATTTTTGTTTTTTCTGAAAGAAATCTATTTCTCCTTTAGTTTTGAAGGATAATTTCACTGAATATAAAATTATAGAATAGTGTTTTTGTTTTGTTTTCATTTAAACACTTCAGATATTTCACTCCATTCTTTCTTTGCTTGCCTGCTTTCTTTTTTTTTTTTTTTAAGATTTTATTTATTTATTTGAGAGAGAGAGAATGAGAGACAGAGAGCATGAGAGGGAGGAGGGTCAGAGGGAGAAGCAGACTCCCTGCCAAGCAGGGAGCCCGATGCGGGACTCGATCCCGGGACTCCAGGATCATGACCTGAGCTGAAGGCAGTCGCTTAACCAACTGAGCCACCCAGGCGCCCGCTTGCCTGCTTTCTGATGAGAAGTCTCCCTTAATTCTTTTCTTTGTTCCTCCATAGGTAAGATTCTTCTCCCCACCGTTTTTTTTTTTTTTTTCCCAGAAATTTTTGCTTTCTCTTTTGTTTCCTGCAATTTAAATATGGTGTGTTAAGGTATAGAATTTTTAATTGATGCCTTTGAGAAAGTGAACTTCCTGGGCCTATGGTTATATTTCAAATATATCTTCTGTTCCCTTCATCTCTTTCTTCTCTTAGTATTTCCATTATCTGTATGTTACACCTTTTATAATTATCCTACAGTTCTTGGATATTCTGTTGTGGGTTTTTGTTTTGTTTTTGGTTTTTTTTTGGCCTTTCAGTTTTAGAAGTTTCTCTTTACATATTTTCAAGCTTGTTGATTTTTTTTCCTCAGCCATGTCCACTCTATTGCTGAGTCCATCAAAAGCATTCTTCATTTCTGTTACAGTGTTTTCAATTTCTAACAATACTTTTTGATTCTTTCTTAAAATTTCTATTTCTGTCTCTGTTCACATTGGCTATCTGTTCTTCATGTTGTCTGCATTTTCCATTAGAACCTCTAACATATTAATTATAGTTATTTCAAATTCCCTTTCTAATAATTCCAACATCTATATCATATCTGAGTCTGGTTTTAATAATTGCTTTTTTTGCTTAAGACTGTGTTCTCACCTTTTAGCATGTCTTGTAATTTGTTGTTAAAAACCAGACATCTTATCTCAGAAATAAGAACTGAGGTAAATAGGTTAGAATGAGGTTTTATGTTAATCTCTACAGAAATTGTGCTGTGTTTTGGGGTGTCTGGGTGACTCAGTTGGTTAAGCATCTGACTCTTGATTTCGGCTTAGGTCATGTTCTCAGGGTCATGGAATTGAGCCCCACATGGGGCTCTATGCTCAGCAGGGAGTCTGCTTGAGATTCTCTCTCTCTCCCTCTGCCCCACCCCTGCTTTAGTGTGTTCCTCTCTCTAAAATAAATAAATAAATCTTTAAAGAAAAAGAAAAATAAATTGTGCTGTGGTTCATGTTTGCTGTAGCTGAGGTGCCAGAGTCTTCAAATTTCTCCTATGCCTTTGTTTTATCTCCCTTCTTGACTTTGGAACACCATAAGTATTCCCCCTCAAAGAGAGTCCACATCTTATAGTTAGCTGTAATTAGCTATTACTATATTGGAGCCCTGTTGGTATGGTGGTAAGATGTGGTGAAGAAGTGTTCAATAATTTTCTGAATAAATCTCCATCTTTTTAGTAGTTCTGTGTCTCTGGGCTGTGATCTTCACAAGTATTTCTCCATTGGTAGAGATTGTCCCACCCACCCCATCCCCACCCTCTGCTTAGATGAAACAGAAAGGCTAGAAGGAACTGGAGTTGAATATTTATCCTTCCATCAGAAGGATAAAGCTCTGGTAAAGTCTTTTCCCTCTAGAGTAGGCCCTTTAATAGAAAACACTCTGGATGTATTTTACAATGATTATTCTTTCCCTTCTTCCACCAGAGCCAATAAATCCATGATTCTTGGATCTTTACAGTGAGAACTTGGTGGGGTTCCCAGATGTAAAATCTATGAAATTGTGGGGTTCATTCTAAGACTGTGATCCCCAGGAGTTTCTCACTCTCATCATAGTTCACATTCAACTTCCAACAATTTGTCAAATTGTTGTAAATGCTTTTAACCAGTTATGGCTCCTGCAGCTTATGTTCCTTGTAAGCACATCTCAGCTGTGACTCTCTGGATATACCTGTCTCTCTTCAGTGCAATGGTTTGCCAACTTCAGGTTTCTGATGGGTTCAAGAAAAGTAATTGGTTTTCAGGTTGTTTTTTTTTTTTTTTCTTGTTGAAAGGCAACTTCCATGCTCTTTACATGTCAAGGTTTAAGCTGGAAGTCTCTCAATATATTTTTATATATCATTGTCTCAGAATTATTTTGAGGATTAAATAATTTAATACATATAAAGCACTATTTTAGTGCCTGACTCATTCTAAGTGTTCTGTAAGGGTTAGTTCATGTTATTACTACTAGTATGATTAAGTTCTAGATAGTTTGTTATTTGGGATACAAAGATGATTAACATACAAACCAATTCACATAGTCTGATAATGATTATTTGGCATGATTAGATAGGGTATTCTTTTCTGTCATTATATAGATGAGGAAAATTAATATCAGAAAATTTAAATGACTTAACAAGGTAACCTAGTTAACAAGATAACACTCTAGTAAATAAATAGTTGCCACATATACCATATATAGATTTCCAAGTTATAAAAATTATAACAAGCATTTAAGTTAAAAATATTTTAGGTAATATAATAATTTTCCTTTGAAAATTCATAAGATACTTTTAGTGCCTCAATACATTTTTAAACTTATCATTTAAATTATAGTAATGTGAAAATGTTATATTTGAGAATTTATTGTACTATCATTGATAATGGTCCAGGACATGAAATGACATGGTTTAAGAAAATGGAAATGAGTTTAGAGTATCCAAAAACATTTTTACATAACTCCTAGACTGGAATAACATGTTAAATGGATTTACAATTGGTGTAAAGTTCTGGAATTAATAAAAATTACAAAGCTTATGAAGAACTTTATTCAGCACTTTCTGTGTGCCAGTTTTTTATTGAATAAGCCCTGAGCATAATTCCTTGGTCCAGTCTATCATACAACTGCAAGTAAAATTTACAATGAATTCCTGAGGATTATGAGATAGTTGGGCTGAATTCTCATTATCTACTTACCTCTCAAAAGCTCCTCAATACCTACAGGAAAAATAGACTTACCAACATGACCCTTCATTGTTAATTCACTATTAACTTATCCAGCCTAATCCAAATACTCATCCTATCCTCTCTGAGAACTTTCCCACTCACCCACAGGTGTGGTTCAAAGAAGTTTTTTAGTGACATCACATCCTCAAGATCCCATCACTGGTTTATGTTATGATAATGAGAATATCTGTCCTGGTAATTTTCTTTCTTTTTTTTAAGATTTATTTATTTATTTGACAGAGAAAGAGTGAAGAGGTGTAGAGGAAGAAAGAGAGGAGAGAGAGAATCTCAAGCAGACTCCATGTTCAACATGGAGCCTGACACAAGGCTTCATCCCACAACCATGAGATCATGGCCCTAGCCAAAGTCAAGAGTTAGACACTTAACTGACTGAGCCACACAGGCATCCCTGTCCTGGTAATTTTCAATTTGGAGTCAGATATTATAATTAAGGAGTTAATGGCTAATAATCATAGCTATCGTAATAGTAGCTGAATTTATTATTTCATATTTGTAAACTACTATACAGAGCACTTTGTTTTAATTTTCCTATTGATCCCTCTAAACAACTCTATGATATAGGTACCAATTATTCTTGTCTTACAGATGAGGGAACTGAGTCCCGTGAGATTAAATTACTATTCATGTTCACTATGCTATTGTCTCACCACAAGGTCATCTGCCTTTGAACAGGAGTTACATCTTAGAGGAATGCATTTCTAATGATGGAACTTTAGGTGTGGATGGAACTGAAGATCATTAGAGTGACATATTGATGCCTTTCAAATCATACCTGAAAGTTGATCTCCAAGTCCACATATGATTAAAGTCAGATTTTTTAATTCAACAATGTAGGTATACCCTGATATACTGCTTAACTTTTGCTTCATACTATCTTACCCTAAATAAATCCAAATGTAACTATGCTGATATCTAATACCCAGTATCAGACACAGGCAATTAAATGACATTTACTGTGCTAACTCTCTCTAAAAGACTTATCTAAAGCAATGTTTTTTATTAATATTGTGTGTGTTGGGTTTATTTAAGTTATATTCATAATTAATTTTTATTTTATGGTATGAAATTTTGTTTTCAGTATTAAAATACAATCTATACTATTGTAGAGATGGACAATAAAGGTTTAGCCTAAGATAGTTAAATTTGAAAAACTGTAGCCTAGTAACCAATTATGTCTTACATTATAAAATGCCTGTATAGATCTTCCTTGACTTATGATGGAGTTATATCCCAATAAACCCATCATAAATAGAAGATATTATAAATTAAAAAATGCATTTAATACACCTTACCTACTGAACATCATAGCTTAGCCTAACCTATCTTAAACATACTCAGAACATTTTCATTAGCCTACAGTTGGGCAAAATCATCTAACACAAAGCCTATTTTATAATAAAGTGTTGAATATGTCATGCAATTTATTGAATACTGTAATGAGAGTGAAAACACAATGGTTATATGGGTGCAGAATGATTGTAAATGTATCAGTTGTATACCCTTGTGATCGTGTGGTTGATTGGGAGCTACAGCTTGCTGCTGCTGTCCAGCATCACAAGAAAGTATTGTACTACACATTGCTAAACCAGGAAAAGGTCAAAATTTGAAGTACAGTTTCTACTGAATGTATATTGCTTTTGCACCATTGTAAAGTCTAAAAACTGTAAGTCAAACCATCCTTAAATCAGGGATTGTCTGTTCTTGTATTGAAGTCCTGTCAAAAAAACAAACCACACTAAAGATTTCAGCAACTATAATTTAATATAGGAAATTGATTACATGGGTATTGGAGGACTGAAGAGGCAAAAAAAGTGACATTGAGGTAATGCAGATATACTACTACAGGAAGCAGCTACCATTGCTAAGAAATAAGGAAAATGGAAAAGCCAGGTTATTAGAATCTGGGAGCTTGGAGGAAGGGCTCTCAGAACTGATTTTGGAGCTCTGATGAGTGGCTGCTGCCTAGCCAGAGCTGATGTCTGTGAGGAGAAATAATGAGAAGAGCTGGGAGTGCCAAAAAGTAATTGGATACTGAAAGGAATAACTGCTGTCATGGTGGGGGACTATTCTCAGGGCATGAAGTAGTAAGGAAAACAGGAACGCCCAAGTCCCTTTTACTCTCCTCATGTTTTCCATTTGCTCTTTGATGGCCTGTTGTCCTCCAACCCCATTCTTTGAATCTATCAATGAATCAACTGGCAAAGGATAAATACAGATTGCAGAGTCACTGCTCTTACATCATAAAACTGAGTATGACAGGATGAGTGTGGGGTTGAGATGCAACAGACTAGTTGGCTAGTGTAGGCACAATACTTATGAGTACTCATTAATTTAGACATCTTCAAAAATTATGATTTGGAGCAATTCTATTTTCATTTATTGAAGAACATATTTCTGAAATTGTCAAAGGATCACCAAATGGCAAGGGAGAAAAGGGGGCAAAGAGACCAGATCTCAAGACTATAGTAACTAGTATTAGCTTAATAATAGACAAAATAAACAATGGAACAGAATAGAGTTCAAAATAGACTCACATATGTATATGTGTATATACTATACAGGCACACTTATATTCTGTGAAAAAGGTGACAGTTTTGTGCAGTGGGGAAAAAGATGGTCTTTTCAATAAATGGTCTATTCTATTAGAAATCCTTAAAAAATCAATGTATCTGTGTCCTACCTCATGCCATATTCAAATATCAAGTCCAGATAGATTGCAAATCTAAATGTGAAAATTAATAAGGCATTAAAATAGAAAAGATTAAAAATGCTAAGTTCTGATAATGATGTAGAACAACTGAAACCCTGATAAACTGCATTTAATGGGTGTAAAAATTGGTAAAACTAATTTGGAAGTCTGTTTGACATGATCTACTAAAGTAGAAGACATATATAAGTCCCATTTCTCAAAAATTCCACTACAAGTATATATACCCAGAAGAGATGTGTGTATTTGTCCACCAAAAATCATATACTGGAATGTTTATAGCAGCTTTATTTATAAGAGTCCCAAACTGGAAAACTACCCAAATGCTCATAAATAGTAGATTAGATAAATTATGGTATTTTTACACAATTGAATACTATACAGCAATGAAAATGAGCAATGTACAACTAAACTGAATAATGTGGACTGGTGTCACAAATTCATAATGTTGTTGAAGAAAATAATCCAGACAAGAAAGAGTTTGTTCTGTATGATTCATTTTATATAAAGTACCGAAATATGCAAAACTAACCCAATCTATTAAAAGTCAAATTAGTGATTACTCTTGGAGATGGATGACTAGAGGGGGATATGATGGTCACTTTGTGGTGCTAGTAATTTTCAATTTCTTAATCTGGGTTCTACTTACATAATTGTGCTCAGTTTCTGAAAATTAAGCAAGAGTTATACTTATTACATGTACTTTTATGTGTATATATGTGAAGTATAATATATACTTACATAATATATAATATTGCATATATATTATAATATATAATAATATATATTATATATGTGAAGTATAATATATACTTATATATAATATATAGTGTATATATATATATATACACATATGAAGTATATATTATACTTCAATAAAACAAGCAAGAATAAGAATAAAGTGGCTCATTATCCCCACATATTTATGCATTTTCAACAAATAGATTTTATAACACATTACAAAGTCTCATATACAAAATACTTTTATGAAGAGTATATATTGACAAATACATTTCCTAACCATAAGAGACTGCAGCTATTTCTTCAATAGTGAATGCTTTGCTAATTCTTATCTTTTTCATTGTGGAAATTTCAGCTATATAATAACAGTGATTGAAGTACTTGTTCAAGCATAGGTCTTCGTCTTTTTCATCCACTAATTTCTACATCTAATGAATGCTACTTTGCCATTAACTGCTGCAGACATTCTATGTAGCATACTATCATAGTTCTGGAACTCTTTAATCAAGTATCATTTTTGTCAAATAGAAGAGAATTGACCTGGATAGTTACACAGTAATAAAGGTATTATACAAAGAAATATGTATGAGCTTGTTTTCCAATGTTTCAAAGACTAGGAACCTAGACTTATAAGTCCTGTTTATTTACTACCAAAGACACTTGGCTATATTTACTTCAGTTAATTTTGCACAGTCTTCTTTATGATATAATTGCATGCACTAATTTCAATTGATATGAGCTTTAACAGAAAGCATAAATATATAAAATATTTGGATACTTATATTTTCAGATGTTTATTTAAAAATCTGAAATTATACTTAAACACAAGTGTTAATAATATTGAGTAATAGTACTCAGCATGAGAACATAACACATGTCCCATGTATAAGCATTGTTATTGCTAATTCAAAATGTTGACCATATGTGTCATGGATATAGACATTTTTGAATTCAAAAATAGGATTTTATTTCCATAAATATAGGATGGATATGCAGAGAAACTGCAGCTAGTATAGAATACTTTAAACTTTTATCTCTCTGTATGTACGTGTTTGCGTATACTTTCTTATCCTTATTAAAAAGCATCGCTAAATTTATATTAAAGTTAAGAATGCAAGACATGGCAAAATAGTTCTATTACATAGAGACAGTCAAACTCTGGAGCAGGTGTTTGCTCTTAGGGTGCATGAAGATTTTTTTTTAATTTTATTATGTTATGTTAATCACCATACAATACATCATTGTTTTTGATGTAGTGTTCCATGATTCATTGTGTGCATATAACACCCAGTGCTCCATTCAGTACGTGCCCTCTTTAATACCCATCACCAGGCTAACCCATCCCACCAGCCCCCTCCCCTCTAGAACCCTCAGTTTGTTTCTCAGAGTCCGTAGTTTCTCATGGTTCGTCTCCCCCTCCGATTCCCCCCCTTCATTTTTCCCTTCCTACTATCTTCTTCTTTTTTTTAACATGTAATGTATTATTTGTTTCAGAGGTACAGGTCTGTGCGAAATAAGTCAATCAGAGAAAGATATGTATCATATGATCTCACTGATATGAGGAATTCTTAATCTCAGGAAACAAACTAAGGGTTGCTGGAGTGGTGGGGGTTGGGAGGGATGGGGTGGCTGGGTGATCACAGGGTGCATGAAGATTGCCATTTTTCTAGAGACTAGGTTTTAATGGAATAGGTTTGAGAAGAGATAGGTGGGAGGTCGGATGAAAAACCCCCGCATAATGCCTAGAACCACAATTGTGACACTATCAGTGGATGAATTTGAAAAAGATATCTTCCCACAGAGGAAAACAGTAGGTGCCAGAGCCAGTTTAATCTTTGTTCTTTTAACTAATGAGGTTGACAGTTTCCCTAAATATTTGAAACAAAAGAGTCAAAACGGTAAACAATTGGGTAAGGCATACTGTATAAAACCATGACTTTCAGATTATGTATACTCTAATGTATTGCTTTTTTAAAAATTAAGATGTTTGCTTGACATTAAAATAATTGTGACATACAGTGACTAATTAAAGCAATGTAAGTGAAATAATGGCCTGCCTAAGTCTTATACGTGGTAGAAACGTATTTTAGGATAGTGAACACGCACCAAATTAAACAGGATCCTACAACCAATGTAACACTGCTTGTCACGTGACATACTCACTAAGAGACATCTTTCTGTTATTTGCCATAGATTAACTTGTCAAGTATCACAACTGCCACTGTGTGATTGACATTTCTCAAATTCTGACTTAAACTAAATCTTATATGAAGTAACATACAGTAAATCATTAAAATTCCAATGTACCAATGATTTTTAAGCATATATTTTTTGTAAATAGTAATTTATCAAAAGATAGACACAGATTTTATGTATATATTTACATCTCATACCTATTACAGTTTGAGTGAGACAAAAATGAATATATGTTAATGATTCTTAAAAAGTGTTGAGGTAGATGAGTTGATCCCCTGTCTTAATGGATTCTCTCCATCGTTGGAGAGAATTGTCCTGGTTATTCCAAAAGGTAATAACATAATTTTTTATTTCTGTAATTGAAGTTTTTAGTATGTAAATGTGTAAAGTAAAAGAGGTGTTGAGATTCTGGAGAGGGCAATATGAGTGTGAAATAAATTTATTCAGAATAATGTTCCTAGACACAAAGTAGGGTACAAATCTTCACCAAAATGACACCAATGTAATTATCCATACGTTAAGGAGATATTATCATTTTAGCTAACAAAGTAAAATGCCAACAAAGACAAAGAAAATTGAACTTGTTCAGAAAGGTTTTGGGGACCCCAGGAGAGAAAGTTTCAAAAATGAAATGTTGTAGCCAGTCCACTTTGAAACAAATTATGTAAGTCCATCCAGCAACTTTTCACTTAAAAATAGGTAGTAATAACCTTTGAGGAAAAACTGTGCAAAAACTACCATTTTTCTCTCACCAAAAGCATTTAGGTATAGAATAGTCTACATAATTTATTAGTCTTGGAGAAACCATGTGACTTTAATAATTTTGGATCCAATCATAAATCTGATAATTTAATCACAGAATAAAAAGCCAAGGATCCTGTGAAATCATATCCATAATGCAAGTTACTATTCTATGACATGCAATTTTCCCTTCACTGAAGTTTAATCATAAATAAATGTGGCTGGTTAAAATAGTATAAACTTAAGATTTTTGCCAGAGACTTTGAAAATGTCCCTGTATCTGTATTGGAGATTTTAAACTCTGGACAACATTTACCTCCTTTAAACTTAATCCAAGTGTACTACTTTGAGGAAGAAAATGTTTCTATCATGCTTAGATGTGATTACAAAGTCAGCATCAATAATTTCTGAGAAATCTTGGAAAATGGAGACAGAAGTCAGACAGCCCAAATCCACTAATTTCCTAAAATGGAAAAAAAATGTTGATATTTAAAGACTTATTTGTTTGAAACATAGCCTGGCCAAAAAAATAATAGCTTAAATATGGTTAATAAGCATTAAATTATAAAAGAATGTGATGATCTCCGGGAGCCAGTAAGGATTCGCTAAGAAGTCATGGCAAACTTTGAGGTAATTTTTCAAAAGCCTCTAAAAATTGGGTGCTGGTTGCCAGAGGAACCAACTATATAAGTAGAGAGTTGGATTTTTTTTAAAGATTTTATTTAGTTGATAGAGAGAGAGAGCACAAGTAGGCAGAGCAGCAGGCAGAGGGAGAGGGAGAAGCAGGCTTCTCGCTGAGCAGAGAGCCCAATGACGGGCTCAATCCCAGGACCCTGGGATCATGACCTGAGCCTAAGGCAGATGTTTAACTGACTGAGCCACCCAGGGACCCTAAGGGTGGAAATTTGTAGCCCTACACCATGACCTCCAGAGAGGGGAGAGGAGCTAAAGTTTCAATTAATCACCAGTAGCCAATGATTTCATCAATTGTGTCTACATAATGAAGTTTCTATAAAAACCCTAACCAAAGAAATTCAGAGCAATTTCAGGTTGGTGACTATATCTACATGCTGGGAGGGTGGCATGCACAGAGAGGACCTGGGCTCAATCTGAGCCTTTCCTTTGTGTCATGATGGCTCAATGCATGAATACAGCTTCAAGGTGCTCCAACCTCACCCGGAGCCCCAGTATCTGTCTACATTTGGCTTTAAAACTTTATCCAGGACTGGTCAGCATTGATTCTCCTCTACGGAGCTGCATGGAAGCAACTATGCTAACCTGCTCTGGCAGTTTGGTTCCTACACAGTGGGCCCCTCCACGGGCAACTTGAGGAGAGGAGGGAGACTGTATGCACATGCAGAGTGGGAAGGTGGGGGATGACTGGGCTTCTTAACCTTTTTTGGAGCCCTTGGCTGTCTGGTGAAGAATTTGATGCCTTCCTAGAGTAATCTTTTTACTTGTATAAAATAAATTCATAGGACTGCAAAGGAAACTGATCAAGCTAAAATAGTTACAGTTACAGTTAAAATCTGTGATAGAGCAAAAGATGACTTCTTTACTGTATTAAATAACAAGATCCGGCTGTAGGTCTGATAACTACCATAACTTTGGAGTAGTGACAAATGTAATGATATTCCAAGATATCCACAATGAAAGGAATGAGCTATGAAAACATGTATGATTTCTATTGTTATAGGTACTGCTAATACTACTACAGCATTGCTTGTAGTCATAATTGAAGGAAATGGTACATTTCAGTTATAAGTTAGTGACCATAAAGATGCCATTTTTTTCCACATCAAAGCTTACAAATTCCCTGAATTCTGTCCGTGGACCTGAGGATGAGAACTTCTGGAAGTTAGGAGCTTTATTTTTGTCCCTTTTATTTTATTCCTGATAATAAAGTGCTCCCTGTACGTAGACATATACCCAAATGAATTGTAAGTAGAAAGCAGGGACTCAAACATCATTTAAAGTAAAAAAGTAGTGAGTTTTACTAAATACTTAAAAAAAAATGAAGCCTGGAGTGCTTAGAGTTCATAGAAATGGCAACTATTGTTATAATCATCTATTATTCCATACATATACGTAGATAAATGACTTGCAGGAAATACATATTGTTGGTTAAAAAAATAATCTCTAGATGGTAGGATTATGCATGATTGCTTTTTTCTTCAAAGTTTTGTTTATTTTATAAATATTTGACAATGGCCATTTTAATTTTATAATATAGCTAGAACAAACTTTTTTATTACTATTAAATTTTTTGCAATGTTTCACTTTAAAAAAAGAAGCAATGCTGTTCTAAACCCCAGAAGATTCTGCCCAATGATCATCCATGAGGCATTTGCTTAGTTTGTTGGGTGTGGTTTCTAATTTGCAGATATAACCATGGAAATCAACATCTCAGGAATGCCATAATTTGCAACTGGTCCAACAAGTGGTACATGGCTGACTGTATGGCAAGGTCAGAAGTAACAGAGCTACATCAGGCAACTTTCCAGATTGTTGACAGTAGTTATGTGATGGAATATGTAGCAGAGTGGGGAACTGTGTCAGGCTAGCAGATTTAGTGGTCCACTGTCGTTATTGATTGGTTGAGTGACCTTTTAATTGTAACTTCAGTAGCTAGCAGTCTTTGTTCATGGAAGGTTTCTAGTACTGCAATCTTTCGTATGCATCCTTATAGCAGTGTCTGCTTTACAGCACTGCACCACTGTTCAGTTTCCAGCTTTCTTTGGAAGAGATTGTAAATCTTGCATTGCAAAGGTACTGATCCACAGAATTCCAGTTTGGCGATAAAAAAAATCCTTAGTATTTGCTAATATATATAATCTGTTTTTATGATGGGAAGTCATACAATATTTGTAGAAGAACGAAGGTGTAAATATATTTAATTTTATGGTTCATAGGATAGTACCATCATTGCAAAGATGGAACAATTCTTGTGCAATATCTGAAAAACAGTATGAAAATGTTTTTCACTGAATATATCATGTATATTTTATCTTTCCTAATATATCTTTCCTTTTGTTTTAAAAGTCTTTAATCAATAAACCAATCTCTAGAAATATTTTGTATTATTCTTCTGTTGTTTGAGTGAAGGGTTCTTAAATTGAAATTCTTTACTTCTAACTTGGATGAGAACATCCTGTAGATTTCCACATGCCTAGTTCTGCTCTAATACTAAAGGAAAATCTGTGTCCTATGAAAAGGAAAATCTCTCTTTTTCTAACTTCCATTCTTCAAATCATTGCTTTCTTCCAACATCTCCAAGCCCTGCCTACCAGAGTACTTCTAAACAAAGGGACTGGTTTAGCAGTAAGTCAGTGATCTAGATCATGCCAATCTAGACCTAACTGTAGTAATTGTCTCAGGGCCCTAAGGCCAACTGATCTAAGCACAAATTCTGTGCCTTCTTCGTGTACTACCAAGAGGATATAAGCCTGAAGTTGCAGTTGGTCATCATAAGGAAGGGCCTACAGAGTAGTAAAGCCAATGCAGAGGTAAACAATGCCAAAAAAATGGAGACTCAGCCCCGATGACATTACTATAATCCCTGATTCAAGCTGTTCATGAAGCTAATAATCCCCCACCCTTTTTCTTTTCCTTAAATCAGGGTTTAATTTTTTATATTTACTACAGAAATAATACTAACTGAATCGTAGAAGTATATGCAAAGTGAGAAAGGGGCATAAAGGAATAGGTAACTAGAAAATTGTCACCAAGTCTCATTTATATTTAAATGATGTGCTAAAGGACATGGACGTTTCATCTGGAAGCAAAGAGAGGTAAGGAAATTTCCTGCATAAGAAATAGCATATACAAAAGCATGAAGGTATGAATGTGCATGATGTGTTCAGGAAATAGTAAGTCAATACCATACAAAGGAATAATAAAAGTACCTCCATAGCCTTAAATTAGTGACAGGATTTAATAACCCAACAAAATCATGGAAATCTGAATTAATATTTTTTTCAAAATATCTAATGGAGGCAGACGGAAAAATGTTTCAATATTCAAATGTGTCCCCCATTAAGGACATTAAGGGCAAAACCCACAGTTTTATTCTTTGTCCCTTAAAAGACAAACTTTATTTTGGTTAAATTCAAACTATGGAATCTGAGATAAGATGATAATGGCTTTACATAGGTTTTTCAGAAAATAAAAATCTGCTTTCTGTAATATACAAATCAGCTATTAGGTTAATAAGAAAGATAAGTAGAATGGGATTTCTCTGCAAACTCAAAAGTAATAGATATGAACCTTTTGTATTATTTTTCTGATTATCATGATAATAAAAGTTCTTTTTAGAAATTTGGAAAATGGAGAACATTTATGAAGATAAAAATTAAAGGATCATAGTCTTGTGATGCCAAAAGAACTACTGTTATATTTCTTTCCATTATAATTTTTCATACACATTTTTACTGGGAATGACTATTTGTGTTTTACACAATTGGGTTATAGTTTTGGGGCACCTGGCTGGCTCAGTCTATGGAACAAGAAACTCTTGATCTTGGGGTTGTGAGTTTGAACCCCACATTGGGTGTAGAGATTACTTTAAAAAAAATTGGGTTATCGTTTTGTATTCTGCTTTCTATACCTCAAATGAATTTGCAAACTTTCATCACACTATTAAATACTTTTTATTATTCATGTTTTAAAATGTTATATAATAATCTATTTAATGAATGTGGCATAATATTCAGTTATTGCTGGAAATTCAGAAAATTTACAATTGTTCACTATTACATATAAATATTTAATGAGTCTTTTGGACCAATAAAGTTGATGGCATCTTTACCTCATCAAAATAGATTCCCTCCCCTACTCAAAAATAGGGAGGAGAACTTGGCCAAAATGATTCCTTTAAAATATTTTTTTTTTAAAGATTTTATTTATTTATTTGACACACAGACAGCGAGAGAGGGAATACAAGCAGGGGGAGTGGGAGAGGGAGAAGCCGGCCTCCCGCTGAGCAGGGAGCCCGATGCAGGGCTCGATCCCAGGACCCTGGGATCATGACCTGAGCCAAAGGCAGACGCTTAACGACTGAGCCACCCAGGCGCCCCTAAAATATTTTATGCAACTATCAAAATGTCCTTCCAAAACCATTACAAATTTATACTTTCATTAGCAGACAATGACAATGTTTGTTTCATTATGCCCCCAAAACACTACTTATTATAGTCAGAAGAAGATTTTCAAATTTTACCAATGACAACATAGTATCTTACTACTATTTGGTTGGAATTTCTTAGTTTATTAGTGGAGTCAAACAGTTTCATTTTGTTAGTCTTTCTGTCGCTTTTATTCTGTGAATAATTTAGGGCTTTTACTGATCTTTATATGGTAAGACATTTTTACTTTGTGTGAATATTTTTCTCAAATGGTTAATTTTAATTTCCCTAATGCGTATATGACCAGCAGAATTTTACATTTTTATGTAATCAAACATTTTCTTTAGTTGTTTTTTGTTGACATCCTTGTTTTTAATCTAGAAAATTTTCTCTGGACCTGGTATCTGAGATCTGATATTTTACCTTCTTTTTTCTGCCAGCTCTTACTTTATTTTATTTTTTTACAGTTAGTTCCTCAAACACTATAATTAATTTTGGTGTAAGGCAAAGATATGCTTTTATTTTCTTTTTATTAATTGAGCAATTATTCTCTAGCCATTTGTTAAGCAGCTCTTCCTTTTCAGTGTCAGTAATCTATGATTCCTCCTTTATAATATAAATTCAAAAATATATTAGGGTCTATTTGAAAGTTATTGTTTGTCAATAACATTTTTCATGATATCAAGAGAAGTTGTCACTGTAGAGAAATAAATTAATATAAAGAAAATATCCCATCATAATTCCATTATCTTCATGTAATTTTCCTTTGGAATATATTCATGTGTATATATGTATATGTATGTGTATGCACATTGAGCATGAATTTTTTATTTTTATAAAATTCACATAAAACCAGCTATACTATATTGTACCATAATATCCTGTTTCTAAAAATTATATCATTTTTTTCTCATATTGCAAAATTCAAAGTCACAAATGTAAACAGCTCCATATCATTTTATCCTAGGGTTGTACCATAATTTATTTACCCATTCCTGTAATTTAGGTTGTTATGTTGATAACATTAAATATTGTTTAAAAACTGTTTTGGGGGCACCTGGCTGGCTCAGTCAGTTAAGCATCTGCCTTCGGTTCAGTCATGATCTCAGGGTCCTGGGATCCAGCCCTGTGTTGGGTTCCCTGCTCAGCAAGGAGTCTATTTCTCCCTCTCCCTCTGCTGCTCCTCCCCAGCTAATGCTCTCTCTCTCTTTCTCTCTCTCTTAAATAAATAATCTTAAAAAAAAAGTTTTAAGAAGCTGCTTAATAGCTAAGAAAAAGTTATTCTCACAATATTTTGCTCACTGATTTCCATAATTTTTTGATATTTAGGTGGTCAAGTAAGGGGTCAAGTTTTTGTTATTATGAATGAAACTGCAGCAAAAAATCTTTCTTATAATAGACTGCTGATGGCATTTTGATTATATATTTAGCATAATTCCACAGATGTACAATTACTAGATCATGTACATACACTCTTGACTAGCTATTCTGTTTTAATGCTGTATTTGTTAAATCTGTGCCAATGCCAAATGGCTTTACCTAATGCTAATTTAGAGGTTCTTTCTCTCTCCCTTTCTCTCTCTCTCTCTCTCTATATATATATATATACACACACAAACACACATATATAGCCAAGTTCCCTTTTAATACCCTTTTTATACAATTTTCTTAGTTTTTCTTACTTTCTTATTCTTATAAAATAATTTTAGAATCATTTGTCCACATTAAAGTATGTAATTGAAATTATCATTGGAATTGCCTTAAATTTCTAATTTAATTTGTAAAGAAATGAATATTTATAATTCTGCCTCTTTCTATCTAGATTTGTGGTATCTCCTTCAATTGATTCAAATTTTATTTTATGTCACTCCACAAGGTTTCATGTTTTTATTTCTTTTTATGTAGATCCAGCATGTTTCTTCTTAAAGGAATATTTTTAGGAATTTTATATATTTTTGTATTCTTTGTTTAAATACTATTTTTACTGTAAATACTCTTTTTTTTGATTGTTTTTAGTATATTTGAATTTTAATCTAATTTTTATATTGTGCTATCTCCTTGACCTATCATTAATGTTAATTAGTATTTTAGTTAGTGATATGACCTATAAGTAATGATAATTTTGCTTTTTTTTGAACAATTATTTTTTTGTTTCATATCCCACAGCACTGAGTAGAAAATCAATAACAATTTTAAATTATGGTTTTAAATCTCTAATTTCAACTAAAATGCTTCCAGTGTTTACTATTAAACATAATGTTCATGCTAAGAAAATATTTTTTAGATTACCTAAAAAGTTTTTTTTACATATGAGGAAGAAATGTTATTTTATTCAAATGACTTTTCAGCATCTATTGATATGATTGTATAATGTTTTCTTTTGACTTATAGATGTAAAAACTTTTATTGATGATAATAAGAGCTAATGCTTATGTAGCCACATAAATGAAATTGGACCCCTATTTTACACTATACACAAAAATCAACTGAGAATATATTAAAGAGTTAAACATAAGATCAAAAACTTTAAAATTCGTAGGAGAAAAATTTGCTGACATTGTCCTGACAATGAGTTCATGGACATGACACCAAAAGCATAGGCAATAAAAGGAAAAATAAGCAAGTGGAACTATATCAAACTAAAAAGCTTCTCCACAGCATATGGAACAATCAACAGAATGAAAAGGCAACCTATGGAATGGGAGAAAATATTTGCCAAACCAGATATCTGATAAGGAGTTAATATCCAAAATATATAAATAACTCATACAACTCAATAGCAAGAAAATAAATAACCCAATTTAAAAATGGCCAAAGGACCTGAACAGACATTTCTCTATAGAAGACATACAAATGGCTGACAGGTATATAAAAAAAGATGCTCAATGTCAATCAATAATCATCAGGGAAAAGCAGGTTGAAACCACAATGAGATATCACCTGACACGTGTTAGAACACCTATTTTATAAAACACACACACAAGATAACAAGTGTGAAGATATGAAGAAATTGGAACCCTTGCACATTGTTGGTGGGAATGGAAAATGTATGCATATTATTAATCAGGATTAGGCAAAGGTTTTTATATTTCCTTTCTTTGCTCCTTGTGTATCTCCAGATTATCTAGATTACTCTAACTTCATACAAAAACTAAAAATATTTTCATATTTGCAAGTAATTTGAAATCATTTAATGTGAGTTATATCCTTAAGATTTTAAAATAATTGTAGATGAAAGTTTGGAGCCCATAATCTTTTAAGAGTAGTCATATTTGGATTACTTTATACTTTTCTTGAATGGTTATTATTCTTTTCAAACTTTCCATTTTGTTTAGTCTCAATATTGACAATTTATATTTTAAAAAGCGTGGTATTCACATGCAGTTTAAATTTTTTTTCTTAGATTTTTTTCATACTATTCATTTGAAATTATTTGCTCTTTTCCATACTTCAGAAGACTGCTAGGAAAGGTTTTAATTTTATTAATGTATATATTTGTGTGAGAGGCTTTTTTTTTATTTTTAAGATTATTTATTGATTTATTTGAGAGACAGAGAGCACAAGAGGGCCAGAGGGAGAAGCAGACTCCCCGCTGAGCAGGAAGCCCGACACAGACTCGATCCCGGGACTCAGGGATCATGACCTGAGCCGAAGGCAGTTGCTTAACCAACTAAGCCACCCAGGCACCCTTGTGTGAGAGTTTTAAACCCATGAATTAATATTATTTTTGACTAAAAATGTTCAAACTGAAGGCAGAAACACTTTCAAGTAATACATGGCTAAGAAATGTAGAGAATTTGAATTGTAAAAATTTGATATTTTGTAAATGAGGCAAGATGATTAACATTTTTTGGAAATTGACTTTACCTGAAAAACAAATTGGTGCTCTAAAATAAAATATTTTTGGGGGGAGCCTGGGTGGCTCAGTCAGTTAGGCATCTACTTTCAACTCAGGTTATGATTCCAGGGTCATGGGATTGAGCCGCATGTCAGGTTCCCTGCTGAGCAGGGAATCTGCTTCTCCCTCTCCCCCTGGCACCCCCACCCCGCTTGTGTTCTCTCTCTGTGTCAAATAAATAAAATCTTTTAAAAATAAATAAATAAATAAAATAAAAAAGTCATTTTTTTTAGGGCTGGGAGGAGAATACTGGAGAGAAAAGTATACAAGTTTCTTTTTTTTTTAGTTAAGTCATTTTTTAATGAATTTGTTGATTGTGTGTTAATGCATGTATCTGGGTTTAGAGAAATGATTTGAAAGTATGAATTTAAACAAATATGTATCAATTTGATATTTGAATTCTTATCTAGACTAGTACATTAAAGGTTATTCTGGTGTAGGAAATTGACCTATTTCCTCAACAGTATGATGGTAGACTAAAAATAAATTACTCTGAAATCTTTACTACTTTGGTCTGGAGGAATTGTTCTGGGTTGCAAAATGTATGAATCTGAAGAACACAAAGATAATAGGCAGAGCAAGTTAAATTAAACTAAACAACACTCACACAATGTGTAAAATATACTTGAATTGTAATTAATCATTCTGTCTCTGATTATACATAATTAATTTTGGATGAAGGTATGAACTGGCATGTTATCTTTACTTTTAATAATGTAAATATATTGTATTTAGCATTTTGTATTAGCCAGTATAAGCTAATAGATACAATTACATTTGGGTATTATAGGTTCTATGACATATTTTTTATAGGCAATACTGAGCTATATAACCACATGATATTTTGAATGGGCTTTTGAATGTAAGCTGTCTCAGCAAAACTATAATCTTTTATAATCTATTTTATTTTACACTATTGAATTTTACATTTTCACTCTAGTCAATTGCATTCTTTACAGGTATAATTTCATTAAACAAGAAATTGATTAAATTTAAGCTTTATGGAAGGAAAATTGGAAATAAATTGAATGATATTAATTCTAATTGAAAATAGTCCACTGTTCTGAAATTAATTTATTTGGTGATGTCATTTCTGGGGATAGAAACTGTCATTGGTAAATGTGGTCATTATTATGGTATTTCATGTTATGCTGATTGGTGGTGACATCTTTTCATAAGTAAATCACTGGTAATAAAATTCTTGGGCTGGCTTTCAAGTGCAGTCCGAAGAATATAATACAGGGAAGCCAGTGTATGGCATATTTAACCCATATGAATGAATACATTTATACCCAGAAAGCAATTACAGTCATTTGGAAATTTAGAGCAATTATAAGCTAAATATGTGGGTATTATATTCAGATCTGAAAAAAGAAATTCTAGGACAGAACAATGGCAGTAAATTTGGCCAAAGGCAAATGCTATCTATCTCCTCTCTAAAGTTTACCATGGCATCCTCCCTCCCAGCCATTTTTCACATTTTTATTGTATTGTCACTATATGTTTACCTGTATTTGTCTTTTCTACTAGCTTGATGAGGTTTGAAGGGGAAAGACCTTGTCTTAATTATACTGGTACCACTGTGTCATCATCTAGAACATTGCATTTGTTCCAGAATCCAGGCAAATGACAGATAAATGTGTGGTTTTTTTTTAATGGTGTGATTTAAACTGCATCATGGAATGAATTGGGAATAAAAAAAGGTGAAATAATAAGCAAATTCTTAAAAAAGTAAAATGAATGAAGAAAAACTCAAATTCTGTTGAAGAATGTAGCAACTTTAGGGTTGTTTAAAACTCAGGTCCTTTGAGATTTTGTCCTTCCTCTCAAATTTATATCAAAATGACTGACACATTGAAGAGCAAACCTACCTGTAATATATTTTGTCAAGTGTAGGACTCACACCCTCAGTAACTGCTGTGGGGACCCCCTTGGAACCCCAGAGTTAGGGTGCAGATTATTTTCAACTGAACACATTTGAGAATCCACTGATGCAGAAAGAAGCTTTCTCAGAATTTTCCTTATCTGACTAAAAGCAGAAACTTATACGAAATGAGGCTGCCATAAATTCCCTCTCTGGGGTGGGTCTACTCCCAGGAGAGAGACCAAGAATAAACCTATCATAAATCCCCTCTTTGGGGGAGTTTCATAGCCATGAAGGAGTAGGAAAGACCACTTGCACCTGCATAAACAAATAGTATTACAAACTTTCTTATTTCCCATTTGTGGTCTAAAAATTAGTCTTCCCTAAAGAAACCTTATTTGTTCTTCCCATAGAAGCTTTTTGTCCCCACCCCCTCTCCTCTAAGCCTCTAACTTTAACTATTTGGCAAGTTAGCTACTTCTTTTGTTAGCTGCTATATGCATATGAATGAATGAACTATCTTTCATTGGTTTAATTAGCAAGCACCCAGACACCAAACTGAAGAAGGTGGAGTAAAACATTACTGACCTGGAAGATATTTGGGTAGTCAAATATTCACATGGTGACAATGAGACAACACCCAAAGGAAATTGAAGTGGCCATTGAGATATTATAAAATCTAAATCACATAAATTTCTCATTTACTAAAATATTTAAGTCAAATAACCCCGTGTGGGAGAGCCTGATTTTGGTCATAGAATTTTGTATTGGGAATAGTGTTGAGGACATAGTTAACTGTAGTGTGAATATGACTGAATGAGTGTAAATTCATATCCTAATTGACACCTGTGAGGCTGCCGTTTATTAGCCCAATGTCAACTGACTTTAATTTTGTGAAGCCCAGGACATCTTTGTATAAGTCAGGTCATGTTAGTTAAGGACAGTAGTTCCTAGAGTAAGAGAAATGGGCACTTTGGGAGGAATGTGAACAACTTAGAACCAATCATATTTTGTTTGGTAAATGTTGCTCTCGTTGTTCTATTGCATTGAAAAATGATCTTATACATGGAAGTTTACTACTAAGTTGAAGTTCACTACTAAATAGAAAGATACTCTCAGTAAGTAGAATGAATAATCCTTGGATCTCTTGGTGGTCTTGTTAAAAGTATTATAACTGCTATTATCATTTCTAAATTGATTCTAATAATCCATATTGGGACATTGTTAGGTTTAGTAACTGTTCACAGAATTATTGAAGATGAAGAACTCCTAATTATATGAGTAAACATAGTTTTTAGGTAACTATTTATAGTATTACGTTTGATAATATATCAGATGACACTGGAGGCAAGTTAAAAATTTAACTGAGCTTATTATGAGATTTAATTCGTATCAGTAAACAGAGAACTTTGGCCTTCCAGCAAAATCTTATCCAAGCAGCTTGTCAGAAAGATGTAATTTGACAGGCAATTCTAAGCCACTAGAAGACAAGTTTAAAAAAGGATAGCATCAATATGAATGTTCTTAGGTATCCTGAGGGTAGGAAACAGCTTCTGCCATCATGACTCCTTTCACTTCTTCACCTGGCATTTTATGACTCACTTACATTTATTTGAATTGGATTTAGGTCCTAATGGTTTCACAAATCTAAAGTTGCTGTTTAAAGAAGGCTCTATTCCTTTATCTCTGTGAGAGATTGTACACAGAGAACAATTAGGTTGAGGAAAATGTATTTAAAAGTACCCAGAATTCAAAAATCAAGCAACAAAAACTTTACCTGAAGCCTTACTACCTTTTTTTATGTAATCCTTTAATCAGCCCAAGAACAATTATATATTTAATTTTATGCAACATTTCAGGGTAGTTTAATACTTTAATTAGCAATTTACACATGGAAAAAATTACAAAAGTAATTAAGGATATTCAGATTAATTAAAAACATTAAGAGGTATTAAATGTGAAAGAACAGATTTTTAATTAAACCTTTCAAGTTTTTTTTCTTTTCAAGATCTTCTGTACTAAAAAAAAAAGATAGTAACAGTTTTATTTGAATCAGTTATGCTAGAAATAGCACAAGTTGAGTATTAAACATTTTTTGAGTAAGCTGGCTATAATCTTTTGTATTCACTTAAAGTTTTTTTTTATTCCTGACTTATTAAAAATGTTTTAGTGAGATGAGCCTTCATTGCTAATAATAAATGTTTTACTGCAGTGAAGGAAGTCAGAGGCCCAAAGGTTTAGCTTAAAAATTTCCCAAGGAGAATACCTACAGGAAAGATGGTACTGAATAAGTTGACCACAGTGTTCTTTTTGTAGGGAAATTGGGGAATCCCATCTATGCAGCAGTGCAAGGAAGATAGGAGACTGGAGTGCTACACTTTGGAAGTAGCTGCCAAATGCTAATAGAATAGCCACAGTAGTAAGTCAAAGTAAGTTTAGATGAAGAAGGGAAAACTTCATTCTCCTCTGAGCAAGATGAGGCTGATGGAAAAGGGTATCTGTGGGCCTATTGAAGGAAATGTTTCTTTAAGTTTACAGTCCTCACAGTTTCTTCAACTGCAGGTGGAGGTGATGAGAGGTGCAGGCGCAGGTGAGGGAGCTGTGAACTAAATTTAAAGTGTCAACAAATTTTTCTTTCCATCAGTAAACTGAAATTTGGAGTATGCTGCCTTTACAAAAATAAAAACAAAAGCAAAAGCAAAATCATCGTCATTTGGAGAAGGAATCCAAAAGGATTTGGGAGATGAACATGGTCCTATGAAAAGAACTATTCTGTCACATCTATTGCTCTTAGAAAAAAAGTTAAATATTAAAGTTAGTAACTCAAAATCACCTCTTTTCTCATTGCACTATTTAACAACTTTCATTAATATGCTCCAAATACATGAGATTTAACTGTTGCCTAATATTCCACCCTAGCAATATACCATAATTTAGTTAACCATTTCACTATAGTTCGAGATTTAGGTTCTTTCATATATCACATATGATGAACAGTTTTGTTTACCAATCTTTGCCCACATCTCTGATAATTTCCTTAAGGTTGATTTCTAAAATTTTAGTTGCTAGACAAAAGCAGGGAATATTTTTAAATACTTTATAAGGATTTACTAACTTACATTTGCACCAACATAGTTTGAAAATGCTCATCAGTTTGAACCAAATACTATATGTTACACATTTTTTATCATTGCTAATTTGATAGGCAAAGAGTTACTGTTGTTTGTATTTGTTTGATGATTGAGGAGGTTACAGAAAGAATTTCGGGGCACCGGGGTGGCTTAGTTGGTTAAGCATCTGCCTTCGGCTCAGGTTATGATCCCAGGGTCCTGGGATTGAGTCCCACATCAGGCTCCCTGCTCAGCAAGGAGTCTGCTTCTCCCTCTCCTTCTGCTTGCCGCTCTGCCTTCTTGTGTGTACTCTCTCTCTAATAAATAAATAAATAAAATCTTTAAAAGAAAGAATGTAAAATAGAATAGGATAAACTGTAGAACAAGTTGCATATTTTGTTTTAGCTCTATTTATTCATCATTGATTTATCACATATATATTGAATTTCTATGTCATTTTTTTGAATCTTGAATCAGTATATGTAAATCATACTAAGTTAGAGTCTCTAAGAAACTCAGTCTATTTGTAGATACAGGTATGTAAACAAGTAATTATAGCACACTGAGATAACTGCCAAAAATATGTGGAAAGTTCTTTGAGAACACAGAAGAAGAAAACAATAACTGAGCACAGATTATGGAGAGATTAGGCTTCATAGAGATAGTAGCATTTGAATTTAGTCTTGGAGGCTGAGATTGTTGATGTACAAGTGTAGGAGGGAAAGGATGTTTCAGAATAAAAAAGGGAATGTATAAATTCTGGAAGTATGAGGGAAATGGTGTGTTCAAAGAACTGCAAAGAAGTCAGTATGAGTAGATTATGGAGTTCCTTTTGGTGAGAGATCATGAATTTTAAAAGGTGAATTATGATCAGATAGTGAAGGATAAGTGTCTTAAACTCTGAACCTCAACATAATATTTTAACTAGGGCAAGTGTTTCTACTACATATTTCCATAACCTCATGAGCATCCATTTTATAACAGTTGCCACATTTTAATTACTTTTTAGTTTCACTGACTTTAGATTCTAACATCCATGAGGGCAAGGAGTGTGTCTGTCAGTCACCATCAAATCTCCAGTTCCTAGCACAGTGCCTATTAAATAAATGAATGAATGAATGGACTTCATAATGTAGGCATCAAGGATTTATTGAAGCAAGGATTTATTAAAGTAAATGAAAAACTATATATAAAATTAATCATAAATAAATATATTCATATGTTATTATGGTAGGTTGAAGAGTGGCTGCCAAAAAGATATATCCAACTCCTAACGCTCCCAGGCACCTGTAAATGTGACCTTATTTGGAAATAAGGTCTTTGTAGGTGTACTTAAATTAAGGATATCAAGATGAGATCATACTAGATTTAAGATGGGTTTAAAATCCAAGGACAGGGGTCTTTATGAGAGAAAGGAGAGAAAATTGAGACATAAGTGCATGGGCAGAAGGCCATATGAAGATGGAGGACAAGATTGGAGTTATGCTGCCAATAACCAAGGAATGCTTGGAGCCACCCAAGGATGGAAGAGGCAAGGGAATATTCTTCCCTAGAGCCTTCAGAGGAAGCATGGCCCTACCAACACAATGATTTTTGTCTTCTGACCTCTAGAACTAGAGGAGAAAAAATTTCTATTGTTTTATGTCACCTAGTTTGTGGTACTTGTTACAGTAGCCCTAGGAAACTAATACAGATATATAATATATAATATTATATATATATACACAGTGAGCTGGGGGGGGGCAGGGGAGAAGCAGAGGGAGAGGGACAAGCAGACTCCATGCAGAGCACAGAGCCTTCACGAAGCTCGATCCCATGACCAAGAGATCATGACCTGAGCCAAAATCAAGAGTCAGATGATTAACCAACTGAGCCACCCAGGCTCCCCAGGAGACTGAAAGTCTTTAGCAAGGGAATATATCTTATATATTCAGAAGTTAAAACTTATAGGTATGTTGGATTTGGGGGAGGGAGAGTCTGTAACTGAGAGAAGATAAAGATGAGTCTCAAATTTCTCACACAAGCAATTGGTTGACTGATAATTAACAGAAATAAAATGCAAGAGAAATCATGTAATACTCCTCAGAGAGAGGTATTCTTTGTTATCTGTGGCCAGAGAAATATCTTCTCCCTTAGTTTAGTTGTTAGATAATTATACAGAGATGTCATAATATTCTGGAACTAATA
Organism: Phoca vitulina; assembly: GCF_004348235.1. Lineage (NCBI taxonomy): Eukaryota > Metazoa > Chordata > Mammalia > Carnivora > Phocidae > Phoca > Phoca vitulina. The sequence goes on along the minus strand of NW_022589765.1, from coordinate 919,490 downwards.
AGTCTCCTGATTTTTGCCTAGGCACTGTGTGTAGATGTTGGAGGGCACTTTTAACACTTAGCCAAAAAGTTGATAACTGTTCTTTAGCCCTCACTTCCTGCTTATACAGAATCTCAGGGTCTGCCTGAGGTGAAGATTTCACACTTTCTCAGGTCTTTCTTGAATATGTACATAATAACCGTGATATGCTTGCAGTTCTATATGTAAGCATGGCTTTCTAGATTTCCAGGAATATGTCTGAACTTTTCAAAGACTTATAGAGACAACTAATTCCCCAGTTTTTCCTTTTAAGGTTTTTGGTTAGCCTGTTCTGTGTCCCAACTGTTATCACTGCTTCAGGCAGTCATGAATTTAATCAATTGCCTGTAATTATTTTTCACAACCTCACCTTAGGAAAGATTTTTTACTCCTGGTGACCTCCAAGTCAGGTCAAATAAGGCAGGCTTACAGGTAGGATCTTCCAGGGAAACACCAGACGGGTCAAATAATGTGAATTCTTTTGAAATGAGGCTCTGAAGGAGCTCCAACTCCATTCTGCACCTTCTGATGATTGCAAGGCTGTGAGTTTTCATGGTGATTTCGTGATAATTGTGAACTGTTAGTTCTCAGAGCTAGTGAAAATCTAGAGGTGGGTATTAGAATAGGCAAGCTAAAATGCCACAAAACTTGCTGCATGTACTGAGATTCATCTTTTTTCCTTAAATAAACTCTCCCTAAATTGCTGCAAAACTTTGGTCAATTTCCAGATTTCTGAAAAAGTTGTTTCTGATAATCTTTGCCAGTTGTTCCAATCCTTTTAAGGAGGAGAGAATTTTAGAAGGTCCTTACTCTCCCACTTTTGCTGACATTAATCTATGCCAGTTCTCATCTCACGTTTACATTTGATTAGATTTTTATATTAATTGCAATAGATCCAGTTATTGTTTTTATTTTTATTATTGCATGTGTACTTAGATAATATGGTGCTAAGTAATATGGCCAGATTTTCAAAGGCTAAGTCTCTTTAGTGGAAATAGTTTGGAGTATAAAGATCTCTCTAGTCTTCTTCAGCAGTGACCTTGCTCCCAATTCAGACCCTTATTATGTATATATGTCAAAATCTATCTTTAAAACTGCTTTTTATTTACAACTTCTGAAAGTTTCTTGATTGTATATAGTAGCAGTTGAATGACATTTTAGCTATTATTCTTATTAAATATATCAAAGAAGTCCTCACAATAGTTTTTCTTTTGAACAAAAAAATCCAATCTTCTTCATTCCCTCTAAAAGAAATCCATCACTGGATAAAAGAATTACTAAGATTGCTAGCTGGGCAAAATCATAGTTACTATAACAAGAAATAATACAATAGAAAAAATGCCTCATGTCAACAACATAGAAAAAGACAAGCTAGAATTACTCATATTTTTTAACATAGCTGTATCTTCTGTATTAAACATCACAGTTCTACAATGAATAATAGATTTTCCTATGTGTTTTCATCTCTTAGGAAAAAATAAATAAATAGGTTAGTCAATATCATGTGGCTAAAATTAAGGTAAACAATTGACTTTTAATTATTTGTATGTGGATAATCCATACAAAGTTTTTCTTCACTTGTATTTCTCCATATTTCTCACTGTTCTCTTGAGTGACTAACAGTAGGGAAGAAAACTCTGGGTGGAATGTCTGAATATGATATTCAAACATCCTAAAGTCAAATATAATTGGTTTGGGATTAACTGTTATTCTATAATACTATGCTATTTACCTCTCATTAGAATATTTGTACATTATGTACATAAAGGCAAAAAATTATTTCAACAATAGCATTTTATTGTTACATTTATGTATTCATACTTAATATCACTCAGCTAATTTTAAAATCATAGATATTTCTTCATGAAGGGACTATGGAGATGAAATCCATATATCTCTTACCCTATCTCCATTAGTCAATGCTTCAGTCTAAACATTTGCTCTGGACCTTCCTTCTACCTGCTTGCTTTAATATAAACCTGACTTTCTCAAGAAGATACCACTTCTCTCACATTCTTGTTAAGTGTTAAATGTTTATTCTTCAATGTCCAAAAATTTTGGGGTTAAGAGTTAGTGTCCTACTCCTACTACTTTGCAATAATTGTTACCTTCTTATCTTACCTTCTTGTTAAATAATTATTTTACCTTCTCGTTGAAACAAAAAAACAAAAGTCACACAAAACCATTTCAGTGAATGTGCATCCTCAAAGATCTGGATTTTTGCTGGGGTTTCCAGTTCAGCAGTGCCTCACTTTGTATAAGTCTTAGGTCTAATTTTTGATTTTTGTTGGGATTGGCCATTTTTCCCTGAAGTTTTCTCTTCCTGGGCAGCCCGTATTTCACTTGCCACACTTGTTTCAACTCCCCATTTAATTTTTGTGGCCCTTCGGCATTTCTCTTTCTTGAAAGATCAGCAATGTACTTGAAAGTACATTTCTTATATTTTAAACAACATCTATGTGTTTAAAAAAACTGAAATTTTCTTTTCTTTTTTTTGTTCAGCTTATCTAGTTCACTGTTCTGTCGTAAGCGTAAATAAGAACTTTTTATTTGTACTTTTAATTTAATGCCATCATGTACTGTTTGGATTTTTTTAATCTTGTCCCCGTTTATTATTTTATAATACATACATACATGCATGCATATATACATGATTACAGATAATGAAAATCAACCCAATTTATGCCACAAAGATTTAATGATTCTGATACTGAAATTTTCATTTAATACTATGCCTGTTCCAAATGAAAGCATATGTGTTCACACACACACACCCCCCAGGAAAATTCAGATTATTTATTGGTGAAACATTAAATATATGCCCCTTAAATCAGGAACAAAGTATATCTGCTATTATAATTGTTTTATAATGTTTCAAGACAGTAATATAAGAATTTCTTAGACTTCTACAGATGATTTAAATATTCTATCAGAATTTTAAGTTTAGCTTCAAAACAAACCTTGATTCAATTGAGTTAATCAATCTTTGTTATTTGTTATTTAACATTGTCACCATTTTAATGCTTCCAACATCTCAGACCTGTTATATATTTCTCTGTCTTAGCAATTAACTCTAATGTGTATGGTATGCTCATTTTCTACTCTTTGTTGCCATGATGGAGGAAAGCCTCTGTGGCTTGACATTGAGGGCCGTTATGTAGAAGTTGATGCTTGAATGACTCAATGGCATTATAAAACTATTTCGACATCAAGTAAGACATAGATAATGATTTTTTAATTTGCTTTGCTTACACCTCAAGAATGATGCTTTTCAGTATATATGCTATTATTGATTTTTAATTTATAATCTTAAAAATTCTAAATTTTGTTTCTATGGTGAGAGATATCATATTGGCACTGGGAATGCATACTGTAAAGTGATGTATTATTTTATTAAAATTTTGCTATATGCTTAAAGAGTACATGGGATCTCTATTATTTCTTAAAACTACATGCAAATCTACAATTAAATGTTTTAAAATAATTTTTAAAAATGAATATGACAATTCTCTGAGACTTGACTAGGCTTTATTTTCTCCAAATATTTTCCCCAAACTGAATAAATTAGGTTATACATGTGAAAAAAATTTAAAAAAAATAAAATTTTGCTATATGTTATTTAAAAAAACTTTTTTCATTAAAATTCTTGCTAGCTTATTTCATGTCCCTAATGACCAGACCTACCACTTCATAAACCCATGTTCTAGATCCATTCTTTGCTCTGGATATTGTAGTTTCTCTATACCTTATTTGAAATTTTAGTTGCACATTTTTAAAGGATATGAAGAACTGGTGATTTTTTTCAGAAAATAATAGAAATAATTGGTATAATAGGTATTGGGAATGTTAAAGGAATTAGGTTGTTTAGCTTACAGAATGAAGGGTTTACGGACTGGTTAGATAGCAATCCCCAAATATTGTAAAAACCTTCTAAGAAAAAAAATATTGAAAAATAATGTGCATGCGTTATCAAACAAGAAGAGATTCACTTAAGTGGAAATAGGAAATATGATTTTCAGAGAAACAGAAAAGATTGATGAAATACTGAAATGCATTATATGCTTCTCGAGAGCTTCAAAACAGTAGACAATCATCCATCTTGAATGGTTGAGCCTAAAGAAAGCAGGATTAGCCAGATAATGCCACAGTTTATCTCTCTCATTTTGTGAATTCCTACATGGCTGATCTTATCAATAGGTAATGCTAGCAGTTGGAAAAGGCCCCTTTTGGCATCCACATATTTGTTAGCTTGGGATGAGATGTTTTCACCCTCTCTAAGCATGGATAATTTTAATTCATTAAGAATGAAGGAACAAATCTTCCTCATGGGATGGAGGATATTTCATCCTCCCTTTTTTCCCTTGGGTATTATTTCTAACAGTTTCAATACTAAACCAGATTAGCTGTGAAACAACTCTCTGACCTTTGTTGGATGTTTGACCTACACTGATATCACCAGTGATGTATACATGAAGAAAATCTACACCACAAACTTATAGAATTCTGTTATGTTCAGAATATGTCCCAGCTATTGGATGATAAAGCCATTGTTCACTAATACACAGAATAGGTCAGAGGCTAAAATGTCTATATGCCAAATTGGCTATAGTTCAAAAGTATATTCCATGCAATGCAATATTCTTGCCCTTGCCCCTACCTTGCATCCACCTAGTGCCATAGCTGGGAAAAGCTGTATTTGAAAACATTTCCATACTGAAATAAGCTAAACTAACATTTATGGGCAAAGACTGGTTATCATACATATTTTTATAATGCCATAAAATCTGTTCATAGAGCATAACAACTTTTCTGACAAACTATCGGACAATTTTTTTTTGCTTTTTTTTTTTTGTATTTTTACATTTTTGGCCTTTGGTTTTTAAATATTTTTGGTATTCCTGGCCAGTACAATTCATATTATCCATAACTTTTTAATGCATGTATTTCATATAGTATCTAAAATACCATTCCTAAAAGACACACTGACATATTAAGGCATGCCAACCTAGGGGCGCTTGGGTGGCTCAGTTGGTTAAGTATCTGCCTTCAGCTCAGGTCATTCCTAGGGTCCTGGGATCAAGCCCCATGTCTGAGCAGGGGTCTGCTTCTCCCTCTCCCTCTGTGCTCTCTCTCTTCTCTCTTTCTCTCAAGTAAATAAATAAAAATCTTAAAAAAAAAAGACATGCTAACCTAGATTTTTCTACAGAAGGTGAAATTAGTATATTTTAACTGTGTAAAACAAGAAAAGGATGATATTAATAATTCTGATTGAGTCAAATATTGAGCTGCTAAAATTTAAAGGAGCTGTGATTGGAGTAGATGGGAAAGTGGTATTTAATGAAAATATGTTTAACTTTGCCATCCCCCATCTTCCCAGAATGCACTGGGTCTGGCATATTAAAGTCAATAGGACAAGTTGATCCATGTGAAGGACTAAAGGTCTTATATAAATGTACTAAGAATAACAAGCTTTAACATTATAAATGTTCCTCTCTTTATGAACAAACATTCCAAAATAAGAGTTTATAAAATATATAAGCTGGGGAGTAAATACATAAGGATTTGCTGCATGGGGTGCCTGGGTGGCTGAGTCCTTGAGTCTGCCTTCAGCTCAGGTCCTGCTCCTAGGGTCCAAGGATGGAGCCCTGTGTCAGGTTCCCTGCTCAGTGGGAAGTCTGCTTCTCCTTCTCCCACTCCTCCTGCTTGTGTTCCCTCTCTTGCTGTCTCTCTCGCTGTCAAATAAATAAATAAAATCTTTTAAAAAAATAAGGATTTGTTGCAAAGCTCCTTTCAGTAGTGAAATGAATTTACATAAGGTATTGCTTAGATATTTGCTTATGGCAAGCAGTTAACATTAATAGTTTATTAAAGATGCTTCTGATACGAAAATGAGTTGCAAACAAAATTCTAAAGTGGGTCAAGGGAAAACAAGATTTTTTTTTTTTTTCCAAAAAAGCAGGTGCTTCAGAACTTATATGTGGTGTGTGGAAGGTTGTACTTTATTCAACAGCTACACATATCTAGAATTTAGAATCATGTGAAATGGTGTAAGTTCTAGGAACTTCATTGGCTTACTACTAATCATAGGAGTCAGGAAATAAGCCTTTTTGGAATGACATAACAAGGTGGGGGGGAAGCAATAAGGTAAGAATAAGTAGGAGCAACTAGGGATCAGAAGTTTTTAGCCTTTTCAAATTGTGCCTGGTGAAATATTAACAGAAAGAACTTTGATGATTGCAATTCAAATATCCCACTTCTTGTCTCTGTTTCCAAGATCTAACTTTTTCTCACTGCAGCAAGGATAATCTTTTCAAACATTACTTATACCAGATTACACTTGCATAAACATCTACAGATGAACCTCACGCTAAATTCCTCAGGCTTGACTTAAATTTCCCCTCGATATATCTATCACTTTAATTTATTTTGATACCACATACAAGGAATACAAATATATTGTACCCTCCCACATAAAACTCCTTATTACATAACTATATTATTATCTGCCCTCACTGCATTTTCTGTGAACATTTGTCATTACTTTTGGGTGTTTATTATCTGAACTCCCATGTTGATGAATTTCTTACCTTATGAATATTGGCAGGAGAGAGAGCCCACCTCACACTATAGAAACTGAAAAAGTTTACCTTCTTCTCCAACCTACCTTTTAGCTAGAGGGTAGGCATATGACTAGGTTTGTCACCCACCTAAATTTTGAATTTGATGTTATTACCACTGCTTTTGTCTCTCACCAATAGAGTGCATTCTCCATTATATCTTAGCTCCTTTTTTCCTGCTCATTACCTAAGCCTGTTTTTTTTTTCATTTTTGTTGTGATTTTATGAGATATGAAATAGATTCAATAAAATATGTTTTTTCCTAAATTATCCTAAAACAGTTTTGGTTGCCTGCAATTAAAAACCTTAACCAAGTCATCTTGTATACCTGGTCTTGTGTTTTTGTTTTGTTTTGTTTTTGAGGTTTCAGTTAAAAGCCTTTATTAAGATATGTTGGATAGTTTTCCCCTTCCAAAGTATGTACTACTTTTTAACAAAGGAAAATATCCACAGTCCAGAAAGATAATGTCTTAATTGCAGGGATTCGGGCATTTATATGAAAGTTTGTGGAGGAACTAATTTGAGGCAGAGGGGCATTCCCACATTACTTTGAAATCACAATTAAGAGGTGACTTACTTCCTACACAGCCATTTCCAGCCACAGCAGATATCACAGCAACCACAATGTTTCACAATTCTTGGGATTGATGTACAGATTTTCCCTTAAATGTGTATCTAACTTATTTTTTAATTGTAAATGGATTATGTCCTGAAAAGAAGTTTAAAAACAGATAAAGCCTACCCTTCAAATCAATATATTTGACGATATTTTCTTTATTACATTTTCTTATGGATATTGTAAGATTGTGATCGTGCTATACATTCAATTTTGCATATTGTTCTTTCTTTACTTAGCACTATATACAAAAGATTTTTCACCTAAAATTACAAGTAGAAAGAGAACCAAAATTAATAATAAGCCACTCTGGTTTTGTTCACTACAACCACTCTTGAATGGAACACTCAGGCTTTATTTGCTCTGTAAGAGAGCAAACTAACTCTAATAGTTATCTAAGAAAAACAAATAGCAAAGTGAGTCAGAATCTTGTTTCATAGAACCAGTGAAACATGAGAAGTCCAAAGAGAAGCATGACTGACAGTCTTTTGTTCCAGAGACTCTTGGACAATCCTACAAAATCAAGGGCTTTCTTGACTATTTTCCACAAGACAGTGAAGTCTTCATCTGGAAACATAAGGATTTGAAAATATACCAGGATGTAATAGTATAGCAAGATTTGGGCCTTTTCATTCCCAAGAGATAAGTTATTTATCTTATAAACAAGAACTGGAAGAAATCATGGGGTATTCTCTAGCCTTTATGGTTTATATTATACTGTCAGAAAGGAAGAATCTCCTCTGCCCTTCAAAGTCCTTCTAGCTGTACTAAGAATCAAATTGATGTCAGACAGGTTAACAGGAAAAAATCTAATTTAATTTTGTATAGATATAAAATTCCAAAGACAGTCAAAATGCAGTATTACATGTCATCCTGAACTAAGGGGAAGGGGGTAGGGATTTGGGACTTCAAAGGGAAGGAATGCAATTTACAGGAAGATGAAAAAGAGTAGATGTTTGGTCAACAAATGTTTGCTGGGCCATTCAAAAACAATGAAACATGGAGGACTTTGACAAACAGGCCTTTCTAGGTTCCTTCCTGTCTACCATACCTAGTTCATATTATAATGTGGTTTTCTATGGTGATAGCTCTCTTCCTGGAGCAGACCCTCCATCCATATCCTTTTTAGGCAGTTGAGGGGGAGGTCAAGAGTTTTTCCTGAATCTGCTGGGTTTTGATTGCTTTTAACTCAAAATAATCTGCATGTCAAAGTGACCCATCTTGGGGAGGTCTTCTCTTGGCCCCTAAAGAACCGTGCAAATTTTTACATGCACGTGAATTTGCAAACCTCTCTGTAATTTTAAGAAACTCATGTATCAATGCCCTAATTAAGGAAAAAATACAATTGTCTTCACTGACAGTCAATTTAGGCATTAAGAAAAAGGAGGGAGTTTTTATGAAAGGAGAGGAGCAGAGATTAGGCCATGCCCATAATGAATGACCATTGACAAACTCTTAAGCTAAGACAGGAGACTGTCTTGACTTTCTACTTGGATATTTGAAACAGTTAAACATATAGTAAAGAAACCTCATCATTAAAGGGCTGAGAAATCAGGATGGATATTATCTAATTCTTGCTTAATATTATCCTAAACAGAAAGTAAAAGAGCTTTGGGAGTTCTCTTTTGACCAATGTCTGTCTCTGAAATTCTCATTCACTGCCTTATAAAAAGAATCTGTTCATTCAGGGCCAGCTGTAGAAGGGGGAAAAAAAGCCTTTTTCTCCTAACATTTTGGCCAAAATTTCCTCTGAAACATCTTCTTAAACATTTACCTCAAAATGCTTGGGATATTCTTTTCTGTTTTTTTTTTCTTTTTTAACTTTGTTGAGGCATGACTGACAAATATAATTGTATATATTTAAAAGTTGTATATTTAAATACAAATACAAAAGTTGTATATTTAAATATTTAAAATTGTATATATTTAAAAGTAGTACATAGAATGTAATGATTTGGTATATGTATGCATTGTAAAATGATTACCAAGATAATTAACATGTCCATCACCTCACATAGTTAACTCTGTGTGTGTGTGTGTGTGTGTGTGTGTGCGCGCGCGCACGTGTATGTGTGGTGAGAATGTTTAAGATTTACTCTCAGTAACTTTCAAGTATATATATGTTATTCACTATAGCCACCATGCTCTACATTAGATCCTCAGAACATATTCTTCTTATTAAAAGAAGAAAATTTGTATCCTTTCTAAATATCCTGAATTTCTGTTTAAAAATCTACTATGGGACTGTCACTCTCATCATTATGCTTCTTTAAACTATTTAGCACATGCCTTTTATTTGAATAGTAATTCTACTTTGTTTGGAATGGTAATTCCACTTTTTAAAAATGTGTTAAATTGTGAAGTAACAATTAGTGAATTCCCACTAACTGTCTAGGACTGTGAAATAATATTATCTCATTTAATTCCCAAAACCAGTTATTATAATTACCTTTATTCCATAAGTGAAGAAATTGAGATTCAGGGACAAAGTAACTTGCTCAGAGTCACACAGCAGACATATGTTGGAGTTGGGACTCTCATTCAAACCTGTCTTACTTCAATATCAATATTCTTTTATCAAACCATTCACTCTCCAGTGGAAAATAGTTTTTCTTTCTCATCGTCCTAAAAAGACCTGTTTTACAATTTTAAACATTGTTCCTGGCTCTTTAAACAAGAACCTAGAAAGTAACACTTCACCAGAAAGTCCTAGTTTAAGGTTGTTCTATATAGCAATGTCTCCTATTTTGTGATGATTTAAGTTTCTCCTACCCCAATTCTGTGTCTTTCTTATGATCCAGTGATTATAACTGTATGTAATATTCCAGGTACAGATGTTCTGTAGTTTTGCAACACAGGATATGTGTTGGTTTCCTCTGTATAAGAAACTGTCAATAATAACTTTCAAATCCTTATGCTGAGATTTAATGGATATTTCAGAGCCAATCATTTAAGTGTGGTTCAGATTAATTTTTCCTAAATGCATATGAACCATTTGGAGTCCAAAGGAAGTTGGGCAATTTTGTAAAACCTGCTCCATACTATTCATCCGCCAAGTGGCTTCGTCATGTTAACTAGAAACTTTTGCATTAAGCTGAACTGTGATTCTTAATTTAGTTGTTAAGACAGTACACGTAAACACATTTATAAAAGCAAACAAAAAGAAAGAAGACATTTACAAGTATCACAACATGTCATCATTTCATGTATTTATACAGTAGGCATTCTTAATTCTACAGAAATACCTTTTGTGAAACAAACAAATCAGGAGTCATGCAGTGTCAGAAGAGCACAATTTTGTTCCTGTTTGTGAGAAAATATTAAACTAGTAGAACACTGAATTTGCTCATCAGGGGCAACTTTAAGATCTTTCCTTGAAATATTTCCCTCTTAACAAAACAAAAAGGCAACCCACAGAATGGGAGAAGATATTTGCAAATGACACTACAGATAAAGGGCTGGTATCCAAGATCTATAAAGAACTTCTCAAACTCAACACCCAAAAAACAAATAATCAAGTCAAAAAATGGGCAGAAGATATGAAAAGACACTTCTCTGAAGAGGACATACAAATGGCTAACAGACACATGAAAAAATGTTCATCATCATTAGCCATCAGGGAAATTCCAATCAAAACCACATTGAGATACCACCTTACACCAGTTAGAATGGCAAAAATGGACAGGGAAAGAAACAACAAATGTTGGAGAGGTTGTGGAGAAAGGGGAACCCTCTTACACTGTTGGTGGGAATGCAAGTTGGTACAGCCACTTTGGAAAACAGTGTGGAGGTTCCTCAAAAATTTAAAAATAGAGCTACCCTATGACCCAGCAATTGCACTCCTGGGTATTTAACCCAAAGACACAAATGTGGTGAAAAGAAGGGCCATATGCACCCCAATGTTCATAGCAGCAATGTCCGCAATAGCTAAACTGTGGAAGGAGCTGAGATGCACTTCAACAGATGAATGGATCAAGAAGATGTGGTCCATATATACAATGGAATATTACTCAGCCATCAGAAAGGAGGAATACCCAACTTTTACATCAACATGGATGGGGCTGGAGGAGATTATGATAAGCGAAATAAGTCAAGCAGAGAAAGTCAATTATCATATGGTTTCACTTATTTGTGGAACATAAGGAATAGCATGGAGGACATTAGGAGAAGGAAGGGAAAAATGAAGGGAGGGAAATCAGAGGGAAAGATGAACCATGAGAGACTACGGACTCTGAGAAACAAACAGGGTTTTAGAGGGGAGGGGGATGGGAGGATGGGTTAGCCCGGTGATGGGTATTAAGGAGGGCACGTATTGCATGGAGCACTGGGTGTTATACGAAAACAACGGATCGTGGATCACTACATCAAAAACTAATGATGCATTGTATGGTGACTAACATAACATAAGAAAATTAAAAAAAAAATATTTCTCTCTTTCTTTGATGCAAGATCCAGTTATCATTTATTCTTTAGTGTAGCAAGCAACCAGATTCAACTAAAGAGTTAGAGGGGGAAATTGATGTCCAAGTAGATATTTAATCAGCTGAGTCAAAACTTCTGCATAGCTTTATCTACATAAGAAGATAATAAAACAGCCTCCAAATAGTATTAAAATCAGAAAGTTAAAATTTTTAAGGTAAACATATTTGTTGCTTTTAGAATATGGATGTGTATTCTATTTTAATATAATTCTAATTAGTCTAGATTTTTCAGATGGATTTAAAAAATTATAGACCTTTTTTTATCTTACTTTTTAAGATATCCTAAGGGTCTAACCGAAAATGTGAGCACAAGTGATATTTTACACAGTTATAGGATTGCATTTAAAATAGTATGATACACATTGATTTTCATAATGACAATTTGTGTTATTTAGAATTTTATAGTTTACAAAACAGCTTCACAAACTATTAAGTCATTCGATCTTAAAAAACTAGCTTATAAATTAAGTGGCATAGGAATAATTTCTATTTTCCAGTTGAGAAACCTGAGATTCATGATACTCAAATAACTTATCCAAAGGTACAAACCCCATAGGAAGAAACCCTAAAAATGGAGAATCTTCTGAGTTCTCTATCACACATTATCTCCCTTACTTACATATAGAGCTTCCATGATTTTGTATTCTTTTGCTGCTTTATTCCTCATTTTCAATAAAAACAAAAACTAAATGGTAAATTCACAAGGTGGCAAAAATCTTAACTGCTTACGATTTGTTACTCTGATTTCAGACAGAACCAAATTCTAACAATTCAAGGTTAATGAAAGTTTTTTCTATTTTTAACATTTGAAATATTTAATAGCTCAATTCCAATATTTAATACATGCCTAATGGTCAAGAAATTATTTTTTACCAAACCTCCCATTTCACATGCTGAAAATTTAACCTTTTTCTCAAGTGTTGGGGAGGAAATATTTTCCTCTACCCTTCAAGGGGCTTCTGGCTGGTCTAAGAAATCAAAATAACAGAGACAGATTAACAGGAGAAAAATCAAATTCAATTACATATATACAGGGAATCCACAGAGACATGAGATACTAAAGACAGGCAAAATGAACTAAGCAGAACTAAGAACTAAGCAGAAGGAAGAAGTTGTCTGGGACTTCAAAGGGAAGGAAAGCAATTCACAGGAAGATGAAAAAGAGTAAATGTTTAGTCCATCATTTCCTCGCCATTTTTTATTACACCCAGTTAACTCAATAAGTGTGTATAAGTGTTTGGGTCTAGACATAGCATTTGGAGTAAGTCAGGTAATGAATCTCTCTGAAACAGCACTACACAACAGACCACAAACTAACTCAGAGTAGATGAAGATATTGTACCCTCTGGGACCCTCATTTAAGTATTGTTCCTCCTCTAGCCTTTCTGAAGACCTTGCCTGGAGATGTGTAAAATTCTTAAACCCTAATTTGCTTCCTTACTTTCTTCCCCATTATGTTTCAGGAAGAATATGTGGCTGGAATAAAGCTGATTTGAGTTTTTAATATTATCTTGTGAGCCTGTATCTATATTGAGTCCACTCATTGTGCTTTATATACCCTTGAAACTTGAAAATTCTTGATTCATCAAATTAATACCTTGGAGTGTGATTGTTCTTATGAAAGTCATCAGCAGACTGTCTTCCTGCCAGATCTGCAGAATTATCTTCTCTGTTCTCATTTTCCTTGATCTCTCTGTTGTATTTAACACTGGTAACAAATTGCTCCTTGAAACACTTTTTTCCCCTTTGGTCTGTATAACTACACAGTACTTATTTTACTACTGTTTCTCCAACCACTCTGGAAAAAAAATAGGAAAAAAAACAAAACAAAAAAACAACGGAGTGAAACAAAGCTCAAGAAAAGAGAGAAAAGGAGAGACAAAGAAGATACCAAGAGAGAGGAGGAGGGGGAGAACAAGAAAGTGGAGAGGAAAGGAGTTTATTCATGATAGAGATTATCATATCATAGTACCAACTCCAACATTTGTCTCATGTGTTATTCAGTAGCAACCAAGGTTTATGTTGCATAGGCTTGGGCAAATAACTACAAGCCATTTCAGTACTTACTAAGTGCCCAGTACTGAGTATGAACTTAACAAATTGTTTAATCCTCACCATCACCACAGCCTACAAAGAAGGTAACACTTTTTCTACTTTATAGGTGAAGAAAGTGAAACAAAAAGATTAGGTAAATTGCTCATATGCATACATTTACTAAGTGAGAAAGCCAAGGTTTAGGCCTAGTTTTATCTATCTCCAAAGCTTATGCTCTATTAGTTATATTATACTGTCTAAAGAAGCCAGGCACTTACTTTGAATCTTTAACATTTAAAAGAGGGAATGTTTCAATGATTTACTTACATTTCTAGAGACTTAAAATTAAAAAATGAACTTATTTGTCTGACTTTCTATTCATTTTGGGAACTACTAATTGACAATATGGTTTGCTCTGTATCTTAGATCACTTTAAATCTCTAGTGTAAAGTCTCCTTAGATCATACCTTGTTGTTTAATATCATTTTTTTCTGGATGGTACAAAACAGCAAACTCTGGTTCTTTACCATAATTAATTAGGGATTCCAGAGCACAATGGGGCATTTTACTCCAAAAAAAATGTGTATTGAAACAGCTGCCTCTCTTATTACCAGGAGATCTATATCCTTTCAGCTGCCAGTGCTGACATTTCTGTTTCCTCATTTCTCTACAAAATGAGCATCTTTAAGAATTCTAAAGGGTCTGTTCATGATTAACTTTCAGTGGTATTTTAATATAATTTTTGTGCATTTCATATCATAAGAAATTATGTAAAATTCAAAGGCTAATAACTTCCAGGACTTTATTTCGGTCAATGATTCAAATGTTTGGAGGAAAAAAAAGAATTTCTCTTTTTGTGTGTGTGTGTGGTCAAGTCAAGTTTAAGGAGTCAGCCTTGGAAATCTATAATATTTATAATTGCAAAAATGTATAAAAGCAAATAATAGCAGTGAATAAAGAAGAGAGCTAGCAAAGCAATGAGGCATAGGTCTCTCCCTTATGAAAGCTTACCCTGTATACATTTGACAGTAGGCAGAATTCTAAAGATGCCCTTTACCCAAGATTCCCATGACCACTTTATTCAATCCTAGGTACTGTTGATAAGGGACTTTGCTAATGTAATTAAGGTTGCTAATCAGCTGAGTTTAAAATGGGGATAATATCATGGATCTTAGAATATACAGATGGGGGGGTGCCTGGGTGGCTCAGTCGTTAGGCGTCTGCCTTCGGCTCAGGTCATGATCCCAGGGTCCTGGGATCGAGCCCCGCATTGGGCTCCCTGCTCAGCTGGGAGCCTGCTTCTCCCTATTCCACTCCCCCTGCTTGTGTTCCCTCTCTAGCTGTCTCTCTCTCTGTGTCAAATGAATAAATCTTTAAAAAATATATATATATACATATGGAGCCTTAAAAGCAGAAGAAAAGGGCAAAAGAGTCAGAAAGATGGGGAGGAACTGAAGTCAGAAAGATTCGAAGCATGAGAAGGACTTGACCCACTGTTGCTGGAGGACAGCCATATGGAAAGCAATAGAAAATCCTTATTCAGCAGGTAAATATCTAGATTTGACCTGCATTGATTTCTTGTCATTCAAGAATTCACTTTTGTGTATATGCACAAATACTAACTGGAAAACCTTTAAGGAAACATCCTAATCTTAGAGTAATGGAAATACTATAATATTAAGATGCATGTCAAAAAGAAAAAAAAAAAAGGCTTATCCAACCGTAGGTAATACTCTGAGTCAGCACAATGTCCTCCCACTTCTCTTCCAATCCTCATTCTTCCAGTCCTCATTTTGGTAACCCTATTTTTGCTTTCTGTGTCAGAATTCTCATGCTGACCATTGGTAAGAAGTCTCTTGCTAGAGTTGCTCTGAATTTGTTATTGCTTGTATAGTTACCCATTATATCACATGTTTCTTATTAATAATCCTAATAAAACTATTTTTTCCTTGCCTAATTTCCTCTTCCTGTTAAATGACAATAAATATATTCATTTTTGTGGGCACCTTTAGACTTTAGAAGGGGGGTTGTATCTCATTTACTTTTATTAATGAATATTTGTTGAATTTTTATTAAAGAGTATAATGTCTGATAATGCCTTAATGGATCACCTTACCAGGATAATTTTAACAATCCAGAATGTCAATATTGTACTTGCTGCATAGTTCCAAACTTTTAAAGCAAATCTAATTTTTCAAAAGAAATGAAGTAGAAGAAGTGAAAGAAATGGCTTTCAGTAACAATTGTAGTGATGGTACAGAAATTCTGTATATTCTCACTGAAAAGACTAGAGATGTAAAAACAGAGTGGAAAACTGGCAATTGATGTACCACAGACTTTGAGGATTTCCTGTTAGTTCAAATAAGAAGGGGCCAGATGAAGGAAAGATTAGAACCCATAAGAGGAAATTGCCTCCTGTGAAAAAATAACGTCTGAGAAGTAAATTGAGGTAACTAACTTGAGCAGGGCTTCTTAAAGTTTAAAAAAGAAGCCTGAATTAATTGCTAGAGTGGGCCAAAGAACATTGAAGGGCATATCACATTAATGCTGCATCACCTCTCTTCATGCACAGCATCTAGACCTATAATTAGACATGTGGAGAAGTGAGAATAACTTAACTGACAGTAAGGGCTCACTAGAAACCAAAAGTCAGTACTACAGGCAGCATCACTAAGAAGGAAGCTGAGGACTGTCATGACTTGTTCTTGGTACAAGGAAGCTGATTATTGTGGGCTTGCTTCTAGGCTTGTTTGCACTGTTTGCTCTCACAAATGAAGAAATAGCACAGTGGCAAAATTTCCTACTTGGTTTGTTTAGGGCTCTGGATCCTTTCTCAATCCCTCTAGACTATGATGTCACTAACGACAAAAATTTATAATAAATTATAAAATGTCCCCTTTCTTTGCATCTAGATTTGAAAGATTCATGCAAAGATCTACACCAATTTCTTACATTACTTCTCTCTACTTAACTATGGCAAAGTAATGTGGAACCATAGATATTCTGATATGAGATTTTTTTTAAAAGAAAAGGGAAAAAAAATCACCCAATATGTGACGATATACTGTAATTCAAACAAAGGACGTTATCAAGAATCAGAAGAGATAACTCGCTGGGAAACACAGGTATTCTAAGTAACAGAAGAACATTAGGGAAGTTTTATGATTTTTTTCAACAGGATTTAAGAATGCAATTGGTCCAAAAATAAATAAACAACACTAGAGCAAGTAATCATGAGAGATGGAGTTAAACATACACACAGATTTTTAAAAATAAGATTGTTAAATTTAAAACTTTAGAAAAGTACCATATAATGTGGTAATGATTGAATTTTAAAAGCAGCAAACAGATTCAAAAACTTCATTTAGAGCTCTGAGGAAATGGTAAACTGGTGAAAATCCGTAAGAGAAAATATGGCAGACATTGTGGACAAATTCAAGGAATTCAATACACACAAAATAAAGATTTTAGAAGAAAACAGATACGATGTAACAGAAGCAAAAACTAAAGAACAATGGAGAGAAAATTTCTGGATCTGAAAAAAATATTTGACTTTTTTGTTTAAAAGAGATGACTAATAGTCATATGTAGTGTGCATGTGTGTGCGTGTAGGGGGGGTGGGAAAAAGAGGGAGGGAGAGGTAAGACAGACTTAACACCTAAAAATATTTTGGTCAATTGTTTAATTTCCAAAGACATTGATCACACTAAACCAGAAAAATATAACAAATTTTAAAAATAAATGTAAACATTCAATACTCAAAGCTGTAATGTACCAAATGAAATAACCTTGTAATATATTTTTAAATAATTTTTAAAGAATCAAGAAAAACATCACATTTATAGCAAGACACTTTAAAATGCTCTGCAAGTATTTTATAGATCACATAAACAGAATAAATAAATAAGTAAATAATCAGGATATAGAGTTTAATGTTATAATTAGTAAGTGGTCTTGTCAGAAAGATGGCCCAGGAACCAAAATGGTTCCATCTTTCTAGAATCCAACTGAAGTGAAAGAAAAACAAAATAGTAAGGGGTATCCCTCACATCTAAGGAGCCAACCACAGCACAAACCCTGAGAGATTTCTGTGAAATATCTTGAAATGGGAAAGACTGAGGAACCTCACAAAGGGCCAGATCACAATTATGATCTGATAGTGTCAATAACAGAGTCTGGCTTGGGGAGTGGAGAGCTGTTGGAAATCTAGATACCACTCCACTAGATGCTACATGTAACTCTACACAGCAACCAATGGTAGCAGTGCTGGGACTGGTAGAGTATACATCAAGCACAGAGCAGAGGGAGTTATGTCTGAGCTGACTTCATTCACTCATTCATTGTTCATTCAGCAAACAATTTTTGAACATCAATATGTACCAGACATTGTGCTAGATGATGGGGGAAAAGCAGTGAAAAAGACAGATAAAATCCTTTCCTTCATGATTTTTATATATTTGGCTGAGGAAACAAACAGGTAAACAAATATAGAAAAAAAATAATTTTTTAAAGTTATATGTACTATAAAAGAAAAAACCCAGGGCAATGCGATTCAGTGTGTAGATGTTAGGGGTAGGAGTTACTTTAGACTGAGTGATCAAAGAAGGGTTTCTTCTCTGAAGAGGTGACATTTAATCTGGGACTTGGACATTTGCACTGAGATATTTAAACTGAGGCTTTAAAATGAGCCATAGAAGAACAGAAGAAAAGGTGCTTTAAGCTGAAGCAATAACATAAAGACTTGGGCAGGGGAGGGTGGTACCCATTATACAGATGGGAAAAAAAAACACAGAACTGTTTGCTGTTATTAGTTTATGGATCATTGCTGTGAAAATAACAATGAATAATAATGATTACTTCGGAGGGTGAAGAGGGTGTGAGAATATGATGTTAACATCCATGTAAAAGAATAAACAGTTGGAATAGCTGAGGAAATATACTGCAATGCTTAAAAAAATTAGAACAGTTTATTACTAATGTGATAATATAGAGTAATAGGAAAAAATAGTTCCCAATAGCCTCCAATGCAAGTACAAACTTAGTAATTTATACAGGTGGCGTTATATTAGGAAAAGAAAAGATTTAGCCAATAAACAGGGCCACGACAATTATTTATTTACCAAATTTTACATAGTCACTTATCACCAGTCACCAAAATATGGATTAAATAATTAAATGTTTAATAAGTAATCTTAAAAAGAAAATATAAGAAATTAATTGTGCGATTACTGGAGTGAGGAAAACCTCTTAAAGCAACAACAAAGGAAATCTTAAAGGAAAGTAGCATATTGCATGTGGTGATGATTATTTGCCTTTTAAAATATTTTGTATCTTCTAAATCATCTATATTGAGAAAGTTTTAACTTTAGAATCAGGAAAGTGATGCTTACTAGGAAAAACATTCAAAACAATTGCCTCAAAAGAAAACTGAGGGATTATTTTACAAAAGAGGTGGATCTGGTACCTCTAAAATCATGCCCTGAGTGATGTTGGAAAGATAGTGTTTGAAGCCAATGGCCAAGAACGAATTCTTGAGACGTCTTTGGTGCAAAAAGGTGGTTTTTATTAAAGCATGGGACAGAACCCGTGGGCAGAAAAAGCTGCACCGGGGTCATGAGGAGTGGCCTATTATATACTTGCAAGTTGGAAGGGGGTTAGGGATAGCTTAAGTCTCTAAGGAATTTTGGAAGCAAGATTTCCAGGACCTCGAGGGGGCTAGATATTTTTGGGAAAAGGTCATTTATTACCGTCTAATAAAACCTTAGTCATGAGACCCTTCAGATGTATAATGGTGGGCCATATGCTTGGGGATGATTGCCAACACGTGTCTTGGGGGGGTTAGAGATAAAGGAAGTTTCCAAAGGAATTTTTATATGTTAAAGTAGACTTACAGGATCCTAGGGGGTGGGGTTTGGGCTAGGATTGCCTGTTGCCCTTAGCAAAGTATTAACATGGAGGCAGTTGAGTCCCTAGAAGAAGGTCACTCTGCCTGTTTCAAGGACTTGTCAGTGGGGGGTAGGTAGTTAAGGAAATTTAATAATTTTTCTTCTGCCTTTGTTTCCCACATCACTGAGGAAAGTCACATTCTCTGTATATTTAGTAACTCAGCATTACTCTTAAAAAATATAGGTAACAATTGCTGTTGGGTTATTCTTTAATTTTCAAAATTATTTTAGCCTTTCAGTCTCCTGCTTTAAAATACAGCCAAATATTGATCGCACCACAGAGATCTGATGGTGATGAACTTGGAGATGAACTTGGAATCTTCTGCCTGGACTATAAAGCCCATTTGGTCCAACAGAGTACCTAATTATAACACATATTTTATCATTATTTTCCCAAGCTTTCCGTGGAAGTCCTGTTTGATAAAAAATAAAAATAGCAACCCTGTTTGATCTTTTGGTGCAGAATTTTTCCTTCTGTCTTGCAAAAACTCTCAAAGTACATTTTTTCTCTCTCTCTCCATGCTCCTGACACTTTTGCTTTCATTAAATCCCAGAACAGCAACATTCTTACCCAGACAAAATGGGCTCCCTCAGAATTACCAGTCTCATCGTCATTTAAATAAAATTACATATGTATGTCAATTCAATTGTCTTTAAGTATCAATGTTATTTCTCAGTCAGCAAGTAACCAGGCTGTAGACTTTTTGCATTTTCATCTACTTTAAAGTGCAACTGCTCAGCTAATGAGATTACTATAGCCCAGCAGAAAGCTCAAGTTTGAAGTGAAGTTTATTTTTCTTTTCAGTCAAGATTTTTTTGTTTGGTTGTTTTTCTTTAGTTCCCCACCCCCTTCTGCACCTAAATGTTACTACTCATTGTGTTTGATCCAGTCCAGTTTTGAATCTATAATTCCACTCCATGTCAAAATAATGTTTGCTCTATCTTCACAATCTTCCTGAAGTAACTACTCCCAGCCTCATGCCACTGAGAGCTTTCTAATTAGAAAACTGTTAGCAAAATATCCCAAATCCCTGGGGGGCCCATGGAAACATGGGAGACCCTTCGCCTGGACCCTGGCTTTCCTGGTGACTGGGTTCCAGGTAGCTCCAGATTTGTAGTATCAAAAGGCCCAGGATTTCACTTAGACTATAAGTGGAGGCCTCACGTTGAGGCTGGGGGACCAAGCCCAGTCCATTGGCGTTGTGAGCAGGCCATTGGCCTTGGAGCAGGCCTCCCCCAAGGCCCAGACCCGGTTGGGGACCATGGCAGGAGTGACCCTGTGGTTGCTTCCGGGTGAAGGCTCACGGTGTCGGAACTTGCTAGGTCTGGGTCCTCAAAGCAGTGCCAGGTCTCTAAGTGAAGTGAAGTGACTGCTGGGATCTTGAAGCTGTTATCAATGGGTGCCTAAAACAAACTGCTTGGAACTCTGAAATGGGTGTTGATCCACATCCTGCTCTGGCCCATGGGGCTGTGGAGGAATCACTTTCCTCCAGATACATAGATAGCTACATAGATTTAATATTATATTTTAATATTATATTTAATTATATATAATGATGAAGCTGCCTAGGGCCCCTGGCCAACCTAGTAGTGTTTTAAGCTTTATCAAACACCCTTAGCCCACATGATTGTTTAACCTCCTGCCATGGAGGCATATAATAGTTCAAGGAAAATATGCATTCAAAATTAAGCAACTTGAAAAATAAGGATTATAATCTTGTTTTAAATGTAAGGAGCCTAAACATATCAAAGATGGTACCTGAGAATTTGTATGGGATAGGGAGGATGGCAGAGACTCTGGATGGACTTCCTCACATGTGTTTCAATGAAAGCAATGCCAACTATATCTTTAGAGTGTTATAAATGGTGCTCTGGATGTATTAAGTACTCAATATGTTTTAGACGTTAATATTTCTGCTGCTGTTGCTATACAACTTATAGCAAAAGACTGTGTCAATACTGCTGATCTGTACTTTATAAATGATCTTTAATGTTCAATAGTGTATGCCCAGGGCTTAGTGCAGCCTGACACATAGTTGGTGCTCAATGTAAATTGAATGAATGAATGTTCTTTGTTATATGAGAAACAATAGGAAAACATTGAAAAGTCACTGGAAACCAGTCCCCATTTCTGGAGAATCAATTCACAGAATTACAGTCATTATGTATTTTTCTTCTCTCCAGGGAAACATTGAACTTTCTCAAAACTCACTCTATAATTGTTTCTTGGGTGAAGGCCAAGGGATAATTTCTTTTCTTTTTATTTTTTATTGTTATGTTAATCCCCATACATTACATCATTAGTTTTAGATATAGTGTTCCATGATTCATTGTTTGTGCATAACACCCAGTGCTCCATGCAGAACGTGCCCTCCTCAATACCCATCACCAGGCTAACTCATCCTCCCACCCCCCTCCCCTCTAGAACCCTCAGTTTGTTTTTCAGAGTCCATCGTCTCTCATGGTTCTTCTCCCCCTCCGATTTCCCCCCCTTCATTCTTCCCCTCCTGCTACATTCTTCTTCTTCTTTTTTTCTTTCTTAACATATATTGCATTATTTGTTTCAGGGGTACAGATCTGAGATTCAACAGTCTTGCACAATTCACAGCGCTTACCAGAACACGGGATAATTTCTAATACTGTAATATTCCTATAAGGACTTGGTATAAGGACCAACTAAATATTCACTAAAGGTGAATATTAGGGTCTGTTTCACAGTAAAATGATAAACTTTTAATCATTTATGAGATATGAATATACAGTGGGGAATCAAGATGTGCAATGATGGTTAAAATACTATATATATTTATTTCAACAAAAATTTGAATATGTGAAAGTAATTGTGTTATGGGCTTGGAAAATGCAAAGCTACACAAGACATTGCTTTTGTTATTGACTAGTGTATAAAATAGAGAAACACATAACAATTTAAAAGTAAAGATTTTATTGGAATGAGGTATGGAAATATATATACATACATGTAAGTATGTGTGTAAAACAGACATTATCATTGATTAAACAAACATTTATCTCTGTGTTCTAAAACCAGACTACATACAATTCAAAATCAAATGAGTGTCAGAGAAGTAAACAGACAATGCAGTAAAGTCTGATAATCTGTTAAGATACTGGATTCTATGGGAACACAGAGAAAGAAGTGTACAGTAGCCCAGTTTCTAGATGGTTACCTCTAGACCTAAGGTTTCAAGGCTGGGTAAGAGTTAGCCAGAATGAAGAACAGGGAGATTAAGGAAGGCATTACAGATAAAAGAAACATATTGTGTGAGGTTGTGAAGATTTGCAATGTTAAACTGCCTGTACATAGATAAACATGACCAGAGTGAGGGTGGGTATGAGCAATGCAGTGCCAGATAACAAAGAATTTTGTATTCTAGGCACCTGGGTGGCTCAGTCATTAAAGCATCTGCCTTCGGCTCAGATCATGATCCTGGAGTCCCAGGATCGAGTCCCTCATCGGGCTCCCTGCTCAGCGGGGAGCCTGCTTCTCCCTCTGCCTCTGCTTGCTGCTCCCCCTGCTTATGCTTGCTCCCTGTCAAATAAATAAATTAAAAAAAAAAGAATTTTATATTCTAAGGAGTATGCATTTTTTAATCTAGATAATGGGAAAGTCATTGCAGTTTTTTAAAACAGCAAAATAGGGCGCCTGGGTGGCTCAGTTGGTTAAGCGACTGCCTTCGGCTCAGGTCATGATCCTGGAGTCCCGGGATCGAGTCCCACATCGGGCTCCCTGCTCGGCAGGGAGTCTGCTTCTCCCTCTGACCCTCCTCCCTCTCATGCTCTCTGTCTCTCATTCTCTCTCTCGCAAATAAATAAAATCTTAAAAAAAAAAAAATTTAAAACAGCAAAATAATGAAAATTCACCATAAACATTCAAATAATACAGATGTAAAAAGTGAGTACAACCAGTTTCATAAGTACGTTCATACAACTGGTGATAGTACCTTTCAAAGATGTTTAAAGTAGTTTTATAAAATTTAAAAGTGTTTTTTACTTTATATATAAAACAGTAAAGGATAGAAAAGGATTTAAATAAAAAGTAAATATCCATCCCCCTGTCCAAACCTCTACCTCCAATTCCAATTTGTAGGGGCAAAATTATTAATAATTTTCTGGCTTTTAATACTTCTGAACTTTCCATTTTAACTACAAATAATATACCTATAAATCCCTACTAAAAAAAGGTGGGGTATAATGATGGTATAAATGGAAAATATTGTCAGATTACTTATCCTGCTCCCCAAAAAAGTCAGCCAAGATAGCTTCACAGGGTGAATTCTATTAACACTATAAGCAAGAGAAAATCCCGATGCTATTAAACTGTCCCAAAAAATAGTGAGAAGAAAAGCTTCTACATTCTTTTTTTCCTCTTCTTTTAAACAACACATGGCAATGCTTAAAAACTCACAAGAAAAGCTTGGTAAAGACAATGACAGCTGTGTCTGACTTACAAATATTGAAGCAAAATCATTAACTTAAATTCAAATTAAGTTAATTATGAATTAGTGATCAAACCCAGGGTTCATTTTAGGAATGCAAGGATGGTTTAGTATAATAAAATAATTAAGATAATTTGCTGTAAATAGTATCTAGGGAACAGTAATTATAGACGTGTGGCTGGAGCCTAGGGTACATTTAGGGGTGACAGATGATAAGGTTGTTAAGATAGATTGGAAACCTATGAAAGAATGAAAGAATTTATATCCAGGGCCAAAAATATTTGTGATTCTAACCAATAGGAGAAGGAGAGTTAAATAACACTTTTATTTCATTTTTCCTATTAGGAGGGTAGTAATATTCTATGTCATTTGATAAGGTAATTACTCCCATAGTTCACTTTTTATAAGTGTCAAAACATTATTAGCGGCATATATATGAATAAAAAAACATATATATGTATGTATATATGTATACCAGAAGTGTAGAAAATAAAAATATATACTGTATCTAGGATGCATTTTTTACACAACAAATTATGTCATTAATCATTTTGTATGGGATTAATATATTTTATATCAAATATAAATATTAAATAAATATAGTCAAATAATTATAAAATTAACATGTAATAATAATAAAGAATATTTGTGTTCCTTTTGTTCCAGGAAAAAATATACACACGTATATACATATATATAGATATTGAAATAAATATATAACAAAACTTCACAATAACACTCTGAGTTAGTTGCATTATCTTCATATTAAAGAGAAAGAAACAAAGGCCTAAAAGAATCTGTCTCATTTAATCTACCACATCCTGCTATCTCCACATAGTAACCTGTGGAAAGATAATGTCTAAGAACTTTCTAGTGAGCCAGAATCTTTGAGCAAGGGTGAGAGATTGTAAAATGCAACCTATTCATTGCAAAATGAATTCCATATGCAAATGAGTTTTAGTGCAAAATGAAACCCATATGCAAATAATCTATCCATTTAAAAAAATCAATCCCATCTATAGAATAAATAGTAGTTCAGCTTAAACAATGGAAAAAAATAGCAAATAATGAAATAACTTTAGTCTTCTGTACTCAAAGTAGATCATTTGTTTTGTGTTAGCCTTTATACTTGAAGTTGTTATAGAATGAAAAATTTCAGATTATGAAGTTCTGTGTTTTTTTCCAAGGACTGTACAAATTCTTCTTTATTTTTTTTAAATATTTTATTTCTTTATTTGAGAGTGAGAGAGAGAGAGAGATCTCGAGCAGGAGGGACGGGTAGAGGGAGAAGCAGACTCCCCACTGAGCAGGGGACTCCATCCCAGGACCCTGAGATCATGACCTGAGCCAAAGGCAGACACTTAACCAACTGAGCCACCCAGGTGCCCTCTTCTTTATGTTTGAAAACATCTATAGGTGCATTATGAGCTTAACCCTACCATATGAGCTGGACAAGAATTCAGGAATATGAACTGGACAATATAGTTGAAGTAGGTTGTAGTATAGGCTATTGAGTATTAATTACACTGTAGTGCTAGTTTCAGGCAATGGTGAATATGAAAGCTGGGATAACACCTACCTCGTTAGGGAGGCTTGGAAATAAATAACTAAATAAACCTCCTAGTTCTGATAATCTGTGTCTCTACATAACTAGTCTAATTTTAGTTTCAGTGGAGAAACTGTGACAGCCTATCAGACCCAAAAATATTGACTAACACTGGAACTCTAAGGTAAAAAGCACTGTCAATTTAAATGTGCTAATTAAAAAATAGCACTCATATATATTAATCATAAGTACTCGTAGAATCAAGGTAGAACTACTTAATTAGCTTTTGGATTTAAAGAATAAACTGAAAAATAATTCGTAGATTTTAAAAGTGTGTTTGAGCTGAGAATGGCATCTTATTTTATTTTATAAAAATACTTTATTTATTTATTTGAGAGAGAGAGAGCAGGAGCTGAGAGAGGGGAAGGGGCAGAGGGAAAGGGAGAAGCAGACTCCCCACCAAGCAGGGAGCCAGTGCAGACTCCATCCCAGGACCCTGAGATCATGACCTGAGCTGAAGTCAGATGCCTAACTGCCTAAATGACTAAGCCACCCAGGCGGCCCTGGCATCTTATTTTAAACTAATGACATACATTTTATACATGTGTCGTTGGTGCACACATGTGCATATATGTGTGTACATATCTTTTTGGAAAAGTATGTCGTAGAAGAGAAGTGACAAGATCTCTCTCCACATTCTATGTGTTGAATCCCAAGAGTCATTCTATACGCACTATGTGATGAGATTTGACAGTACAAAATTCAGTTGCAAAGCCACGTATAATGCAAGCAGGCTGTAGCATTGCACTATCTTGCTGGAGGCTAATCACTTTATAATGAGTTTAGTGAAAAGTACCTGTGCAATAAGTTGTAGTTGACAGCAGCCCAAGGGGACCTCTAAGTGCTAAAAATTAGCAGCTGAGAGATGTTGGATTGCATCTTTTTGAAGATAGAAAACAGATTCCTTTCTAAAATACAAGCAGTTTAAATTTGACATAAATCAAACAGATGGTAAAAGAAATATCTTGTTGCTATGGGCTTTATCCTGTTTTTGTTCTCACTGTTTTATGAAGTGAAAGAAGAAAAAAAAAAAGTCAGGCTTCTAGTGTTCTAGTCTGAGGAAACAATATCTTAACAGCACAGAGAAAATGATTTTTTTTTACAGCAATACTGTATATTTGACAGTTCGTGGAAAAATTTACACCAAGCTATATTTAAAGAAAATGGTGAACATACAATAAATAGTCAGCTTACTCTTAAATGATTCACTTTCATTGTAGATTTTGGATATTAAATAATCAATCTGGACTGGAGAAATTATAATAAAACACAGTCACTACTATTTATAACTGCAGAACTGGACTGCTTTAAAGACTACTGTGCATGAGAGGCAATACAAGTTTGGTTAGACTGTACTGATACTACTGATAAGCATCAAAACTCATGCTAATTTTGCCTGCAAGAAAGATGCTGCATAAGACATAAAGAAAGAAGGTTATGGCACTGCTTGGTAGGAAGAAATCTATAAAATGATATTTTGGCTTTCCAACTTGGCACTAGAAATGACAGAGAACAAAACAGACGAGAGGTACATTTGACACACTGCCATGAAGTGCATTTGCTACAGTGCCATGAAAAACATTTCTGAACTTCAGTATATTTCCTTGAATCAAAGAGCACCCACTGTATCAAGGTTTTATAGAGATCAAAATAATCAATGGTATGACAATTGTTATTGACAGCTACAGTCTAAACTACTTGTGCATCTTTAGCAAATACTTGTATTGAAGTGATATATTGAATTAAGTATCATACAAAGTTTCACAAATGTGCTAGGTAGTAAATATTAATTTTACAATAGGATTTGACAGCATACCCATAGTTGCTGAGAGGCAACTGGGGAGAACACTATGAGGTGGTGCAAACAGGTTAGTCTTCACAGAATCTTTGTGGTTTCAGTAGAGGTTTGAGGATAGGGTAGAAGTTAGAATAAGAAGAGAGCAGAGAAGAGTATTTCTGTAAAGCAGAGGAGTATAGGAAGATTTCGACCTGTGAGAGACCTTAAATGTGAAACTGAGGAATTACAGGTTTATTTGTTAGGCAATTAGGGGCCACTGAAGTATTTAAAGAGAGGGTAATGTGTACAAAATAGTGTTTTATGAAGATTTACTGGCCAGCAAATGGGGAAAGACTGAAGGCAAAAAAACTGGTTAAAAGATCATGACAACTATCCAGGGAAGCAGTGGTGAGGGTCTGAACAGGGGTTGTGACAAGGGGAATAAAGGAGAAGGACTTGGTGATTGATGGAATGCGAAGGAGAGATGGTGCGAATCAACATTTGTGATAAGCAAAGTCAAGAATTTCGTAACTAGATTATTTTTGAACCTCTCCAGAAAGAAAAGAATCGAGAATAATTTGAAGATTTAAGAGTGAGGACAGAAAGAAAGGATAATTTCATTAAAAAAAAATACTTATGTCCAGAAGGGAAATTGATTTTGAAGAAATAATTAAACTCATTATATTTTCCAGTTATTCTTGAGTGTCATTATGCAAAAGTTTTGTAGAATGTCTTTGGTACTGTGTCGATACTTTTATAATATTAAATGTGGTTCAGCCTTTGGTTTATTCTTTTATGTTCTTGAAGTACATATGACATATTTGACCAAGTTTGTCATGTGGTACCTTAATCATACAGATGCAGCCTCAGTTGTTAAGTCTGATCTTGATAACAACCCATTTAAAATTAGGTACACTATATGCATTTAGAAGACGATGATAAATATGCTATATTGTTGAAGTTTGATATTGTTGTCAAAATATGCTACATTGTCAAATCTTGATGTCTGCCACTTAGTAAACCTGATCTTCACATTTTCTATTATAAAATGGAAACAAACCAAATCACAATGATTACAAACTGGCATTAGTAACATACAATATTTTAGCGTGTCAAAATATTTTTTTGAAATATCAAGCTGAAGCTGTAACTCACAGAAATCAACTCTGTTTCAAAAACATAAAGAAAAATTTTAAATATAAGAAATCATTTACACATGCTAACATATTTTTATTGACAGAAATACAAATTCAACTCAACACACCTGGCATATATACTCATCTCCTGAGATTCATGTTTCAATTTGCTTCAACCTCTTCTTATTAGGTAGCAACAGGCCATGAGCAAACCCCTAGAATTTCAGTAAGTATAGTAAGTGTTTTTCCATTTAAAACAAAGTCAAAACACTACGGCTCATTTTAGTTTCTCTTAGATAGAACATTGGGCAATATGTTTCTAACTCCATTTTATTACCTTGTTACGTCTCTTTACTTCTATCCATGAATTAAAAACATAATCTAAAGTGCCCTTATAAGACTTTCGGTTTCCAAAAACTGATACATCTTTACAGCAAAATACCCAGACCCTGTTTCTCTCTAAAACTGGCTTTTCAATAAAGGTCTTATTTTATTTTAAAGATGAAGAAGCAACCATAGTATATCTCCAATAAAACTGTACTTTCTGTTTCTTGATGAAGGTTGGTATACCCATGTTTTATTCTGTCTTCTTATTTAAACTTGTTCTCATTAAAGAATCAGATTAAGTCAGGTATAATAAGGTATAAAGATTAAAAGAATATGACAAAATATACATTTATTAAAATTGTTAAAATTTAATAATGGCAACTACTATGACCAACTATGGTTCAGGCACTGTGATAAACACTTTTTTAAAAAAGATTCATTTATTGGGGCACCTGGGTGTCTCAGTCAGTTAAGTGTCTGCCTTCAGCTCAGGTCATGATCTCAAGGTTCTGGGATGGAGCCCCCTGCCCCACTCCCTGCTCAGTGAGGAATTTGCTTCTCCCTCTGCCTCTCCCCCCAACTCATGCTCTCTCTCTCTCAGATAAATAAACAAAATCTTTTTTAAAATACTGAAAAAATATGTATATATTTGAGAGAGGGAGAGAGCAAGAATCTCAAGCAGACTCATGCTGAGCACAGAGCCCAATGAGGGGCTCCATCTCATGACCCTGAGATCATGACCTGAACTGATATATAAGAGTCAGATGCTTAACCGACTGAGCCACTCAGACGTCCCTGTGATAAACACTTTTTATACATTATCTCTTTTTTTTAAAGATTTTTTTTAATTGGGGGGAGGAGCAAAAGGAGAGGGAGAGAGAGAATCCTAAGCAGGCTCCAAGCCCAGAGCAGAGCCAGATGTGGGGCTTGATCCCACAACCCCAAGATCATGACCTGAGCCAAAATCAAGAGTCGGATGCTTAATTGACTGAAACACCCAGGTGCCCCTATACATGATCTCTTTTAACACAGCAATCCTACCAACTATATACAGGTAATCCTTGCTAGCCAGGAATTCAAGTTTTCTTGAGAAGCAAACATAATCAAAATGCCAAAATATTCACTTATAAACTAACTACATAAAATTAATACCTACTTAATTATCCCTCCATGATAAATATTAGCATCCCTCTCTTTCCATTATAGCTTAGTCATAATCCAGTATTTTACTGCAGACATATTCAAATTTATCACAATGTAAAATTTAAATTTTATAAGAGATGCAAAATTTCATGAAATTTTGGGACTTTGATATGATAAATGGGAAATTATTTGTGAAACCATTAACAAGTGGGAATTTTGCAGAGATAGACCAGTTAACATTTGAATAAGGGAACATTGACTAGAACAATAAAGACAGAGTCCTTTAGAAAACTGATGAAGCCCTTGAATAATTTTTCAGAAATGACCCTATTAATGAGCATACAAAAATAGTTTTTAAAAATTCAGGGTATGACTTGTTATTATACACTTTTTCAGAAAAATTACTCATACATACAAGAAAAGTCAAAATCAACATCAAATCAATCTTTGTTCTGAGAAGTAGTGTGTAGTTCTAATTATAAATACAACTTTGTTAAATGTAAGGTAAATGTTTTATATAATTTTGATGATTTTTCAAACTTTAGTGCCAATCATACCTTTTATTCACAATTTGCAATGTATTTTTGGTCCTCTTTTAAAGTTCATTCACTTGAGTGAACTTTTCTAGTGCTAATTACTCTTGGATAATGAGGACTTCATGCACTATTATTCTTACCTTTATATGAGGAAACTGAATTTCAGGAAAGTATAGCAGCTTGCTATAGCAGTCAGAGTCCAGTAAAGGGACAAAACCACCCTAGTTATTTGAGCAGAGTCAATTTAATATAAGGAATATAAGGAATAATAATAGATAAAGACTATTAACTTGATAACTGAAAAAGTAAAGAGAACACTAAATCATCCTGGACTTAGTAACTATAGGAAGCAGCTACCACACCTAGAGATGGACAAAAAGAAGAAGTTGGGATAATTTAAACTAAAAACCTAGAGGAAGGGCTTCATGGTGCCAATTCTCAGACCCCTGAAGAGCAGGCACTGGTGACTTGGGGGGAAAGGGAAGCAGGTGGGACAAGGCTGGTTCTGTAAGTATTGGGAAAAATGGCATACTGGATTTAACTGTGACTATAGAAAAGACCTACAGCTTCCAGGGTGTAGAAACTTGCTCAGGAGATGTGTGAGACTCAAAGGAATAGGAAATCAACACGAAACCAACAAGATTAAGCAGAAAGGAGCATGTCACTTCTTGTTCCTCCAGCCTTGTAGTCTCCCAATCATGCCCCATATTGGCAAAACTCAACAACTAGGAAAGCAGAAATGTGATTTGCAGAGTCCTGGCATGAGCATCACAGAGTACCTAAGGGTGGTTTGAAGCTGAGAGATAATAGCTTAGTAACTGGCCCAGCCCCCCTTTTTAGTTACCTAAGTGTTTAGTTTAGGCATTTATAAACACCCTTTGAACTTCTGTACACATATTTGAACTTCTATACACTAAAAAAAAAAAAAAAAAAACATGTTTCTAGCACTAACATGATGCAACTATCCTTTCATAAAATCAAAGATGTTTTCATATTCCCCCCAGTTGAGGACACAAGAAGTAATAGCAGACATTGCATCCAACTTTGGAAGACAGTCACACTACCCATCTCTGACACACGTTTAAAAGAACAAGATGATGATGGTAGAAACAGGATTTGAAACCCAAACTGTTCCAAAATCTGAAGCTCTTTCCACTGCACCAAACTGTCCATCAATGCTAAACTATATCAGATCAGTATAGACACTGCTTCAATGTAATATGAGATGGTTACACCTGAACAACATGAAAACTTATGACTAATTTAAAAACAATAAGCTAGAGAAAATAAGCAGAATAATTCAATTGTGACAGAGTCATATTATATCTGGTAACAATTAAATTTTGAGAAGTAAACATGTAACAAAATCATCCTACATTATTTAGAGTTGGAATAATCCTCACTTCTAACAATCTTTATCACATTACCAAAATATTTAATCTAGTTATTACTTCTGACAGTTCATTTTGATCTTGTCTACTAAATTAGCCATAGTATTGGAGAGCAAGAGAGTAAGGGTGAGAGATTTTAACTCATACTGTTCAGCCTATTTTTCTTTTTTTTTAATTTTTCTTTTTCACTTGTAAGCAGACAAGGAACACAAAAATCACAACTTAACCACACTGATGAGAAACTGTTGTTTATATATTTTTCTGGACATGAAAAAGTATATAAATTTTCTCTGGTGATAATGAAATACAGTAAGAGGATCACATATGTTGAAAAGTTAGACTTCTGTTTTTATAAGGTGAAATACTGTAATTATTTTTGCTGAAAGTAAAATTTAAAGGGTAAGACAAATGTTTGAAGAAAGTGAAGGAAGGAGCATAAGTTAAGGAGAACACAAGGCAGGGGGCACCTGGGTGGCTCAGTTGGTTAAGTGGCCGACTTGATTTCAGCTCAGGTCATGACCCCAGGGTTATGGGATCAAGAGCCTCCCCTGGCTCCATGCTCAGCATGGAGTCTGCTTGTGCCTCTGCTTTTCTCCCCACTAGCTCTTGCTCTTTCTTTCAAATAAATAAATAATAAATATTAATGAAGTCCTATGTCAATGATATGAATTGTAGAGCTTTCTGCTTTTAGGTTTTCCTACTTGGGATTATTTTCAATCTCTCCTCACATTTTCTTTTAAGAATGTTTCTCTGCAATTACATGTTTTACTGTTTTTAAGCATTTCTAATTCATTTGAAGGATTTTGTCTGGCATTAGAACAGCTTTATCCACATGTTTATGTCTTTATTATGACTGCATACTTTTTACCGTTTTATCTTCTGTTATAATTAAGCAATAGTTTATGCTATGTTATATTTTCTTTCCTATAAAAAGTACTGGCCATTCAACAGTCTTGCACAATTGAAACCCAGACCTGTACCTCTGAAGCAAATAATACATTATATGTTAAAAAAAAAAAAAGAAAAAGAAGATAGCAGGGGGGGAAGAGTGAAGGGGGGGAAATCGGAGGGGGAGATGAACCATGAGAGACAATGGACTCTGAAAAAAAAACTGAAGGTTCTAGAGGGGAAGGGGGTGGGAGGATGGGTTAGCCTGGTGATGGGTATTAAAGAGGGCACGTTCTGCATGGAGCACTGGGTGTTATACGCAAACAATGAATCATGGAACACTACATCAAAAACTAATGATGTAATGTATGGTGATTAACATAACATAATAATAAAAAAAAGTAAAGGAAAAAAAAGTACTGGCCACATAGTAGGTGATTATTACATAATTTGTGAATGCATGAAAGAATGAATGAATGGCAAAGGACAGAATAGACTAAACCTCTATGAGAAGAAGACTGTTTCATTTATTCACATATCCTGAGTTTACCACAGTGTCTACTACATAGTCGATGCTCAGTAAATGAATGAAGATAAGGAGGGGATTTAAGAGATACCCAGCATGGTATATTAGAAAGAAAACTGATTTGGAACTTGGCCAGTTTGGGGTTTAAAAAAAAAATAGTCCTACTAAACTGTGTAATTTTAAATAATTTATTTTACTTACTTGAGCTTTAACTTCTTTCTACTAATGACAAGAGTTCAGTCTTCATAGGATTATGATGAGGGTTAAATGATAATAAATGTAAAATACCTAATAGCATTCTATACAGAGTGGAGTTTTTCATGGAATTGGTTGATGAAGACCCAATAAGCAGCTAAGAGATAGGACTTCAATTCCATTATTGAATAACTGAAGGAAAGGTTGTGACTTTTAATATGACAGGTTCCCATACGATTATCAAGCAAAAACAGAGTCAATGGGCATAACAGATGTTTCTTGGAAGGATTTTGGCAAGAAAAGAAGATTGTGTATAGACTAGATCATAATTCTTAGATCATACAGAGGCATTTATATGATAATTCATTGGTTCCAATATTTCTATCCTGTGGCACTGCTGAAGAACTATAGCGGCAGTGTGGCAAACGCTTTTGGCTTGCAGTGCAGTTATAACTTAGGTAAAGATCATGTGGAGGCAGCAATAGTACAGGCAGCTTTTAAAACCTATGTTAAAATACACAAAGTATTATAGAAAGTTCATCAAGAAAGGAGAAAAATATTTTTTGCTACAAGTCCAGAACCCTAATGAAATAATTGTTTTTTTCCAATCCAGTTTTCATAATCATATATGATAATAAAAAACATTATGGCGCTCTGCTATTGAAGAGATTTTCCACCTACAGCCACCTTGATAGCAAGCATAGGGTGCATAATATTATGTATATTTTTCATTTAACATTTTCCTCTGTTGTTAAAAGGTCACAATATTGTTATTTTTTTAAAGATTTTATTTATTTATTTGACAGAGCAAGAAAGAGAGCACAAGCCAGGGGGAGTGGGAGAGGGAGAAGCAGGCTCCCCACCGAGCAGGGAGCCTGATGTGAGGCTCAATCCCAGGACCCTGGGATCATGACCTGAGCTGAAGGCAGACGCTCAACCGATGGAGCCACCCAGACACCCTGGGTCATAATATTATTTTAATGTTACATAACATGTTTCAAATATCACTTACTTAACCATTCCCATAATATTGAAGATTTCTGTTAATTACTTTTTCATAAATATAAATTCTAATCCAATGATCATCTTTGTGTATTTGTTCATCATTTCCCTATGGTAAATTTCTGAAAATGGGATTATTGGATCAAAGAATTTTAACATTTTATGTCTCCTGCCAAATGTGTTTCCAAAAAGATTCCCAACTTACAAAATATGGCAATATTTAAAATCTCTATATTCTTTTCTCTCCATAGGTGTTTCATGTCTCTAGTTAAGATATTTTGGGTTGTACATTAGCTCATTGTTATCTTCTAAAGTATTCTGACTCTGTTTGGTGGCAAAAAATTTTTGGTGTGAATTCTAGGCTTCATCTTGTTTTTGTTATCTATTTTGTAGGTCTTGAATTAGTAAACTTTCCCCTCATTCCTTTACACAAGTGTTCAGTTTGAACTATATCTAATAGCTGATTTATGCTACCTTAGAAGCTGAGCTGGAAACTTCAAATTTCTTGCCTAAGAATATGAAGATGACACCTTGAATTCTATAAATTGAGATAGATCTTATTGATTCAATTTTATTCTGTTTTTCTTTCTAATGAAAAGATAAATAACTGTGATCAATAGTACCTAAACAAAGATAAATATTTTTTTCCAATAGAGAAATAATAGGTTATTTGAGGATTCCACCTGCCACCTAAACCTCATCAGCAACTTAACTTTAATCAAAATGAACCACATTCAGGTTAAAAGACCTTCATTTATCACCTTCCACAAAAGAATTCAGGAAAAAAATATGTCTAGTATTTTAGGTCAGGAGTTTCTTAGAGATTGTGGGCATTGAAAAGGAGTAAGCACCTTTTCTGTCAACTTTGAGGCCCTGGGAGAATAGTAGGAAATAAAACTTGGGAGGCCAGGATGAATGAGATTGGTAATGGATAACAGGGATAAACGGTAAATATAGAGTTTACTGTGAGATATTAAGGGTAAATCCAGTCATCAGAAGTTCATATTGACACTGAGTCAATGTATAGTGTGAGCTACAGGTGAGTTTAAATGATTCAAACCAAGATGAATGAATATAGAAACAAGGGATGGAAGAGTAAGGAATAGATAATAAGAACAAGAGCATGCAAGAACAAAGACCTGAAGGAATTTTGTTTAAAAAGAGCCCATTAGGGAGAGGCCTCCGTCGGCCGCTTCTGGCAAGTGATAGAGCCACGGAGCACAAAATCGGAACTTTTAGAAGACTGCTCCGCTGAGGGACGTCACTCTGGTGGCTAAGTGGGGGGTGGAACCCTCGTGGGACAGTGTGGTCTCAGGACCCTCGGGGTCACAGAAAGACCGGGGGTGCCTGAGTGTGGCAGAGCTCCCAGGTATTGGAGCAAGGAAGCCGGCTGCAGAGACGGAGCCGAGGCGCAGGCTCTCAGCTCGGGGTTGCCATAAACCGTGATCTGCGGCACAGTCGGGCCACTGCTCCTCCAGCAGGGACCGAACAAGCGGCAGATCTGGGGAGACTCACCTTCTTCCCCCGGGAGGAGAGGTGCGGGAGCGCACCGTGGGGATCTGCTGGGTTTGGAGACTCCACCCGGGGTCGGGTGCCAGAGATAGAAACGCGCGGTCACAGGCCGGGTGAGCACGGAGTGTGGCCGGAGACCGGGGACACGGGAGTGACTGACTGCTTTTCTCTGGGGGCTCACTGAGGAGCGGGGCCCAAGTTCTCGGCTCCTCCGGGGCGGAGATTGGGAGGCCGCCATTTTCACTCTCCGCCTCCAAGGCTGTACGGAAAGCTTGCAGGGAACAAAAGCTCCCGAGAGCAAACCCGAGCAGATTACTTAGCCCGGACAGGGCAAGGGCAGGGCAATTCCACCTCCGGCAAAGACATTTGGGAACCACGGCAACAGGCCCCTCCCCCAGAAGATCAGCGAGAACAGCCAGCCAAGACCAAGTTTACTGATCAGTGAGAACGGCAGAACTCCAGAGCTAGGGGAATACTGCACATGGAATTCATGGCTTTTTTACCATGATTCTTTAGTCTTTCAAAGTTAATTATTTTTTTTAACTGTCTTTTTTTCTTTTTTTTTGAATTT
The DNA here is from genome assembly GCF_004348235.1 of Phoca vitulina. Lineage (NCBI taxonomy): Eukaryota > Metazoa > Chordata > Mammalia > Carnivora > Phocidae > Phoca > Phoca vitulina. The sequence goes on along the minus strand of NW_022589765.1, from coordinate 882,712 downwards.
TTCTTTTTCCCTTTTTCAACCAACATCTTATCAATCCCTTTTTTAAAAAACATTTTTATTTTTCATTTTTAGAGTCATATTCTATCCCTTCATAGTAGTTACCCATATTTTTGGCATATATATATATAAGTTGTTCTCTCTTTAAAATTTTGAGATAGTTTCTTCCAACAGATCAAAATATACTCTAAATCTCTAGTGTATGGTTTTTTTCTACTCCCCTGCCTGATCACATTCTCTCCCTTTTTTTTTTCTTTGTTCTTTTTTTTTTAAATCCTCTTCTTTCTTTTTTCAAACAACTTATCAATTCCTTTTATAAAATTTTTTATAATTTCCATCTTTACAGTCATATTCTATCCCTTCAACATATCACCCCTTATTTTTGTACATATATAAGTTTTTCTTTCTTTAAAATTTTGGGAGGCACTTTCTTTTAACAGACCAAAATACACCCAAAATCTAGTGTGTGGCACTGATCTATAAGCGAGCCTGATCATATGTGATCACATTCTGTTTTTGTTTTGTTTTGTTTTGTTCTGTTTTTGTTTGTTTTTATCTTTATCTTTTTCTTTTTCTTTTTTCTTTTTTTTTTCTTTTTCTTTTTTCTCTCTTTCCCTTTCTTTTCCCACTGCTTCAGGTCTTTTCTGATTTGTTTAGAGTATATTTTCTGGGGACGTTGTTACCCTGCTAGCATTTTGTTCTCTCATTAATCTATTCTCCTCTGCACAAAATGACAAGACAGAAAAAATCACCTCAACAAAAAGAACAAGAGGTAGTACCGACTGCCAGGGACCTACTCAATACGGACAATTAGTACGATGTCAGATCTAGAGTTCAGAATCATCACTTTAAAGATACTAGCTGGGCTTGAAAAAAGCATGGAAGTTATTAGAGAGACCCTTTCTGGAGAAGTAAAAGAACTAACATCTAACCAAGTAAAAATCAAAAAAGCTATTAATGAGGTGCAATCAAATATGGGGGTGCTAACTGCTAGGATAAATGAGACAGAAGAGCGAATCAGTGAGATAGAAGACCAAATGATGGAAAATAAAGAAGCTGAGAAAAAGAGAGATAAACAACTACTGGATCATGAGGGCAGAATTCGAGAGATAATCAATACCATAAGACGAAACAACATTAGAATAATTGGGATCCCAGAAGAAGAAGAAAGAGAGAGAGGGGCAGAGGTATAATGGAGCAAATTATAGCAGAGAACTTCCCTAATTTGGGGAAGGAAACAGGCATCAAAATCCAGGAAGCACAGAGAACCCCTCTCAAAATCAATAAAAATAGGTCAACACCCCGACATCTAATAGTAAAACTTACGAGTCTCAGAGACAAAGAGAAAATCCTGAAAGCAGCTCGGGAGAAGAGATATGTAACCTAGAATGGTAGAAACATTACATTGGCAACACACTTATCCACAGAGACCTGGCAGACCAGAAAGGACTGGCAGGACATATTCAGAGCACTAAATGAGAAAAAGATGCAGCCAAGAATACTATATCCAGCTAGGTTGTCATTGAAAATTGAAGGAGAGATAAAAAGCTACCAGGACAAACAAAAACTAAAGGAATTTGCAAACACGAAACCAGCCCTACAAGAAATATTGAAAGGGGTCCTCTAAGCAAAGAGAGAGCCTAAAAGCAACATAGACCAGAACGGAACACAAACAATATACAGTAACAGTCACCTTACAGGCAATACAATGGCACTAAATTCCTATCTTTCAATAGTTACCCTGAATGTAAATGGGCTAAATGCCCCAATCAAAAGACACAGGCTATCAGATTGGATTAAAAAACAAGACCCATCGATATGCTGTCTGCAAGAGACTCATTTTAGACCCAAAGACACCCCCAGATTGAAAGTGAGGGGGTGGAAAACCATTTACCATGCTAATGGACACCAAAAGAAAGCTGGGGTGGCAATCCTTATATCAGACAAATTAGATTTTAAACCAAAGACTGTAATAAGAGATGAGGAAGGACACTATATCCTACTTAAAGGGTCTATCCAACAAGAAGATCTAACAATTGTAAATATCTATGCCCCTAACATGGGAGCAGCCAATTATATAAGCCAATTAATAACAAAAGCAAAGAAACACATCGACAACAATACAATAATAGTGGGGGACTTTAACACCCCCCTCACTGAAATGGACAGATCATCTAAGCAAAAGATCAACAAGGAAATAAAGACTTTAAATGACACACGAGACCAAATGGACTTCACAGACATATTCAGAACATTGCATCCCAAAGCAACGGAATACACATTCTTCTCTAGTGCCCATGGAACATTCTCCAGAATAGGTCACATCCTAGGTCATAAATCAGGTCTCAACCGGTACCAAAAGATTGGGATCATCCCCTGCATATTTTCAGACCACAATGCTTTGAAACTAGAACTCAATCACAAGAGGAAAGTCGGAAAGAACTCAAATACATGGAGGCTAAAGAGCATCCTACTGAAGAATGAATGGGTCAACCAGGAAATTAAAGAAGAATTAAAAAAATTCATGGAAACCAATGAAAATGAAAACACAACTATTCAAAATCCTTGGGATACAGCAAAGGCAGTCCTAAGAGGAAAGTATATAGCAATACAAGCCTTTCTCAAGAAACAAGAAAGGTCTCAAGTACACAACCTAACCCTACACCTAAAGGAGCTGGAGAAAGAACAGCAGATAAAGCCTAAACCCAGCAGGAGAAGAGAAATAATAAAGATCAGAGCAGAAATCAATGAAATAGAAACCAAAAGAACAGTAGAACAGATCAACGAAACTAGAAGCTGGTTCTTTGAAAGAATTAACAAGATTGATAAAGCCCTGGCCAGACTTATCAAAAAGAAAAGAGAAAGGACCCAAATCAACAAAATCATGAATGAAAGAGGAGAAATCACAACCAACACTAAAGAAATACAAACAATTATAAGAACATATTATGAGCAACTCTATGCCAGCAAATTAGATAACCTGGAAGAAATGGATGCATTCCTAGAGATGTATCAACTACCAAAACTGAACCAGGAAGAAATAGAAAACCTGAACAGACCTATAACCACTAAGGAAATTGAAGCAGTCATCAAAAATCTCCCAAAACACAAAAGCCCAGGGCCAGATGGCTTCCCAGGGGAATTCTACCAAACATTTCAAGAAGAATTAATACCTATTCTTCTGAAACTGTTCCAAAAAATAGAAATGGAAGGAAAACTTCCAAGCTCATTTTATGAGGCCAGCATTACCTTGAACCCAAAACCAGACAAAGACCCCATCAAAAAGGAGAATTACAGACCAATATCCCTGATGAACATGGATGCAAAAATTCTCACCAAAATACTAGCCAATAGGATCCAACAATACATTAAAAGGATTATTCACCACGACCAAGTGGGATTTATCCCTGGACTGCAAGGTTGGTTCAACATCCGCAAATCAATCAATGTGATACAATACATTAACAAAAGAAAGAACAAGAATCATATGATCCTCTCAATAGATGCAGAAAAAGCATTTGACAAAGTACAGCATCCTTTCTTGATCAAAACTCTTCAGAGTATCGGGATAGAGGGTACATACCTCAATATCATAAAAGCCATCTATGAAAAACCTACGGCGAATATCATTCTCAATGGGGAAAAACTGAGAGCTTTCCCCCTAAGGTCAGGAACACGGCAGGGATGTCCACTATCACCACTGCTATTCAACATAGTATTGGAAGTCCTAGCCACAGCAATCAGACAACAAAAAGAAATCAAAGGCATCCAAATCGGCAAAGAAGAAGTCAAACTCTCTTTGCAGATGATATGATACTTTATGTGGAAAATCCCAAAGACTCCACCCCAAAACTGCTAGAACTCATACAGGAATTCAGTAAAGTGGCAGGATATAAAATCAATGCACAGAAGTCAGTGGCATTCCTATACACCAACAACAAGACAGAAGAAAGAGAAATTAAGGAGTCGATCCCATTTACAATTGCACCCCAAATCATAAGATACCTAGGAATAAATCTAACCAAAGAGGCAAAGGATCTGTACTCAGAAAACTATAAAATACTCATGAAAGAAATTGAGGAAGACACAAAGAAATGGAAAAACGTTCCATGCTCATGGATTGGAAGAACAAATATTGTGAAGATGTCAATGCTACCTAGAGCAATCTACACATTCAATGCAATCCCCATCAAAGTACCATCCACTTTTTTCAAAGAAATGGAACAAATAATCCTAAAATTTGTACGGAACCAGAAAAGACCCCGCATAGCCAGAGGAATGTTGGAAAAGAAAAGCAAAGCTGGCGGCATCACAATTCCGGACTTCCAGCTCTACTACAAAGCTGTCATCATCAAGACAGTATGTCACTGGCACAAAAACAGACACATAGATCAATGGAACAGGATAGAGAGCCCAGAAATGGACCTTCAACTCTATGGTCAACTAATCTTTGACAAAGCAGGAAAGAATGTCCAATGGAAAAAAGACAGTCTCTTCAACAAATGGTGTTGGGAAAATTGGACAGCCACATGCAGAAGAAGGAAACTGGACCATTTCCTTACACCACACACAAAAATAGACTCCAAATGGTTGAAAGACCTCAATGTGAGACAGGAATCCATCAAAATCCTAAAGGAGAACACAGGCAGCAACCTCTTCAACCTCAGCCGCAGCAACTTCTTCCTAGAAACATCACCAAAGGCAAGGGAAGCAAGGGCAAAAATGAACTATTGGGACTTCATCAAGATAAAAAGCTTTTTCAGGGCGCCTGGGTGGCTCAGTTGGTTAAGCGACTGCCTTCGGCTCAGGTCATGATCCTGGAGTCCCGGGATCGAGTCCCGCATCGGGCTCCCTGCTCAGCAGGGAGTCTGCTTCTCCCTCTGACCCTCCCCCCTCTCATGCTCTCTCTCTATCTCATTCTCTCTCTCAAATAAATAAATAAAATCTTTAAAAAAAAAAAAAGCTTTTGCAAAGCACAGGAAACAGTCAACAAAATGAAAAGACAACTGACAGAATGGGAGAAGATATTTGCAAATGACATATCAGATAAAGGGCTAGTATCCAAAATCTATAAAGAACTCATCAAACTCAACACCAAAAGAACAAAGAATCCAATCAAGAAATGGGCAGAAGACATGAACAGACATTTTTCCAAAGAAGACATCCAAATGGCCAACAGACACATGAAAAAGTGCTCAATATCGCTCGGCATCGGGGAAATCCAAATCAAAACCTCAATGAGATACCACCTCACACCAGTCAGAATGGCTAAAATTAACACGTCAGGAAATGACAGATGTTGGCGGGGATGTGGAGAAAGGGGAACCCTCCTACACTGTTGGTGGGAATGCAAGCTGGTGCAGCAACTCTGGAAAACAGTATGGAGGTTCCTCAAAAAGTTGAAAATAGAGCTGCCATATGATCCAGCAAGTGCACTACTGGGTATTTACCCCAAAGATACAAAAGTAGGGATCCGAAAGGGTACGTGCACCCCGATGTTTATAGCAGCAATGTCCACAATAGCCAAACTATGGAAAGAGCCAAGATGTCCATCAACAGATGAATGGATAAAGAAGAGGTGGTATATATATACAATGGAATATTATGCAGCCATCAAAAGGAATGAGATCTTGCCATTTGCAACGACGTAGATGGAACTGGAGGGTATTATGCTGAGCGAAATAAGTCAAACAGAGAAAGACATATATCATATTACCTCACTGATATGAGGAATTCTTAATCTCAGGAAACAAACTGAGGGTTGCTGGAGTGGGGGGTGGGGTGGGAGGGATGGGGTGACTGGGTGATGGACACTGGGGAGGGTATGTGCTCTGGTAAGCGCTGTGAATTGTGCAAGACTGTTGAATCTCAGATCTGTACCTCTGAAACAAATAATGCAATATATGTTAAGAAAGAAAAAAAAAAGAAGAATGTAGCAGGAGGGGAAGAATGAAGGGGGGGAAATTGGAGGGGTAGACGAACCACGAGAGACGATGGACTCTGAAAAACAAACTGAGGGTTCTAGAGGGGAGGGGAGTGGGGGGATGGGTTAGCCTGGTGATGGGTATTGAGGAGGGCACGTTCTGCATGGAGCACTGGGTGTTATGCACAAACAATGAATCATGGAACACTATATCTAAAACTAATGATGTAATGCACGGGGATTAACATAACAATAAAAAAAATTTTTTTAAATTAAAAAATAAAAAAAAAATAAAAAGAGCCCATTATTTCAGTTGCTTTTTACTCCCAATCACTTTTTTGTAATGTCCCTGCTCCCAGGCCACTAAAATGCTACATGATTTCTGGCATATTATAAGTTCTTATTTTATGTAATTATAAGATTTAGTTTCATGAAAATTTTTTTAAAATTTTAAAAAAAGATTTAGTTTCCACCTTCCCCCCAAAAAAGCATATATAAGACAAAATGAAAATTTCCACTGATAGATGAGTTTTAAATACAGTAGCCCAGGAGCTTATTAAATTAGCAGTTTTAAAAATACATTTGAAAAGGATTGCAAAAATTTGACTTGGCATTCTTAATCATTTAGAGCTTATTTTAGTAAGGTAATTTTGTTCTTAACAGCTTTGCTGAGTAATTGTTTATACTGGTTATTCATATTTGATAAAATAATATTAATTTGGAAAATGATGATGGGGGAATGCAATAGCTCATCTAAGAAATTGTTTATAAACTCCAATCACTGTTTTACAATAATTGAGATATTACTAATAATTATGTGTATACATAGTTTATGTTTGTAGATTAGGACTTCTACTTTACTGAACAGTGATTTAGCAGAATATAAAACAAAGTGTGGTCCTAATCTAAAAGATTAGATGCATTGAAAAAAAGGCAATGGGAAGACAAGTAACAATCTTAAAAAGTCTTTATTGCCTCCTCTAAATCATTGGACAAACTCTGATGTTTCGATGGTGGACCCTAAGGATGAGGAACCCTAAGTTCTGACACTAACTTGTCAAGTAATTTCAGACTTGTTTTCTCATCTTTGAAATGTGAGAAGTAACATGTGCCATAACTATTCCACAGTACTGTTGTGAGCATCAAATGAATAATGGATGTGAAGGCGCTTTGACAATTTTAAAGTAGTATATTTCTGCAAGATATTGCTTCCAAAATCTGGCACACTAATATATTTGATATAAGTCACCACGGTACAGGATAGTACATTCATATATCAAGGAAAACACAAATCAATTAATGCAAAATCTATAAGGATCCCATAAGAAATTATTTTAAAATCATGACAAATACATAATTTGATATTTTTATCAAGAGTAAGAGAGAAAATGACAACTGAATTACCTGTATGAGAGAAAACGCTTTTCACAGAATGAGGAAAGATATATTTCAAAAGTTTATTTTCACATAATTTTGGTTTATGCATACTATAAATTGCATTTCATAAATTTTAGAATTTATGATAAAAATATGCATTTTAAAAATAATAAAATACCTTTTATTTTATTTGAAGACAGCTTTTACAATTTGTTAAGATCCTCTTAACCAGTGCGCCTGGGTGGCTCAGTTAGTTAAGCAACTGCCTTTGGCTCAGTTCATAACCCCGGGGTCCTGGGATGGACTCCCACATCGGGCTCCCTGCTCCTCGGGGAGCCTGCTTCTCCCTCTGCCTGCTGCTCCCCCCCTGCTTGTGCTCTCTGTCTGTCAAATAAATAAATAAAATCTTAAAAAAAAAAAAGATCATCTTAACCATATGAAACATACTGACATTAACTTAACACTAACTGAATTTGCATTCTATAATCTAGGTTAAGAGAACTCTAGCTAAGACTAGGACTTTTAAAAGAGAAAAGAATAGAGAGTGATTGCCATCTTCAATTAAAAAAAGGTGATCTTTTTTTAGTTTTGGTGGGTGGGAACAATTTAGCTTTGAGGAAAAGTTATCAAAATTAAAGAAGGCTATTGCACATTTACTTGTGAGTATTTAATTAGTGCACAGAGAACTAGCACAATTTCAAGCTGTTAATCACAGATTTCTAAATGCGTATTAGCTAATGGATGTGTAAAATTATGCTTATCTTGTCTTAGATAAATGCCTAATTAAAAATCCTTTGAGGGGAAAAAATCTTCACATCATTAAAGAAAAAAACATTATGTGAAGCTGTATGTAAGTTTAGAGAGGAAAATTAGGATTTTATTTTTCATAATAGAAAACTACTGGATATTTCACATGTAGAGTTTTCAGACCATAAGAATTTTCAATGTTTAAAATAATGCTTATGTAGCATACCGGGTACTACAGCTGATTCTTAGAGAGGGATTTTGCTTATTCAGATTTATATGTGAGCCTGTGAAAGCATAAGGCTACTAAATATATTTCTTCTACAGTGATTTGCCACATTCTCAGTAGAAATCATAAGTATGAGGGAAAGTTCAAGATACTGTGGGTCTTAGATTAATTAAAGTGAAATGCTCAAAAGTACTTCTATTCAAAGTTACTAAGATGTATAAAGACAAACTTAGAAAAAAATAGGGTTGCTATAGGATCTAAATTTGACACTTTGTTTAGGTGGGCTTCACGTGAGGAAACCTACAATCATTTCTTGAATGGCATAGGCAAAAATAAAAAAAAAAATCCAGTACATCCATTCTATATTTTATTAGAGCCACAACAAGCTCAGGTTTTAATAATATAGAACTTCCAGTTCCATCAAAGCTACTGAAGGTTTGTTAAACTTGCCTTATTAGAAATGCATATACTTCACTTTAAGGAAACTTAAAGTACACAAATCTGGTTTTAAAACATAAATTAGTGGTGGCTATTTATTTCATAAAGAGAATTGCCCTATTCCAAAAGATTTGCAACAGCTTTGAAATAATCCCATTTCTTTGCTTATTGCATTTAAATGCTTTATATTTGGTAAAATTCAGTTACAATATTTAGGAAGACATTTATGGGATAAAACAAATTGCCCATGCATTTACTTGGACTGTAAAAGCTATGAAGGACAATCACATATAGATGCTCCATCTTCTTCTGTAGATATCTTTAAAGGGTATAAATTCATTGCACTTAATTTAAATGATGGTATACTACTAGATGGCTACTGAAACACTTGAACAATCTCTAAAGAAACATTAAAAGTCAAATCACTTGGTGTCCTGGCAACATTCTCTCTCTTAACCTGAATAGTAGTTACACGGGTTTTCACTTACAGGATAATTCATTGAACTGTACAATATTTTGTGTACTTTTCTATAAGTCTTTTATACTTATTTAAAAAAGTCAACTTACTAAGATTGTAATTGTGTAAATTTAAATTTGTAATTGTGAGACCTTTTCAGGGATTGTTCCTCAATTTTAACATGTAGAAATTAGTCCTTCAAAAAATATAAGCAAAAAAGGCCTGTTTTTATAGAATGGGTCAGGAATATTCATTTGGCTAAATGATTTTCCATATAAACAAGAATTATAGTTTTCTGCCAAAAAAATGTACTCTAAAAGTTGGAAAGAAACTCAAGGATTCTTATATTTCCCTGTGGGTTGAATTTAGGTCAGTAAAAAGTGGGGGAAGGTAGAAGAGGGAGAAGAGGAGGCTGAGAAATAAACTTAATTTTATGGGAAGAGAAAAATTAAAACAAATTTACCCCAACCATAATTTGAGTGTGGACAGAAAGATAGTTGGTGAAATTATTAAATAAGAAACTCAGAACTTAGTGGTGTCTTATGTATTAGAATATTTTTGAATTGATGAAGTGTACCTAGATACCTTATTGTGATGTGTCACTTGGAATTCATAAAACAATATTTCCACTCACTTGAAAAATTATTGAAAAATTGAGAGTTTGATGTATTTTATTTTGCTGACCATTCTGAGGTGTTCTTTCTAAGAACAAACGAGAGAGCCATTTGATTTCAAAAGACTTGTATTTAAACCCTAGTTGCTTTCCTGACCAACTGTGAGATCCTAATGTCTATAAGCATCTAAAACTGGAATAGCAACACCTAGTCTGGAATAGCATGTAAAAGAAGCTGATAAACATTAGCTCTTGAGCAAATGTTATCTGATTACATCTTTTTTTAAAACAGTGAGAAGACTTCTGGTGCTGGCTGAGGTGAAATAAGCCTGCTACAACCTAACTTACTAGCTGATTACAACTAAAAACTATGGACAAAACATGAAAAACTAAGATATGAGGTCTCTGAAATGTAAATAATAACAGGCAGATTGGGCTGGGAAGTCAAAATCTGAAGACAGACCAGCAGTGATAAGTTTCCTTTTCTATTTTTTTTTTTTTTCTCCTTTTTAACTCCAGGCTTTGATCAGGAGACAAAGCCATATCGGGGAATTGTGTAGTGGTTACAGGCAGCTGAAACTTCGAAAGGAATTTCTCCTTTTGACCACCATACCAGGAAAAAGGACCCCTTCAAGCCACAGAGTAGAGGGAAAATCCCATTTTCTTCTTCTTTCTCTCCTACCTATCCTGAGGCCAGGATCAGCTGCTGAACTCTTGTTGCTGCAACAGAGGCAGAGGTATCTAAAACTCTAAGAGATAACCCATCTTCTCTGGTTAAAGGGACCAAGAAAAAAAGCTTCTGTTCTACATGTGGAGGGCATCCCCGTGGTTCTTTTCTCGCTATTCTCTTGATGCTTCTCCCTGAGAGCACTGAACTATGAACCTATACAGGTGGCTAAAACTCTGAGAGAACTCCATTCTTCTACTCAGAGGAACAGACTTAAAGGGTCCCTGGGATTCATAGAATGTGGGGAATTCACAGACTTGGAGAGTGGATCCTCTAAATTTGTGTGTGAACTGACACAAATCCCAGGCTCAACCTCAAGCTGCAGATGTGTGGAACACACCCAAAGAAGAATAGCAAAGGCTTTGACATTAGATGTGTAATATAAACCACCACCCAGGTCCCAGATTAATCCACCAGTGGTTTATATAAGGGGTAGACCCAAAGGGCATAGCAAAAGACATTGATATCACCACCTGCAGAAAGACAGAACTTGTGGTATAAACTTAACCCAGTCAATTGCTTGCTAAAACAAATGCAAATAAAATTTCTCCAGAGGAATTTATGTGACCCAGAGTCCCACAACTTACTATCTTAAATGCCCATGATAAAATTTTTAAAAAATACTAGGTAAAAAAGGAACATTTGACCAATTCTTAAGAAAAAAAAAAAAAGGAAACAAAACAATGAACGGATGCCCACCTCAACATGTTGGAATTACCAGACAAGAACTTTAAAGCGGCTAATATAATCCTCTCTGAGGTAAACACCTTTGAAATTAATGTCAAGATAGAAGTTCTTAGCAGAAAACATAAATTATAAAAAGAACCAACTGTAAATTTTAGAACTGAATGATATAATATCTTAAATAAAAATACTGGCTAGATAAGCTCATTATCAGAATGGAGTTGATAAAGAGTCAGTAAATAGAGCATAGATCAAAAGAAATCCAATTTGAAGAACAAATAAAAAGAATGAAAAAAATGAACATCCTCTGAACAATATGAAATACTCTAACATTTATGTCACTGAAGTCTCTGAAGGAGGGAGAAAAATATTGGCACAAAAATATTTGGAAAAATAATGTCTGAAAATTTCCCAAATTTAGTGGAAGACATAAATTTACAGGGTTTGCTCAGTGAACTGTAAAAGAATAAATGCCAAAACACACCTAATCAAATGACTGAGAACAATAGCTTAAAGGCCAGGAGGAGAGAAATTGAAGCATACCATTGTAATGTTCTTATACTTTATGTGAAGTGATATAAAAGCATCCATTTCCTGTAACTGATATTTTGGCATTATTTAAAAATTATGTAGGTATAAAGACACATCCCAGCTTGACTCTATGTAGGAATCATAACTGTGGTGAAAAAATGAGGCAGAATTTTTTGGCGTGGCAACTGAGAAGCTTTCTGGGAGAGAACTTACTGTAAAGCAAAAGAGAGCCCAGCAGGAAATTGGCATTGTAATAAAGCTTTGGTCATGATAGTAGGGAAGAGCAAAGCATTCTGAGAGCAAGGCAATCTTGACTTCATCGTTCCCTGTTCTAGGTCTCATTTATTTTTTTTTTTTTTTAAAGATTTTATTTATTCATTTGAGACAGAGAGATACAGAGAGAGAGAGCATGAGCAGGGGGAGAGGCAGAGGGAGAGGGAGAAGCAGGCTCCCCACCGAGCCAGGAGCCAGACGTGGGGCTTGATCCCAGGACCCTGGGATCATGACCTGAGCCGAAGGCAGATGCTTAACCATCTGAGCCATTCAGGTGCCCCTAGGTCTCATTTATTTTTAAGCTAATACTTAATGAACATTATGGTGAATGAAATAGATATAGTTACTTCCCTCATGATGTTTTCGTGTCTACTTTGGATTGTGTCAGAGTCCTCTCCAACAATTATAATTAAAACTCAAAATTGCTCTCTGTTAAAATCTCTTTTTAAAAAAGAGAGGGGCACCTGGGTGGCTCAGTTGGTTAAGCCTCTGACTCTTGATTTTGGCTCAGGTTATGATTTTGCCTCAGTGTTGTGAGGTAGAGCCCTGTGTTCAGCTCTGTGCTGGGTGTAGAGCCTGCTTAAGATTCTCTCTCCCCCTCTGCCCTTCTCCCACACTTGCGCACTCTCTCTCTCTTTGGAAAGAGGGAGACAGTCCTTGCCTCCATACAATTTACATTTTATTTCTAAAAGATGACATATGGGACTGGGAGAAGCTTTCTGCCATACTTCACCACAAAATAGTGGTCAACTTTGGCATGATGAGAATGCCAGTGAATCGATGGTCATCATTTTAGCAGGGACCTGGTTCCTGACAGAGCAATGGCAAAGTTAGCAAGATACTGGAGCAGCAGTGAGAACTAGCAGAGTCTATTTTGCTTAGTGAGAGACAGCCAAGCTAGCAGAGACTTTTGAGCCTGTTAGTCCAGCAGGATCAGACTTTTTTTCTGTAACTACATGTGACATTTCCCAAGAATTCCCAGAAACACTTAACAGACTCTACAGAAGGCTGAGGTCCTGTAAGCAGGTGGGGACAAGAGCCAATGGAATTTTAATTCTTACTAATAGTTACCTCATTTATTCTCAGAAACTGGTGAGGCCTGTGAAAACTCAAACTATATTTGAATGTCTATGGGTATGTCTGATTTTTGCATGTATGAGATTTCAGAGCAGGCATCCAGACACAATCAGTTCCAGATGCAAGTCAAACTTACATTATATAAGCTAAAAATTATTTTTCATGATAGAAATATAAACATAATACTGACTGTTCTGTTATTTTCTCTTTCAAGCATGATTGAATTTGTCTGTATTAATTGGGCATACACGTATGCTTATTTAGAGTGTCATCATTTATTCTTGTACTCAACTAACCTTGATTCTTTTTCTTCAGATATCTCAAAGATTTTGGATGAGAGATCACTATGGAATGGATCTCTATGGCCTCACTAATGACATGAGAACATAGCTGGGTTTTATATCAAGATGTGGGACTTGGCTCTAACGATAATATGAATAAGGAAACCATAGATTGGAGCCAACGTTCCAAGCTAGCTCTTAGTTCTATTTTCCAAGACCAGGCCCCAACTACATTCTCTGGTTGTGATTTCAAGCAGTAATTGTCAAAATTTGTTGTTGTTGTTGTTGTTCTCTGTGCCTCACAGAATGTGTAAAAATTATATATTAAACTTATTTCCATAGACAGATTCTAATTTCAGTCATGGGTGATGAAATACATAAAATAGTCTGTCAGTCGTGTGCTATTTCTAGTGTGTTCTATTTTTCTCTTTCACTCAAGAAAGCATAAGGGAATACACAATAAAACAGATAGCATAACTGTAATATTGAATAGACTACATAAGGTAAAACATTTGTAAACTTTGTATTTTAAATTGCTCAGTAACAAATTACTTGAAACACAAAACTATGCCATGGTATAGAGGTTGAGAAATGAAATGCTAACCTAAATTATATTCCTATGCCCTCTAGCTTTTATAGGGAGTGACAATGCAAAAACTTGACATTCATTAACACTTTTACCTGAGAAATTCACACAACTCATTAAACTTCTATAAAATTTAAAAGTTGCTAGTTATTAGAGATATTAACTCCAGTCTATCAGGAAAGAACTGAATTTCATTCATCCATTAATAACAAAACACCAATTAAAACTAATTTTTCTATCAACATATAATAGCTAAAAATTTTGTGTTATCAGTTGGCTGTGGTTTTAAAAGTTTCCTCTTACACAATTTATAAACTATATTTCCATTGTTATTTCTACAATGAAATTAGATTATTAGATTTTTTGACATCTAATACATGTTCATAAAAGCACAAAATCATACATGTACAGATCAATCAGTGATCACAAAGTGAGCCAATGCATGTAACTACCATCCAGAATCAAGAAATAAGACATTATCAGTCTCTCAATCCCTCCATACTCTCTCCCAATCATCCCAATCATTATCACTCTCTTCTATAAGAATTCAAAATATCACTTCATGTCTTTGAATAAGATCTGAATTTTATTAAAGGAAATACTTTTTCAAAAAATTATGTATTGCACTTTATAAACCACTAATCAAAGTCCAAAAATCCTTTATTATTGGCTTTAGGGAACCCTAAGATAACCATTCTTTGATCATTCCTTAAAGAAAAAGGTGAAATAAAAAATCCAACAAACTTCATTTCTTCTGGATACTAAGCTTCCAGACTTGTTACCTTCAAAGCTTGCCTATCTTTTTTGGGGACAAAATGCCAACTAAACCTACATATTCACTTGAAGCTATTTTCTACGTTGGGATACACTCAAGAGAAGAAACAACATAAATAACTATGCAGTTTCCTCATGCTATGCTTCATTATTTACCTCTCTTGGAGAAGGATGAAGCAGCACTATATTGGTAAGGTAAGGACAGTTTTGAAGAATAATGCTAATGAATCCAACACCTCAAATATCAATGGTCCATATTTTCTTTTATCCCCTAGCACCCATTGTCCTCTGTATTCAGGAAAATTGTGTGACCAAAAAAAGTTAAAGGACCAAATAGGAGAAAATTTCAGATGAATCAATCACAATCCACAATTGACATTACAGCTAAAGAGACAAACCTGCCAGAAAAATCTTCCTTATGGAGTGTTGTGCTATTGGCCATCGTTTTGTTCTTAGTGTTTCTGTCTTGTTCTCAGTACAGATCTGACTGGTGGCATTTGAACAAAATGCTAACTCTTCCCTTTCCTCCTTCTCTGACATGTATGCTGGATACTCACCAGTCACTCACTGAATTATGTGGCCCCTCTCGGAAATGTTGAAGCCCCCAGAGTGCCATTAACTATGATCTACAGAGGCTCTTGTCAGAATTAGACAAAAAGTAAAATTATAGTGGTGTTCTGGTGCCATTCTAGTTAAAAGTCTGTCATCTTTGCCATTATAAATGTCTATTTCTTGCACTTTATAACTCAATGGAGAGAATTTGCCTTACAGTCAATAGAGTAGCTGAGAAAGTGTCAGTCTTTCAAAGATTTTGTTTTAAATCTCATAGACACTAAATAAAATCTATTTGGCTATTATGCTATTGTAAAAGATTGTGTGTGTGTGTGTGTGTGTAAACGGAGGGCTGTGATTTTATTTTATAGGACTTGATTTGAAAGAGAAGAAAATAATGAATATTTTTAAAAGCATGGAAGTTTAGGAAGCAAAGAAGAAACGGCTAAGAAAAATATGATCTAAATCAGTTATAGCTTTATAATAATCATCACATTTCTGTGCTTGCCTTTTATCCAACTGTCTTCATTTCTGGTTCAGATAATCTAATTATGATTACTATATTTTCTAAACTATATATTGTTAT
This sequence comes from Phoca vitulina, assembly GCF_004348235.1. Lineage (NCBI taxonomy): Eukaryota > Metazoa > Chordata > Mammalia > Carnivora > Phocidae > Phoca > Phoca vitulina. The sequence goes on along the minus strand of NW_022589765.1, from coordinate 866,863 downwards.
TTAGGTTAGTAAAAGAGAGAAATGGATTCTAATTTGACTACATTCTCAATGGTAGTGAATTTCTTGCAAGATCTAGAAAATAGTTTGATACCTCTCTAATTATGTTGTCATAATCTTTTTATTATTATTTTTTCTTTGAATAGACTTTACGGGTTGAAAGCCTGTTGTCTACGAGCCATGAGCTATAAAAGTCCTCAAAGATTTTAACAATGGGTTGGCTGCTTATTAAGTAGGGTTTCCACTCCTAAGTCTCTCAGAAACCAAGAATAATGGGTGCTAATTATGAGGGCCTACTTTGTGCAGTCTGCTTGCTAGGCACTTTGTATTTTCACTATCACAACAACCCTTTAAGCTTAATATTTTTTATCTCATTTTATGTAAAAAGAAACAGGTCTTGGAGAAATTAAGAACTACACAGGGCTACAGAGCTGCTGGTAAATACATGAATAGAGACTGGTGTCAGATTTGCTGTGGCTCCCATACCTGTAAGATTTTCCTCCATGATAATTTGGGAAAGTTCAATTCCTTGGGAGGGAAGGAAACCAACATTTGTTGAATACCTACTCTGCACCAAGAGATATTTTTTCTTTTTTTATTATGCATGCACCAAGACATTTTAAAGTATAACAGTAAATTTAATTTTTATGAGAAGTTGCAAGTTAGATATTATTTACAGTTCACAGATAAACTAAGGCTGAGAATGATTAATTGAGGTCATTAAATAATTTGCTTGAGGCTTCTTATTGTAGAGTTAGGCTTGAGTATGTCTAATTACAAAACCAATGCTTTTTTCTTTTCACTATAACACTGGACTTTGAGTTCTTAGATGTAATACTCTAATCACAAAAAAAAGTGATTACAGGATTAATTCAGTCATGTATTCATCTTTCCATTCAATTTATGAATATTTATAAACACATACTCTATATATCAATCACTATGTTAGGCATCGAGTTGTTCCTAGGATGCTTTTTGGTTGTTTACTGGCAGTCTATCTTCATACTTTATGGTTTTTTTCTTTCTACTTTCAGCTTCTCTTTCAGCTGTGCATAAACCAGTATTTCACAACAAGTAATTCATGAATCACTTATTAAAAAAAAAAAAGTTCTCTGAGTAACAAAGGGTCCTATAGCCAAATAAGTTGTAGAAATGCTACATGGTATACCACATTCGTAGAGATTCACAACGAACAGTAGCATACTAAAAGCTTTGCACAATCTTGCAAGAATGAAATCTGTTTAAAACATAAGATAACCCTGTATAACAACTTTTTCCCATGTAATGCTTGTTAGCATCCCACAAAATTAGTGATCGAGGCAGCATGCTTTAAAAAATGCTGGCCTAGCTCATTAATGGTACTGCTTATCCCAGAACTAAACTGCTTGCCAAAACCTTTGCAGTAATATGTAACTCATTTTTAATAACATAATTATTCAGGTATTTGTAATGTCATCACTTTATAATGCCAAGGTAATGAAAGAGAAATCAAATAAGGAATTTGATTATTTCTATACATCTTGGGTTTTGTGCCAGTATTGTTTTTTTGAAGGACACATAGATTATTCTAAAAAAACACATTTTAATAATGTTCTATATATATACTGTGTTTTAAAAATTTTGAATAAATAGGCTTACTATGCTTAACATTATTAAATTTATTATTACTGATGTTGATCACCTTTTATATAACTGTTGGTCATTTGTATGTATGTTTTCTTTGGGAAAATATCTGTTCAAGTCCTCTGCCCATTTTTTAATTGAATTATTTAGTTGTTTTGTTTTGTTTTGCTATTGAGTTGCATGAATGCGTTCTTTGTTCACTGATTATCAAGGAAATTCAAATCAAAACTACAATGTGATATCACCTCATACCTGTTAGGATGACTATTACTTAAAAGACAAAAGATACCAAGTGTTAGTGAGAGGATGTGGAGAAAAGGGAACACTTGTGTACTATTAGTAGGGATGTAAATTGGTACAGCCATTATGGAAAAAAGTAAAAATAGAACTACCATGTGATCCAGCAATTCCACTTCTAGGAATAAATATCCAAAGGAAATGAAATAAAGATCTCAAAGAGGTATCTCCACTATCGTGTTCATTGCAGCATTATTCACAATACCTAACATATGGTAACATATCTTGCAGCCATAAGTGTCCATTGATGAATGAATGGATAAAAAAAATGTGGGATATATACACAATGAAATATTATTCAGCTATGAAAAAATAAGGAAATCTTGCCATTTGTGAAAAAATGAATGAACCTGGAGAACATTATGCTAAGTGAAATAAGCCAAAGACAAATATTGTATGATTTCACTTTTCTGTGGAATCTAAAAAAGTAGAACTCATAGAAGCAAAGAGTAGAATGGTGGTTGCCAGGGACTGGGAATGGGGGAAATAGATATTGGTCAAAGGATACAAACTTTCAATTATAAGATGAATGAGCTCTGGGGATCTAACGTATAGCATGTTGACCGTGATGTCGTGATTTATAATAAGAAATAAATACTTGGTCTTTGGCCCTGTTTCTAGCATAGACCTTCTAAAACCCTTGGAATTTCCTAAGTGTGAAGAGATATAGAACATTTATTTTAGGGGTGCCTGGGTAGCTCAGTTGGTTAAGCGTCTGCCTTTGGCTTAGGTCATGATCCCAGGGTCCTGGGATCTAGCCCTGCGAAGGCTCTCTGCTCAGGGGGAGTCTGACCCTACTTCTGCTCCTCCCCGTGTGTTCTATCTTACACTCTCTCTCAAATAAATAAATAAAATCTTTGGGAAAAAAACATTTATTTTAATAAATGATCCGTGAATTGCTTATTGTGAAATACTGGTTTCTGGTGATATAGGTTTCTTTTGTTATATTAACGAGGTGGTTTTGGAATGCTTCTAGGTCACCTAAAGAGGGGGGGCAGTTGCCAAGGGAACCAACCCTGTGATTGAAGGGTTGGAACTTTGAGGCCCACCCCTTGACCTCCAGGGAAGGGAGAGGGGCTGGAGGTTTAATTGAGAGCCAATAGCCAAAGATTTAATAATCATGCTTATGTAACGATGCCTCCATCAACACCCCAAAGAACTAGGTTTGGAGAGCTTCTAGGTTGGTGAACACATGGAGGTGCAGGGAGAATAAAGCACCTGGAGAAAGCATGGAAGCTCTGCACCCTTTTCCCATGCTTTGACCTATGCATCTCTTCCATCTGGCTATTCTTGAGTTATATCTTTTTGCAATAAATCAGTGACTTAGTAAGTATAATGTTTTTCTGAGTTCTGCGTACTGCTCTAGCCAATTAATCAAACCCAAGAAGGGAGTTACTGAAACTTTTAATCTATAACTGGTCAGTCAGAAAAACAGGTGATGACTTGGACTTGGAATTGGCATCTGGAGTTGGGTGGAGGGGTGGGGGGCAATCTTATAGAGCTGACTCCTTGACATATAGGATATGACACAATCTCCAGGTAGATAGTGTCAGGATTGAGTTAAATTGTAGGACACTCAGCTGGTATCAAAGGATTGCTTGTTGGTGTGAGGAACCCCCGCCCCCCTCCCACACACATCCACATGCTGGAATTAATGACCAGAATCTTTAGTGGCTATAGTTAATTATATCATTTTGTATACTTGAAATTTGCTAAGAGCATAGATCTTAAGTGTTGTCACCACACACACACTCACACACACACACAAAGAGGTAACCATGTGAGGTGATGGATAAGTTAATTAGCTTTATTATGGTGATCATTTCATAATGTGAATATATATTAAATTATCAAATTAGACCCTCTGAATACATACATGTAATTTTTATGTGTCAGTAGTATTTGAATAAAGCTGGAAAAATATTAAATTAACCTATTAATTTACACCAAAATTTTACTGAATATAGTTATCATTACAAAAAAAATTAAATGATATTTATTCCTCAGAAATTAGCAAAAAATTATTATTTATATTCTGTTTCCATAAATTATGTGGAATATAATTTTTATTTCTATTTATAATCAGATATTTATCTTAATTCATAGCTAAAAAAGTAAACTCATATAACAAACTTGGTGAGAAATAGTTTCCCAATCTCCAGGTGAACCACCTTCTACAAGCCTTCTTCTACAATGATTAGAGAAAATTAGCCCAACTGATTAGGTACAATGAAGTAAATATTTTAAATATTGGTCTAGTTATAGACCAAAATCTGAACAATTTTCACATAATACTAATGTAATCAAACATGTGGTAGTCTTGAGGGGTGGATGGATAAGAAATTTGGGTGGGTAACAAAGTTGTTTGATAGTAGGCTGACATAGCTAACGTTTTCACTTTTTAAATGATCATACTGGCTTAAAAGAGTAATAGAAAAATAAAATCAATGTATATTGGAATGTTAGTGATGAACATAAGAAAATGAAACACAAGAAAGTTTATAATATTAGAATGTATAATATTATGGCTGATATTGAATACTTACTGATATGTACCATTTCAGACTTAGATGTTTAATGTTATACCTTGATCTATATTGGGAAATGAACTAAAACTTTATCTTGTAATTCTGGCTACAAAGGAAACTGTTGTATTTTTTGTTTGCTTGTTTTATCTACTTCTGATCTTGCAAATGTAGGTCAGTTTAGTAGCTGAGGAAGACTGTTGAAATCTGCTCTTTTTTCAGTCTGCATTACATGAGAGTTATTCTTATGAGAAAAAGTAATGTACATACTGACAGAATCCCACTCTTCCCAGATAACCAAGAAGTTATCCTTATATTAAGTCAGTAAAAAGAATAATAGTATTTTTAATATTTACCCTCTTGACTTTGAGTGGCCAGTCATCTCTACTCATTCATAAATAATAAGCTGTATTCCCCCCCTTATCTCCTGACAAAACTCCAAAGCAAATGTTAGTTAGTTAAAAATAGCAATCAGTAGGTAGAAATATTGCCAAGAGGAGCTATATAAAGGCATCCTGAGGGAATTAGCAATGATGAGAGCTCCGTGGAAATTGCGTGTTGGTGATTAATTGGCTCCCTGCCATGCTCTTACCTTCTGCCTTCACCTTCATGCTCCATAATTGAGAAGCTTCTGTTGGGAGCAAAGCCTGTCTAGAGATAATCCAAGATGCCACAGGAGGTCACCAGGCTAAGAGTGGTAGGCCTAGTGCACTGGGCCCTCTTTGCTGGAAACCATAAATCACTACTAGGTTAAGGACATTATATATGATGCACTATCTCATTAATCATCTCTGCAACTACACTAGGCAAACATTGTATTATTATCCCATTTTATAGAACAGGTAAACTTTTACTAGGTAACATTTCACACTGACTCATCCATGAGGAGGTAATATACTTTGGAGCATCATATTTCTGGATACCAGGCCACTTTTTGCAGCCAAGGGTGGTTTGATTTTTTTAAAAACATTTCTGAAACTCAGATTCTTAATCTGTAAAATAAAGATATTTAATAAACCTTACATCACAGAGTTATCAGGAATAAAGGAGATGATGCATGTAACATACTATAGTACCTTGCTCATAGTAAGTACTCAATACCTGAAAATAATATATTTTATATTTTTACCAAAACTTGTGTGAAATATTATTTTTTTAAAGATGTTTATTTATTTTATTTTGAGAGAGAGAGCACAGAGGAGAGTGAGAGGGAGAAGCAGACTCTCTGCTGAGCAGGGAGCCCAATGCAGGGCTTGATCCCACAACCCTAAGGTCATGACCTGAGCTGAAGGTAGATGCTTAACCGACTGAGCCACCCAGGCACCCCTGAAATATTATTTCTAAGATTATTTCCATAAAATATACAAGCCTCAATAGAAAACTATATAGTAGATCATTTGAGCTTATGCATATAGATAATTATAGATTATAATTTCAATAAATGACTATTTTTATAATTTTAGCATTACTCAGCATGATTTTCTTATATAGTTCCTATAGTCCTGTAGAGAAGTAGAGTAGCATACTGGTTAAAATATGGCTCAGAGTTAGACAGCCTGTTTGAACAATCTAGGATCTATCATTTACTAGCTGGCTGAGTTTGGACAATTATTTAGACTTTATGTGTTTCAATTTCATCATTTAAACAAAACAAGTTGTTATCATTATTACTATTAAATGAGATAATATGTGTAATGTTCCTTGTTCATAGTAACTACTCAATACATAGTAGTTATTATTATTCTTCCCTCAACAAAGTCCATCTTATTGCTCCCATACCAAATCACCACAAATTGGGTGACTTAAATTAACACAAGCTTATTTTCTTATAATTCTGTAGTCTGACATGGGTTTCACTGGGCTAAAATCACGGTATTGATAAGGCTGTGTTCTCTTCTGAGGGCTCTAGGGGAGAATTCTCTTCCAATTTCATTCAGATTATTGGTAAATTCAGTTCATTGTGGTTATAAGACTGAGCATCCTGTTTCCTCACAGGCTATCAGCATAGAGACATTCCTACTTCCATAGATCACCAGTATTCCTCGGTTTGTGGACTCCTCCCTCCATCCTCAAGGTCAGCAATAGTGGGCTAAGTCTTTCTTACATTTCGAATCTCTCCTGCCATCCTTCCATCACATCTCTGATTGACTCATCAGTCTCCCTTTTCTACTTTTAAGGGTTATTGTGATTACATTGGGTCTACTTGTATAATGCAGGATAATCTCCCTATATTTGAGGTTCTTCACCTAAACTCCATTTTTTTTCAGAGTTTCACTTGCCATGTAACATAAAAAATTTATAGGTTTGGAGGTTAAGACATGGACATACTTGGGGTGAGAGGAGCATTATTCTGCCAACCACACTATAAGACTACATTTTCCAGTTCTCTCTGAAATGTGTACTTATAATAATAAATTCAGAATTTTATGCACATGCAGTCAGCACTTAAAAATAAAACTTTTTGGTTATTGTGAAGAGGTAAATGTATGCCTCAGTTATTTAAGATAATTATAAAAGGTGTTGATACTTTAGAATAATCATATAGTGAATGTATAAATATTGAAAGCTATTTGACACATTGAGAGAATTTGTTTTCATAAGTTTATATTTATACCACTTCTCAAAAACTTATCATGTAATGAAGGAACGTCTATAATCTACTATTAATTGTCAAAACAAGTCCAGTGTAACTGAGATAAAAGCAATACATTTCCTTACATTATGGGCAAAAATTCTCTAAATTTGTAATTGTAACAAGAAGCTTATTTCATATCTTTCATAGTTAATTTTCTATCCATTTCTATAAATTGAACATTGATTATTATAACTCTTACAAATGCATTTAAGATGAACTTAGAACAAATGTATACAGTTTTGCAAATGAATAATAAATTTAATCACTAATTCCATTTAGAAAGTAACTATCATTTGTCAGACTTTCTCTAAATAATGGGAATTTAACAAAAAAACAGGTATGACATGCTTGGTATGGGACACAGATGAATGTTGATAAAGCTATACACTAGGAGCAGTAGGAACACAGGGGGCTAATCCAGCTTCTGAGTAGTAGATCAGAAAACTTTAAATGGCAGGGGTGAAATATGTTATTATAAACAGTAGTTAGGAGAACCTGGGAAGTATGTTATTATAAACAGTAGTTAGGGGAGCCTGGGTGGCTCAGTTGGTTAAGTGTCCAACTCTCTTTTTTTTTCTTTTGGGATTTTGTTTATTTATTTGTCAGAGAGAGAGAACATGCACAAGCAGGGGGAATGGCAGGCAGAGGGAGAAGCAGGTTCCCTGCTGAGCAAGGAGCCCAGTGCAGGACTTGATCCCAGGACCCTGGGATCATGACCTGAGCCAAAGGCAGATGCTTAACCGACTGAGCCACCCAGGTGTCCCTTAATGTCCAACTCTTGATTTCAGCTCAGGTCATGATCTCAGGGTCGTGAGACAGAGCCCCACATCAGGCTCCACACTGAGCATGGAGTCTGCTTAAGATTCTCTTTCTCCCTCTCCCTCTTCCCCTCCTCCACTTGTGTGCTTTCTTTCAAAAAAAAAAAACAGTACCTAGATTTTTAGGTTGGCTGTTCATGTAACAGAAGTAAAATAGCCATGGCTAAATCTATTTGTATTAAAAAAATTGGAGAGTACAGAAAGATGGCAGAATAGGAGTACCCTAGGCTCACCTCATCCCACAGATGAAACTAGATAACACTCACATCAGTGTACATAACCCAGAAAATGACCAAAGATGGAAGAATAAAATCCACAACTAAATGTAGAGAAGAGACCACAGCAAAGAGGGTAGGAAAGGAGACAAGAAAGAGATAAAGAGTTTCCCAAAGAAAAGTTAAAGGAATTTATGACCACTAAAGCAACCCTATAAGAAATGTTAAAGGGGACTCTTTGAGTGAAAGGAAAGACCATAAACAAGAGTAAGGAAAGTAGGAAGCACAAAAACAGTAAAAATTAGTATATTTGTAAAAATCACTCAAGGGACTCACACACACACACACAAAAAGGATATACAATATGACACCATATACCTAAAATGTGGGGAGGAGAGGAGTAAAAAATGGGTTCAAACTTAAGCAACCATCAACTTAGTATAGATTGCTATATACAGAAAATGTTACATACAAACTGAATGGTAATCACAAATCAAAAACCAGTAATAGATACGCAGGAAGAAAAAGGAATCCAAGTATATAATTAAAGAAAGGTAACTAATCATGAGAGAAGAGAGCAGGAGAAGAAAGGAATGGAATAAAACTACAAAAACAACCATAAAACAAGTAACAGAATGGCAATAAATACATACCTATCAAAATTAATTTGAATGTAAATGGACTAAATGCTCCAATGAAAAGACATAGGGTGACGGAATGGATAAAAAAAACAAAACCCATCTATATGCTCCCTACAAAAGACTCATTTCAAACTTAAAGGCACATGCAGATTGAAAGTGAAGGGGTAGAAAAACATTTAACATGCAAATTGACGTCAAAAGAAAGTCTGGATACCAATACTTGAATTGGACAAAATAGACTTTAAAACAAAGACTGTAAAAAGAGACAAAGAAGGACACTTTAAAGGGGACGGGGTGCCTGGGTGGCTCAGTCGGTTAAGTGTCTGACTTGATTTTGGTTCAGGTCATGATCGCAGGGTCCTGGGATAAAGCCCTGTTGTCAGGCTCTGCACTCAGCGTGGAGTCTGCTTGAGGATTCTTTATCTCCCTCTGTCCCTCCTTCACTCTGTTTCTCTCTCTTTAGCTCTAAAAATAAAATAAATAAAAAGTCTTTACAAAAAATAATAAAGGGGACAATCCAACAAGAAGATACAACAATTGTAAATATTTATGCCTCCAAATGGGAGCACCCAAATACATAAAACAGTCAATAGCAAACATAAAGGAAGTAATACAATAACAGTAGGAGACTCTAACACGCTGCATAAATAGATGGACAGATCATCCAAACAGAAAATCAACAAGGAAACAGTGACTTTAAATGACACATTGAACCACATGGATATAGTAGATATATTCAGAACATTCTATCCTAAAACAGCAGAATATACATTCTTTTCAAGTGCACATGGAACATTCTCCAGAATAGATCGAATATTAGGCTACAGAACAAGTCTCAACAAATTCAGAAAGATCAAAGTCATCCAGTTCATCCTTTCCGACCACAACACTATGAAACTAGAAATCAAACCCAAGAAAAAAATCTGGAAAAAGCACAAACACATGGAGATTAAATAACGTGCTACTAAACAATGAATGAACCAACAAAGAAATCAAAGAAGTAATAAAAAAAATTCATGATGACAAATGAAAATATAATGGACCAAAATCTCTGGGATGCAGCAAAAGCTGTTCTAAGGGTGGAAGTTTATAGCCATACAGGCCTACCTTAAGAAGCAAAAAAAACCTCAAACAACCTAAGCTTACAACAAAAGGAGCTAGAAAAAGAACAAACAAAACCCCAAAGTAGTAGAAGGAAGGAAATCATAAAGATTAGAGTAGAAATAAACAAGATAGAAACAAAACAAAACAGTAGAACAGATCAATGAAGCCAGGAGCTGGTTCTTTGAAAAGTTCAATAAAATGGATAAACCTTTAGTCAGACTCATCAAACAAAGAGAGAGAGGACTCAGACAAAATCAGAAATGAAAGAGGAGAAATAAACACCACAAAAATACAAAGGACTATAAGAGAATATTATGAAAAATTATATGCCAGCAAATTGGACAACCTAGAAGAAATGGATAAATTTCTAGAAATATATAACCTCCCAAAATTGAATCAGGAAGAAATAGAAAATTTGAACAGACCAATTACCAGCAATGAAATTGAATCAGTAATCAAAAAACTCCCAACAAACACAAGTCCAGGACCAGATGACTTCACAGGTGAATTCTACCAAACATTTAAAGAAGAGTTAATACCATTCTTCTCATACTTTTCCAAAAAATAGAAGAGGAGGGAAAGCTTCCAAATTCATTTTATGAGACCTGCATTTCCCTGATACCAAAACCAGAAAAAGACACTACAAAAGAAGGGGGGGTGGACTACAGGTCAATATCTCTGATGAACATAGATGCAAAATTCTCAACAAAATATTAGCAAACTGAATCCAGCAATACATTAAAAAAAACAATCACCACGATCAAATAGGATTTATTCCCGGGAAGGAAAGGTGGTTCAATATTCAGAATCAATCAATGTGATGCATCATATCAACAAGAGAAAGGATAAAAACCATATAATAATTTCAATAGATGCAGAAACAGCATTTGACAAAGTACCATTCAACAGCAACAACAACAAAAAAAACAAAGTAGGTTTAGAGGAAACATACCTCAACATAATAAAGGTCATCTATGAAAAACCCACAGCTAACATCATATTCAATGCTGAGAAACTGAAAATTTCCCCCTAAGGTCAGGGACAAACAAGGATGTCCACTCTCACACTTTTATTCAACAAAGTATTAGAAGTTCTAGCCACAGTAATCAGACAAGAAAAAGGAAAAAAAGGCATCCAAATTGGTAAGGAAGAAGTAAAACTTTCACTATTTAAAGATGACATGATACTATATATAGTAAACCCTAAAGATTCCACCAAAAAAACTACTAGAACTGATACATGAATTCAGTAAAGTCATAGGATACAAAATCAATGTACAGAAATTTGTTGTATTTCTATACACTAATAATGAAGCAACAGAAAGAGAAATTAATAAAACTGTTCTGTTTACAATGGCACCAAAAAGAATAAAATACCTAGGAATAAACTTAACCAAGGAGATGAAAGACCTGTATCTGAAACTATAAAACATTGATGAAAGAAATTGAAGATGACACAGATGAGTGTAAAGATATTCCATGCTCATGGATTAGAAGAATAAATATTGTTAAAATGTTCATCTACCCAAAGTCATCTATAGATTTAATACAATCTCTATCAAAATACCAACAGCAGGGGCACCTGGGTGGCTCAGTTGGTAAAGTGTTTGTCTTCCGCTCAGGTCATGATCCCAGGATCCTGGGATTGATCCCCACATCGGGCTCCCTGCTCAGCGGGGAGCCTGCTTCTCCCTCTCCTCCCTGCTTGTGCTCTATCTCGCTATCTCTGTCATTATTTCTGTCTCTCTTCCTCAAATAAATAAATAAAATCTTTTAAAAAAAATGCCAACAGCATTTTTCACTGAACTAGAACAAACAATCCTAAAATTCGTATGGAACCACAAAAGACCCTGAATAGCCAAAACAATCTTGAAAAAGAAAATCAAAGCTAGAGTTATCACAATGCCAGATTTCAAATTATACTACAAAGCTGTAGTAAACAAAACAGTATGGTACAAAAATAGACACATGGATCAATACAACAGTATAGAAAGCCTAAAAACAAACCCACAATTATATGGTCAATTATTCTTCAACAAAAAAGACAAGAGTATGCAATGGGAAGTCTCTTCAACAAATGGTGTTGGGAAAACTGGACAGCTACATGCAAAAGAATGAAACTGGACCACTTTCTTACACCATACACAAAAATAAACTCAAAATGGATTAAAGACCTAAATATGAGACCTGAAACTACAAAAATCCTAGGAGAGAGCACAGGCAGTAATTTCTCTGACATCAGCTGTAGCAACATTTTTCTATCTAGATATGTTTCCTGAGGCAAGGAAAATAAAAGCAAAAATATGCTATTGGGACTACATCAAAATAAAAAGCTCCTGCACAGCGAAGGAAACAACAAAATTAAAAGACAACCTACTGAATGGGAGAAGATATTTGCAAAAGACATATTTGATAAAAAGTAAGTATCCAAAATATATGAAGAGCTTCTACAACTCAACACCAAAAAAATAAATAGCTAAAAATCCAATTAAAAAATGGGCAGAAGACATGAACAGAAATTTCTCCAAAGACATGCAGATGGCCAACAGACACATGAAAAGATGCTCAACAGCAGTCATCACCAGGGAAATGCACACCAAAATGACAATGAGATATCACTTCACACCTGTCAGAATTGCCAGAAACAACAACAGAAGAAACAGGTTTGGGTGAGGATGTGGAGAAAAAGAAGCACTTGTGTACTGTTGGTGGGAATGCAAACTGGTGCAGCCACTGTGGAAAACAGTATGGAGGTTCTTCAAAAAATAAAAATGATCTACCCCATGATCCAGTAATCACACTACTAGATATTTACCCAAAGAATGCAAAAACACTAATTTGAAAGGGTATATGCACCCCTATGTTTATTGCAGAATTATTTACAATAGCCAAATTATGGAAGCAGCCAGTGTCCAATGACAGATGAATGGATAAAGATGTGGTATATATACATATATATTTATATTTATAATATTACTATATAGTATATATTATATTATACTATTATTCTATTAATCCAATATAATAATATTCCATTATGTATGTTACATTATAATATATATAATGGAATATTAATATTATTATTATACTTATATTTTATCAATAGTATTATATTTATATTATAATATATTATAATTACATATAAATAATTATAATATGGATATTATAATTATAATTATAATATTCCATTATATAACACATATATAACATATATAAATAATGGAATATTATTATAATAATGGAATATATTATAAATGTATATTATATATAAAATATGTAGCATATCTATAACATATGTATATATATAAATAATGGAATATTACCCAACCATATAAAGAATGAAATCTTGCCATCTGCAATGACATGGATGGAGCTAGAAAGTATAATGCTAAGTGAAATAAGTCAGAAAAAGACAAATACCATATGATTTCACTTATATGTGGAATTTAAGAAACAAAACAAAGGAGAAAAAAAGAGAGGCAAACCAAGAAACAGACTCTTAACTCTAGAGAACAAACTTGATGCTTACCAGAGGGGAGGTGGGTGGGAGGATGGGGGAAATAGGTGATGGGGATTAAAGAGTACACTTACCATGATAAGCACTGAATAATGTATAGAATTGTTGAATTACTATATTGAACAGCTAAAACTAATATAATACTATATGTTAACTATACTGGAATTAAAATAAAAAATGTACTGGGTGTTATACGCAACTAATGAATCATTGAACACTACATCAAAAACTAATGATGTTATGTTGGCTAACTGAACATAATAAAAAAATGTAATAAAATTTTAAAACATGGATAGTACATATAAGATGCATGTATAAAGAAGGAATATTCAGTGATTTGATACGTATTTCCCCATTATTTGAAAGAAAGAGAACGAGTACCTACCAAAACAAAATCCCCTATTATTCTCCTATGTATTGTATTGAATAACAACACAGTCAAATTACTGAAGGTAGAGATGAAATTAAACTTATGTATTTCAGGGATTCAGGGGGAAAAACTATGTATATATTTCTGTGGAATACATCATGAAAACCACAAGAACTGTACTTAGTAAAACTGAACTATAGTTTTCAAAATGTTATAGTAATGAAATAAACACACTTAAGTTAATTTAGGAGATTAAAAAGTAACATTTTATCAACAAGTCCTTGATTTATGGATAGAACTTGTTAAATTTTATTGGCACAGTTTCCTATTATGCTTTCTGCAACAGCATTTTTAATTTTAATCTCCTGTGATAATAACTCAACAGAGTAGTTTGCCAACATTTTTCTTGTTGCTGCTGTTGTTTTGTAGGAGTTTAAAACTTTTACTGTTAATATCTTTATTGTTTTAAAAATCAGACTGCTGGATGGGAAGAAAAGACATTTTTTAATGGAACATGGCCTTGGTCAATGATTGTATCAAATCATAACTCCAAGAGTGTATTCACTGGCTGAAAGTAGTCAGTTTTTGGCCAAGTTAACATCTTGAAATTATTCTTACACAAGTGACTGTAAAAATTTCCATCCCATTTTAGTACTTTAGGTGAACATGAAAGCCTAATGCGAAGCCTAACAGTTAAAGAAGAAAACTGTACATATTATAGGGATTAAAACAAATTTGGCTGAAGTTTTTCAAACATTAATTTTAAATATTTTTTGTGAATGTTATCTATAAAAGCATACTTTTCTAATCCCTCCTGGGTGATTATCAGTGAATTGTTTAAATTTCCATTGTACTCTCCTTTCAGATCAGCTAACTGTCCATTCAGTATTTTTTTAGGCTGAGCCCCTGGGCCAATATCACATTATAATTCACTTAACTATCCCTGGCACATTTAGAGCTATACTTTCAGTGCAGCTCAATGAAGCCTTCTGCTATATGTGATGACCAAGTTAAATTATGGTAATAAATGAACAGTAGGATAGAATTAGCTGGTAGTAGAACCAATTATGAACACTAGCAAGGTCAGATAGGTAGTCAGAAATATTATTTGATTTCATGATTTTATATATTTTCACAAACACACTGTTTTTGTCACTTTGTGCAATTTTTATTAGATAAATGTTATTTCAAGAGCAGTAAGGCCAAACCTAGGGACAATTTTTCATGCATGTGTACACCCATCCAAAATTTATTGAGCACTCACTGTGTGTCAGACAGTGTATTAAGGATGGGTGGATACAAAAATATTAACAGATGGTCATGATTCAATCCAGTAGTATTACAATGGTGAGATGAACCACTTTCTATAAAAATACAAAGGAGAAAATAAAATTATATTGGATGAGGGGTCAGCAAGAGGGACACATACACATTTGGAAAAGTAAATCGGGCCATATTGGGAAGGGCTTTGTTAATTGCACTGAGGAGGTTGAAATCATGCCATAGAAAATAGGTATCTGCCCTGAAATTGGTAGTTAGATAGGGCTCCATTGCTAAGTAATGCTAACAGGATCCCAAATGACAATGCTTACAAATATACGGTTTATTGCAGAAATATGTTACAATATAGAAACCACAGTAAAGTTAATAAATGAATTACAGTTAAAGGCTGTCTCACAGCATTAGGTCTGGAAAGGTTGGGCACGAGCTTCAATTGTGTTCCTTTTTCAAATCCATTCTTGCTATGTAATCAGCAAGACTCTGGGGTCCTCACTGAGACCAGGTGAAATTCATCAATTTCACTATTAACAATAAACAATGCTGAAAAGTAGAGACAAATCCCCCAGAAACTCCTTGGATCTACAGTGATAAAAAAAATACATGCCTTGGGGTGCCTGGGTGGCTCAGTTGTTAAGCATCTGCCTTCGGCTCAGGTCATGATCCCAGGGTCCTGGGATGGAGCCCTGCATTGGGCTCCCTGCTCAATGGGGAGTCTGCTTCTCCCTCTCCCACTCCCCCTGCTTGTGTTCCCTCTCTCGCTGTGTCTCTCTTTGTCAAATAAATAAATAAAATCTTTCAAAAAAATACATGCCTTCACCAGAGATCAGTGCCAGGCAGGGATATTTCTTATTTCAGTAAAATAGCCCAGGTCAATTCTAAGCCTGCTAGAATTAACTCTCAGAGCATAGTATTTAATGGAGAATTCTGGGCACAGGGTGAAAAAATAATCACCATAGATATTCTTTGACTATGCATTGCATTTTCAATTTAAATTAAAGTGAGGAAGTGAGAATTTTCCAGGGACCTTTCTTTCATGCTGAATATGAGTTTCTAGGAGTGACAAAAAGGAAAAAAAAAACTATTTTGAATGTTTTTGATTCATATCAAATTTTAAACCTATATTATGATGAACACATAGTCACTTCTAAATGTATTCTTAAAATTTAAATTATTTCCACATTTTAAAATTTAAACATGTGGTTAACTACAATTAAAAGGAATGCATAGTATTTTTGAATAGTGAAATGCAAAACAATGCCTTCTCCATCTGAATGTCACTATTTCTGTTCTATTCTCATTTTTCTTAGAATAAATCCAAATGTTCTTAATATGACCTTCAAGATCCAGCATGCTGTGACCATGACTTACCTATACCAATATCATTATACCCAATGACTCCTTTTATAACTATTTGTTATCTACAGCTCTGATTAAAGCCTCCATCACAATTTTGCAAACAAAGCACCAAGAGTGGACACCTTTATTTTGATCCTGATCTTAGGAAAAAACATTCACTCTTTCACAATTAAGTATGATGTTAATTATGGGGTTTTTTTTAGATGGCCTTTATCAGGTTGAGGCAGTTTACTTCTATTCCTAGCTTCGATGTTTTTATCATAAAAGGATATTTGATTGCATCAAGTGTTCTTTCTGCATCTGTTGAGATGATCATGTGGCATTTTTCTTTTAGTCTATTAATATGGTGTTTACATTGATACATTTTTATGTTGAGCCAACCTTGCATTCTTTTATGATAGATCCCAATGATCATGGTGTATAATTACATTCATATATTGCTGGATTCAGTTTGCTAATATTTTGTTGAGAACTTTTGTCTCTATAGTCATACAGAATATTAATCTGTACTTTTCTTGTCACAGGATGTCTTTGTCTGGTTTTGTATCAGGATAACACTGGCCTTATTTAGTGAGTTGAGAAGTGTACTCTCCTACTCTAATTTTTTGGAAGATCTTATGTAAGATTGGTGTTGATTCTTCAAATATTTGGAAGAATTTACCCGTGAGCCTATTAGGGCTTGATATTTTCTTTGCTGTAAGTTTTTTTTTTTCATTTTTGTTTGTTTTTTAAATGACTAATTCTATCTCCTCACTTGTTATAGGTGCATTCAGATTTTTTATTTCTTCTTATGCCAGTCTCAGTAGTTCATGTCTTTTTAGGAAGATGTCCATTTCATCCTAGTTATATAGTTATTTGGCTTTCAATTGTTCATAACATTCCTTTAAAATAATTTTTCTGTAAAGTCTGCGGTGATGTTCCTTCATTCATGCTTAATTTAAGTAATTTGTAATGCCCCCTTTCTTTCTTGCTCATTGTAGCTAAAAGCTTATCAATTTTGTTGCTTTCTTCAAAGAACTAACTTTTGTTTTCATTGATAAATCTCTTTTATATTTTCTATTTCATTAATTTCAGATTTTTATTATTTTCTTTCTTCTTTCTTGGCTTTTGTTTGCTCTTTTGTTTTAGTTTCTCAACATGTACACTTAAATTATTGACTTGACATCTTTCATTTTTCCTAACATTGGTATTTACAGTTATAAATTTCCTTCTAAGCATTGCTTCTGCAGTATACCATAAGTTTTGGTATGTTGTGTTTCCATCTTCATTCCTCTCATAGAGTTTTTTATTTCCTTTTTTTAAAGATTTTATTTATTCATTTGAGAGAGAGAGAGTGAGTGAGAGAGAAAGAGCACAAGAAGGGAGAGGGGCAGAGGAAGAAGCAGACTCCCTGCTGAGCATGAAGGTAGATGTTTTACCAACTAAGCCACCCAGGCAACCCTGTTTTTTATTTCCTTTGTGATTTCTTCTTTGATGCATTGGTTATTTAAGAATGTGCTGTTTAATTCCCACATATTTGTGAATTCCAAAATTTCCTCCTATTAATGATTTCTATTTTCATTCCATATGATCAGAGAAAACACTTTGTATGCTCTCATCCTTTTAAATTTGTTGAGACTTATTTTATGAGCTAAAATATAGTCTATCTAGAAAAATATTCCATGTGCACTTAAGAAGAATGTGTGTTCTGGTGTTGGGTAGAATTTTCTGAAAATGTTTTTTGGTCTAGATGATTTTTAATGTTGTTCAAGTATTCTATTTCCTTGTTGATATTCTACCTAGTTGTTTTATCTTTATTTATTTATTTATCTATTTATTTTTAAAGATTTATTTATTTATTTTAGAGAGAGAGTAGGGGAAGGGGCAGAGGGAGAGTGAGAATCTCAAGCAGATTCCCTCTGAGCAGGGGAGCCCAATGCAGGGCTCAATCCCAGGACCCTGAGATCATGACTTGAGCCAAAATCAAGAGCTGGACATCTAACCGAGTCACACAGGCACCCCTGTTTTATCCATTATTTATTTTTTTTAAAGATTTTATTTATTTATTTGAGACAGAGAGAATGAGAGAGAGAGAGAGAGAGAGCACATGAGAAGGGGGAGGGTCAGAGGGAGAAACAGACTCCCTGCCGAGCAGGGAGCCCGATGCGGGACTCGATCCAGGGACTCCAGGATCATGACCTGAGCCGAAGGCAGTCGCTTAACCAACTGAGCCACCCAGGCGCCCCTGTTTTATCCATTATTTAAAGTAAGGTGTTGAAGTCACCAACTATTATTGTTGAATTGTCTAGTTCTCCCTTCAATTCTGTCATATTTGTTTAGTGTATTTTGGAGTTCTGTAAAGTGCATGTAAGTTTATAATTGTTATGTCTCCCCAATGGATTTATTCTTTTATCATAAAAAATCTTTGTTTCTAGTACCAGTTATTATTTTATTGTCTTTTTTGTCTTCTACTAGTATAGACACTTCAAGAAGAGTGAACAATCTCTCCCCTGTGAGCCTTAGGTATTCCTCAGATCATGCTGTCTGCCCCTGGTTTGCTTGCTTGCCTTATCTAAGGAAGTAGGGCAGTGCCCTCGAGGTTCTTATCCCAGCCAAGCCTGGGGACCTCTAACACTCCAATCTTTGAGCCCCACTGGTTGGAAAAATTCATGAAAATCAGCCACTCTCTTTTTCCCTGCCAATGTCCTTGTGAAGTGTTATGCCTGTGTGATTCCCTATGTGCTCCCCTCTCTCTCACCTTTCTCTGAGACCAGGGCTCTTTCCCATCTGCAGGACACATAATCTGTTTCTCCTCAAAATATGTCTCTGCACTTCCTATCTTCCTTGAGGTGGCCTCTTCTCTCCCTGTAGTTGTGGATTTTGCTCTATCAGTCCTCAGGTCAACTTCTTGGAGTGCATCTGTGAGAAGTGGCTTTTCTAGAGTTGCCTCTCCAGGGACAAAGGAGCTGACAGGCACCATTTTTGCTCCTCTGCCCCTCAGCATAGATACAGAATCTCCTGCTGAGGATGGCTCACTCCAAAACTGGCTGCCTAGCCTGCTTGCTCCAAATACTATGCCCCTGTGCTCTGGGGAACTTGCCCTTCTCGGTCAACCTGGCATCAGTCCCAGTGCAGTGAGACACTGCCCCAGAAGACCAGTACAGGCCCCTGTCACAGCATGTCCTTAAATTTTGGAGTTTTAAAAATCAGCAGGCTTGGTTGAGACAGAGCTCAAAGTGCACTGTGCTGCTCCTGGCAGGTAAACAACCCAGAGACAATGTGAAAATAATAATCTGAAAAACACCTGGGATGCATGGGGGGAGAATATTCACTCTTCTGGGAGTGCTTCTCTGAGAGTAGCGAGCATGGAGACCCCTCTCTGGAGACAAAGGAACTGGCTGGTGCCATGTCCCTTCCCCACCCCTCAGCATAAAACAGCTTCAGTAAATAACACAGCCCCAACACTTGCTGCCTAACTTGCTTACACCAAGTCTCACCCCCTTGCACACTGTCGGTACTGTCCTTCTCTGGCCAGTGTGCCTTAGTCCCAGTGCAATGGGCCCCTTGCCCAGAAAACCAACAGAAACACACACACACACACACACACACACACACACACACCATGTCTTCTGACCAGAAAGTTCTTCAAGACTTCAGTTCTAGAGAAAGTACCATCAGGTCACATTTAACAAGCCAACAGGAGCACACCTAGTTAAAAATTGCCCATTCTGGCCAAGGACCAAGCACTGCCCACTGAAAACAAAGAGAGCCTCTACAGATGACTGGCCAGAAGGATAGAGCAACCAAGACACAGCAGCAGAGCACAAGGCAAACACTGGAGACACTTCCTAAAGCACCAGGCCCTGGACACTATATGACCCCTTCTTCATAAAGGCATTACACACAGAAGCAGGAAAGATAACTGGCTTTTGTAACACATAGAAGAAGACATAGACTTAGGCGAAATACCAATATGGAGGGATTCATCCCAAAGAAATAACAAGAAAAGGTCATGGCCAGAGATCTAATTGAAACACATATAAGTAATATTCCCAATGGAGAATTTAGAGCAACAATCATAAGGATACCTGCTGGGCTAGAGAAGACAATGGGTCATTCAGGAAAGTCCTTACCACAGATTATAAAAGAGTTAAAAAAACATTCAGAAATGAAAAACGCAATAAATGAGATTCAAAACAGACTAGATGTAATGGACACAGGGATGAAAGAAACAGGAACAAATAAGTGATATGGAAGACAAACTAATGGAAAATAATGAAGCTGAAAAAGGAGAGGAAGAAGAATTATGGATCATGAGAATAGATTTAGGGACTCAGTGACTCCATCAAGCATAATAACATTCCTATCATAGGAGTCCCAGAGAAGAGAGAGAAAGGGGGGCAGACAATTTATTTAAAGAAATAATAACAGAAAACAGTTCTAATCTGGGGAAGGAGACAGACATCCAAATCCAGGAGGCACAGGGAACTCCCACCAAAATCAACCAAAGCAGGCCAACACCAAGACTTATTGTTATTAAATTTGCAAAACATAAAAATAAAGAAAAAAAAACTAAAAGTGGCAAGACAAAAAAAGTCCCTAGCTTACAAAGGAGGACCCATAAGTTATCTACAGATCTCTCCACAGAAAACTGGAAGCCAGAAGAGAGTGGCATGATATACTCAACATGCTGATTGGGAAAAATCTTCAGCCAAGAATACTCTGCAACAGGCTCTCATTCAGAACAGAAGGAGAGGTAAAGAGTTTCCCAGACAAAAACTAAAGGAGTTTGTGACCACTAAACCAGCCATGGAAGCAACATTAAAGGGGACTTTTTGAGTCGAAAGGAAAGATGAAAAATGACAAAGACTAGAAAGGAACAGAGAAAATCTCTGAAACAACAAAACAAGTAATAAAATAGCACTAAATACATATCTATCAAAAATCACTCTGAATGTAAACATACTAAACGGCCCATCAAGATATAGGGTGTCAGAGTGCATTAAAAAATAAGACCCATTGATATGCTGCCTATAAGAGACTCATTTTATTTTTTTCCCCTTTATTGTTTTTTTTATTATGTTATGTTAGTCGCCATAGAGTACATCATTACTTTCTGATGTAGTTTTCCATGATTCATTATTTACATACAACACCGAGTGCTCATTACAACACATGCCCTCCTCAATACCCATCACCGGGCAACCCCATCCACCTACCTGCTCTCCTCTAAAATGCTCAGATTCTTTTTTTTATGTTATGTTAGTTACAATACATTACATCATGAGTTTTTGATGTAGTGTTCCATGATTCATTATTTGCATATAATACCCAGTGCTCCATGCAATACGTGTCCTCCTTAATACTCATTACCGAGCTTACCCATCCCCCCACCCCCCACCCCTCTAAAACCCTCAGTTTGTTTCTCAGAGTCCATAGTCTCTCATGGTTCATCTCACCCTCTGATTCCCCCCCTTCATTTTTCCCTTCCTTCTCCTAATGTCCTCCATGCTATTCCTTATGTTCCACAAATAAGTGAAACCATATGATAATTGACATTCTCTGCTTGACTTATTCACTTAGCATAATCATCCAAGTTGATACAAAAGTTAGGTATTCATCCTTTCTGATGGCTGAGTAATATTCCATTGTATATAGAGACCACATCTTCTTTACCCATTTATCTATTGAAGGGCATCTTGGCTCTTTCCACAGTTTGGCTATTGCAGATATTCCTGCTATGAACATTGGGGTGCATATGGCCTTTCTTTTCACTACATCTGTGTCTTTGGGGTAAATACCCAGGAGTGCAATTGCTGGGTCATAGGGTAGCTGTATTTCTAATTTTTTGAGGCACCTCCACACTGTTTTCCAAAGTGGCTGTACCAACTTGCATTCCCACCAACAGTGTAAGAGGGTTCCCCTTTCTCCACAACCTCTCCAACATTTGTTGTTTCTTGCCTTGTCAATTTTTGTCATTCTATGTGGTTTTGATTTGAATTTCCCTGATGGCTAATGATGTTGAACATTTTTCATGTGTCTATTAGCCATTTGTATGTCTACTCTGGAGAAGTGTCTGTTCATGTCTTCTGCCCATTTTTTGACTGGATTATTTGTTTTTTTGGTGTTGAGTTTGATAAGTTCTTTATAGATCTTGGATACCAGCCCTTTATCTGATATGTCATTTGCAAATATCTTCTCCCATTCCGTACATTGCCTTTTAGTTTTGTTAACTGTTTCCTTTGCTGTGCAGAAGCTTTAAATATTGATGAAGTCCCAATATTTCATTTTTGTTTTTGTTTCCCTTACCTTTAGAGACACGTCTTGCAAGAAATTGCAGCAGCCAAGGTTGAAAAGGTTGCTGCCTTTGTTCTTCTCTAGGGTTTTGATGGATTCCTGAATCACATTTAGGTCTTTCAACCATTTTGAGTTTGTCTTTATGTATGGTGTAAGAGAATGGTCCAATTTCATTCTTCTGCATGTGGCTGTCCAATTTTCCCAGCACCATTTATTGAAGAGACTTTTTTCCCTTTGATATTCTTTCCTGATTTGTCGAAGATTAGTTGACCATAGAGTTGAGGGTCCATTTCTGGGGTCTCTATTCTGTTCCATTGATCTATGTGTCTGTTTTTGTGTCAGTACCATACTGTCTTGATGATTACAGCTTGGTAATAGAGCTTGACATCAGGCATTGTGAGGCCCCAGCATTGGTTTTCTTTTTCAAGATTCCCCTGGCGATTCTGGGTCTTTTCTGGTGCCATACAAATTTTAGGATTGTTTGTTCCAGCTCTGTGAAAAATGTGGATGGTATTTTTGATAGGGATTGCATTGAAATTGTAGATTGCTCTGGGCAGCATAGACATTTCAGGAATGTTTATTCTCCCAATCCATGAGCATGGAACATTTTTCCATCTCTTTGTGTCTTCCTCACTTTCATAAGTGTTCTGTAGTTTCTAGAGTATAGATCCTTTACCTCTTTTGTTAAGTTTATTCTGAGGTATCTTATGGGTTTTGGTGCTATTGTAAATGAAATTGATTCCCTATTTCCTCTTTCTATAATTACGTTGTTAGTGTATAGAAAAGCAACTGATTTCTGTGCATTGATTTTGTATCCTGCCACATTATTGAATTGCTGTATGAGTTCTAGTAATTTGGGGGTAGAGTCTTTGGATTTTCCACATAAAGTATCATGTCATCTGTAAAGAGACAGAGTTTGACTTCTTCTTTGCCAATTTGAATGCCTTTTATTTTTTCTGTTGTCTGATTGCTGATGATAGGACTTCTAGTACTATGTTGAACAATAGTTGTGAGAAAGGGCATCCTTGAGCATAGTCAGTACCTCTTCAACATTGGTCACGGCAACTTCTTTCAAGACATCTCCAAAGGCAAGGGAAACAAAAGCAAAAATGAACTTTTGGGACTTCATCAAGATAAAAAGCTTCTGCACAGCAATGGAAACAGTCAACAAAACAAAGAGGCAACCCACAGAATGGGAGAATATATTGGCAAATGACACTACAGATAAAGGGCTGGTATCCAAGATCTATCAAGAACTTCTCAAACTCAACACCCAAAAAAACAAATAATCAAGTCAAAATTGGGCAGAAGACATGAAAAGACACTTCTCTGAAGAAGACATACAAATGGCTAACACACACATGAAAAAATGTTCATCATCATTAGCCATCAGGGACATTCAAATCAAAACCACATTGAGATACCACCTTACACCAGTTAGAATGGCAAAAATGGACAGGGAAAGAAACCACAAATGTTGGAGAGGTTGTGGAGAAAGGGGAACCCTCTTACACTGTTGATGGGAATGCAAGTTGGTACAGCCACTTTGGAAAACAGTGTGGAGGTTCCTCAAAAATTTAAAAATAGAGCTACCCTATGACCCAGCAATTGCACTCCTGGGTATTTACCCCAAAGACACAGATGTAGTGAAAAGAAGGGCCATATGCACCCCAATGTTCATAGCAGCAATGTCTGCAATAGCCAAACTGTAGAAAGAGCCAAGATGCCCTTCAACAGATGAATGGATAAAGAAGATGTGGTCCATATAGACAATGGAATATTACTCAGCCATCAGAAAGGGTGAATACCCAACTTTTACATCAACATGGATGGGACTGGAGGAGATTATGGTAAGTGAAGTAAGCAAGCAGAGAATGTCAATTATCATATGGTTTCACTTATTTGTGGAACATAAGGAATAGCATGGAGGACATTAGGAGAAGGAAGGGAAAAATGAAGTGGGGGAATCGGAGGGAGAGATGAACCATGAGAGACTATGGACTCTGAGAAACAAACAGGGTTTTAGAAGGGAGGGGGGACGGGGGATGGTTCAGCCCGGTGATGGGTATTAGGAGGGCACATACTGCATGGAGCACTGGGTGTTATATGAAAACAATGGATCTTGGATCACCACATCAAAAACTAATGATGTATTGTATGGTGACTAACATAACATAATAAAATTAAAAAAAAAAGAGAATTGTTTTGAGTTGCTGAAGAACATGCACCATCCATCATGTTTATTGATAAAATTGATGCCACTGGAACAAAAAGACATGACTCAATCTCTGGTGATGAGAGAGAAATTCAATGAACAATATTGGAACTGTTGAACCAGTTGAATGGATTTGATTCAAGGAGTGATGTGAAAGTTATCATGGCCACAAATTGAATACAAACTTTGGATCCAGTACTTATCAGAACAGGCTGCATTTCCAGAAGATCCATTTCCCCCTGATGAAAAGACTAAGAAGCACTTCTTTCAGATACACATAAGCAGGATGATGCTGAACAATTATGTTACTTGCACGACTTGATCATGGCTAAAGATGACCTCTGATACCGACATCAAGACAATCAGTAAAGAAGTTGGTCTGATGGCCTTGAGAGAACATAGAATGAAAGTAACAAATGAAAACCAAAAAATCTAAAGAAAATGTTCTTTATCAAAACCAAGAAGTCACCCTGGTGGGCTCTATTTCTAGCTGACCACATTTGCCTTCAAGGAAATGATTGGGAATGTCTTGACCTCTTGGAGGGCTGAGGCTGGGGAAGCTGCCCAGAGGAACTAATGATCCAGTTGATCTTTCTTATCAAAACCTCCTGTGTACCTTTCTGAGAGTGATGTGTTGGATGTGCACCAGACTGCCTTCATCTGTTGGTCAAATGCAGTGCTCTCTCCCCAATAATGCATGCTCCTTCTCAAAAAAAAAAAAAAAAAAGAAAAAGAAAAAATGATACCTAAGAATCAATCCGTTAAATTTAAGAGAACCTGACATATATAGTCTATGCTATTTGTGATAACTGGGGTGTTTTTTGTCTGTTTTTAATGTTTTTGTTTTGTTTTGTTTGTAAAACAGATGTATATGTTGAAGTACTTTACAGCCTTTGATGGCAAACTTAATCCCTTATTGGAAGTATTGTTTTTCATAGAAAGACAAATGATAAAAGTATTATATTTTATTTTCCTTAATTAGCTTAAATCATAAGACAAAACATAATTTTTAGTAGGGAAAATCAAGTAACTTTCAAAATTAATGAACATGTACTATTTTTAAGTTGATTGTCATTTTGCTGAAGACCAGATCCATATCTTTCACTGATTTTTCTCAGCACTATATTCATTATGTGTTCAAATTGCCTCTAAAAACAATGACTAAAATCAAGAAAACAAGAAACAAGTGTTGGCACGGATGTGAAGAAAAAGGAGCCTTCATGCACTGTTGGTGGGAATATAAATTAGTACAGCCACTGTGGAAAACAGTGGAACTCCTCAAAAAATTTCAAATAAAAATACCATATGATCTAATAATTCTGCTATTGAACATTTACTGAGGGAAAACAAAAGCACTTACTTGAAAAGATATATACACCACTAATATTTATTGCAGCATTAATAACAATAGCTAAGACATGGAACCAACCTAAGTGTCCATCAATAGATGAATGGATAAGGAAAATGCACACATACACACATATTCACACAATGGAATAGCACACAGCCATTAAAAAAGGATGACATCATGCCATTTGAGACAATATGGATGGACCTAGAGGATATTATGCTAAGTGAAGTAAGTCAGACTGAGAAAGAAAAATACCATTTTATTGCACTCATTAATGGAATCTAAAAAAATGAATAAACAAAAAGCAGAATCAGAACTATAAGCAGAGAACAAAGAGATGGCTGAAGGGGGGTGGGCAAAATGGGTGAAGGGGAAAGGGAGATACAGACCTCCTGTTATGGAATGAGTAAGTCATGGGAATAAAAAGCAGAGCATAAAGAATATAATCAATGATATTATAATAGCTATGTCACAGGACAGATTGTAGCTACATTTGTGGTGAACATAGCATAATATATAAACTTGTCAAATCACTAATTTGTTCACCTAAAACTAATATAACATGGTGTGTCAACTATACTTAGATAGATGATAGATAGATGATAGATGGATAGATGATAGATAATAGATCCATTGTTTTCGTATAACACCCAGTGCTCCATGCAGTATGTGCCCTCCTTAATACACATCACCGGGCTAAACCATCCCCCATCCCCCTCCCCTCTAAAACCCTGTTTGATTCTCAGAGTCCATAGTCTCTCATGGTTCATCTCTCCCTCCGATTCCCCCACTTCATTTTTCCCTTTCTTCTCCTAATGTCCTCCATGCTATTCCTTATGTTCCACAAATAAGTGAAACCATATGATAATTGACTTTCTCTGCTTGACTTACTTCACTTACCATAATCTCCTCCAGTCCCATCCATGTTGATGTAAAAGTTGGGTATTCACCCTTTCTGATGGCTGAGTAATATTCCATTGTCTATATGGACCACATCTTCTTTATCCATTCATCTGTTGAAGGGCATCTCGGCTCTTTCTATAGTTTGGCTATTGCAGGCATTGCTGCTATGAACATTGGGGTGCATATGGCCCTTCTTTTCACTACATCTGTGTCTTTGGGGTAAATACCCAGGAGTGCAATTGCTGGGTCATAGGGTAGCTCTATTTTTAAATTTTTGAGGAACCTCCACACTGTTTTCCAAAGTGGTTGTACCAACTTGCATTCCCATCAACAGTGTAAGAGGGTTCCCCTTTCTCCACAACCTCTCCAACATTTGTTGTTTCTTTCCCTGTCCATTTTTGCCATTCTAACTGGTGGAAGGGGGTATCTCAATGTGGTTTTGATTTGGATTTCTCTGATGGCTAATGATGATGAACATTTTTTCATGTATGTGTTAGCCATTTGTATGTCTTCTTCAGAGAAGTGTCTTTTCATATCTTCTGCCCAATTTTGACTTGATTATTTGTTTTTTTGGGTGTTGAGTTTGAGAAGTTCTTGATAGATCTTGGATACCAGCCCTTTATCTGTAGTGTCATTTGCAAATATCTTCTCCCATTCTGTGCGTTGCCTCTTTGTTTTGTTGACTGTTTCCTTTGCTGTGCAGAAGTTTTTTATCTTGATGAAGTCCCAAAAGTTCATTTCTGCTTTTGTTTCACTAGTCTTTGGAGATGTATCTTGAAAGAAGTTGCTGTGGCCAATGTCAAAGAGGGTACTGCCTATGTTCTCCTCTAGGATTTTGATGGATTCCTGTCTCACATTGAGGTCTTTCATCCATTTGAGTTTCTCTTTGTGTATGGTGTTAGAGAATGGTCGAGTTACATTCTTCTGCATGTGGCTGTCCAAATTTCCCAGCACCATTTATTGAAGAGACTGTCTTTTTTCCATCGCATGTTTTTTCCTGCTTTGTCAAAGATTATTTGACCATAGAGTTGAGGGTCCATATCTGGGTTCTCTATTCTGTTCCATTGGTCTATATGTCTGTTTTTGTGCCAGTACCATGCTGTCTTGATGATCACTGCTTTGTAATATAGCTTGAAATAAGGCAACGTGATGCCCCCAGCTGTTTTTCTTTCTCAACATTTCCTTGGCGATTCGGGGTCTTTTCTGATTCCATACAAATTTTAGGATTGTTTGTTCTAGCACTTTGAAAAATGTCATTGGAATTTTGATCGCGATGGCATTGAAGGTATAGATTGCTCTGGGTAGCATAGACATTTTAACAATGTTTATTCTTCCGATCCCTGAGCATGGAATATTTTTCCATCTTTTTGTGTCTTCTTTAATTTCTTTAATGAGTGTTCCGTAGTTTCTAGAGTATAGATCCTTTACCTTTTTGGTTAAGTTTTTTCCGAGGTACCTTATGGTTTTTGGTGCTATTATAAATGGAATCATTTCTCTAATTTCTCTTTCTACAGTTGCATTGTTAGTGTATAAGAAAGCAACTGATTTCTGTGCATTGATTTTTTATCCTGCCACATACTGAATTGCTTTATGAGTTCTAGTAATTTTGGGGTGGAGTCCTTTGGGTTTTCCACATAAAGTATCATGTCATCTGTGAAAAGAGAGAGTTTGACTTCGTCTTTGCCAATTTGAATACCTTTTATTTCTTTTTGTTGTCTGATTGCTGTTGCCAGGACTTCTAGTACTATGTTGAACAAGAGTGGTGAGAGTGGGCACCCTTGATGTGTTCCTGATCTTAAGGGAAAGGCTCTCAGCTTTTCCCCATTGAGGATGATATTCGCTGTGGGTTTTTCATAGATGGATTTTATGAACTTGAGGAATGTTCCCTCTATCTCTATACTCTGGAGAGTTTTAATCAGGAAAGGATGCTGTATTTTGTCAAATGCTTTTTCTGCATCAATTGAGAGGACCATATGGTTCTTCTCCCTCCTCTTATTAATGTGTTCTATCACATTGATTGATTTGCGAATGTTGAACCACCCCTGCATCCCGGGGATAAATCCCACTTGGTCGTGGTGGATGATCCTTTTAATGTATTGTTGGATCCTATTAGCTAGGATTTTGTTGAGGATTTTGGAATCCATATTCATCAGGGATATCGATCTCAAATTCTCCTTTTTGATGGGGTCTTTGCCTGGTTTGGGTACTAAGGTAATGCTGGCCTCATAGAATGAGTTTGGAAGTTTTCCTTCTGTTTCTATATTTTGAAACAGCTTCAGTAGAATAGGTATTATTTCTTCTTTGAATATTTGAGAGAATTCCCCAGGGAATCCATCAGGCCTTGGACTCTTGTTTTTTGGGAGGTTTTGGATCACTGCTTCAAAATCGTTACTGGTTCTTGGCCTATTCAGGTTGTCAATTTCTTCCTGTTTCAGTCTTGGCAGCTTATAGGTTTCCAGGAAGGCCTCCATTTCATCCAGATGCTCAGTTTATTGGCATATAGCTGTTGATAATAATTTCTAATAATTGTTTCTATTTCCTTGGTGTCAGTCATGATCTCTCCCCTTTCATTCATCATTTTATTAATTTGGGTCCTTTCTCTTTTCTTTTGGATAAGTCTGGCCAATGGTTTATCGATCTTATTAATTCTTTCAAAGAACCAACTTCTAGTTTTGTTGATCTGATCTACTGTGTTTCTGGTTTCTAATTCATTGATCTCTGCTCTAATTTTAATTATTTCTCTTCTAATGCGTGGCTTAGGCATCGTTTGTTGCTTTTTCTCTAGTTTTTTAAGGTGTAGAGTTAGTTGGTGAATTCGGGATTTTTCTATTTTTTTGAGTGAGGCTTGGATGGCTATGTATTTCCCTCTTAGGACTGCCTTTACAGTATCCCATATGTTTTGGACAGATGTGTTTTCATTCTCATTGATTTCCATGAAATGTTTAAATTCTTCTTTGATTTCCTGGTTGACCTTGACCCAAACATTCTTGAGCAGAGTGGTCTTTAGCTTCCAAGTGTTTGAATTTCTGCCAAAATTTTTGTGATTGAGTTCCAGTTTTATAGCACTGTGGTCTGAGAATATGCAGGGAATAATCTCAGTCTTTTTGAGACCTGATTTGTGACCCAGTATGTGGTCTATTCTGGAGAAAGTTCCATGTGCACTCGAGAAGAATGAGTATTCTGTTGTTTTAGGGTGGAATGTTCTGTAAATATCTATGAGGCCCATCTGGTCCAATGTATCATTCAAAGCTCTTGTTTCCTTGTTGATTTTCTGCTTAGATGATCTGTTCATTCCTGAGAGTGGATTATCTCCTAAAATTAATGTATTGTTATCAATATGACTCTTTATTTTGGTTAACAGTTGGCTTATGTAGATGGCTGTTCCCTTGTTGGGGGCATAGATATTTACAATTGTTAGATCTTCTTGTTGGATAGACCCTTTAAGAATGATATAGTGTCCTTCTGTGTCTCTTATTACAGACTTTAGTTTAAAATCTAATTTGTCTGATATAAGAATTGCTATCCCAGCTTTCTTTGAGTTCCGCTGGCATGGTAGATGGATCTCCATCCCTTCACTTTCAGTCTGGATGTATCTTTAGTTTCAAAATGAGTCTCTTGTAGACAGCATATGGATGGGTCCTGTCTTTTTATCCAATCTGCAACCCTGTGCCATTTTATGGGAGCATTTAGGCCATTCACGTTGAGAGTGATTATTGAAAGATATGAATTAATTGTCATCATGTTGCCTGTGAAGATGTTGTTTTTATAGATTGTCGCTGTAAATTTCTTTTCTATATCACTCTTGGGGACTTTCTCCTTTTATAGACCCCCCCCTTAATATTTCTTGCAGGGCCGGCTTGGTGGTCACATATTCTTTCAGCTTCTGCCGGTCCTGGAAGCTCTGCATCTCTCCATCCATTCTAAATGAAAGCCTTGCCGGATAAAGTATTCTTGGCTGCATGTTCTCTCATTTAGTACCCTGAATATGTCTTGCCAGGCCTTTCTGGCTTGCCAGTTCTCTGTAGATAGGTCTGACATTATTCTGATGTTCCTCCCTCTGTACGTAAGGAATCTCTTCCCCCTAACTGCCCTTAAGATGGTTTCCTTGGTTCTAAGATTTACAAGTTTTACTATTACATGCCGAGGTGTTGGCCTGTTTTCCTTGATCTTAGGAGGGGTCCTCTCTGCCTCTAGGACTCGAACGTTTGTTTCATTCCCCAGATTAGGGAAGTTCTCAGCTACGATTTGCTCAAATACATCTTCTAGTCCTCTCTCTCTCTCTCCACTCCCTCTGGGATTCCAATGATTCTGACATTGGAATGCTTCATGGTGTCACTTATTTTTCTGATTCTATTTTCATGGATTCTGAGTTGTTTTTCCCTGGCCTCCTCTTTTCCCTTTCTATCTATTATATTGTCTTCCAGGTCGCTTATTCTCTCTTCTGCCTCAGTTACCCTAGCTGTTAGATTATGTAGATTGGATTGGATCTCATTGATAACATTTTTAAGTTCTGCCAATTCACCTTTTATTTCTGCCCTTAGAGACTCTATGTTGCCATTAATTGATTTCTCCATTCTAGCCATTGTCTTCACAATTGCTAGCCTGAATTCCATCTCCGACATCTTGGTTATATCTGCATCCATTTCTAAATCTGTGGCATAAGTCATAATCTCTGAGTCTTTTCTATTTTGGGGGCTCCTCCTCTTAGTCATTCTGTTGATGGGTGTTTGAGGGAGTGTATAGAGTCCAAATTATTGACCAGAACCCAATCAAGATGCACCTGTTTTCTTGGAACCTTAGGGTTGCTGGCCTCTTGTTTTCCCAGCCTGTCTTCTGGGGGAGGGGTCTGCCGTGCTGTTACTCAGGCAACCCTGTTTGGGCGGAGTTGCCCTGTGCCCCTTTGGCGGGGGATGGGCTCAGCAGGAATCAATTTTGGGGGCTTTTGTTCTCTGGTGGCTTTCCCTGGCAGCTTTCTGCGCCTCTTCCATGAGTCAGAGCAGAGGAGACCGTTTCCAACCCTCTGCCTCAGAGCAGAGAGATCGCAGTCTGTTCTTCCGTGAGCTCTCCAGGCCACACTGTCTCCGTTTCTTTCCGTGCTGCTATAAACTGCAGCGTCCTG
The DNA here is from genome assembly GCF_004348235.1 of Phoca vitulina. Classification (NCBI taxonomy): domain Eukaryota; kingdom Metazoa; phylum Chordata; class Mammalia; order Carnivora; family Phocidae; genus Phoca; species Phoca vitulina. The sequence goes on along the minus strand of NW_022589765.1, from coordinate 834,621 downwards.
GGTTGTGCGCCCCTCTGCAGCGCTCCCAGTCCTGCCTCCAGGTCGGGGCAGGTCTCTGCCCTTTGTGCTTCTAAAACTGCCAGCCGCTCCCAGTACGGGCGCGTGCGACCCCACCGCTCCAGGATTCCACCCTGGGGGCTGCAGTTCACAGGCGCGACCCCGCCGCTCCGGGTTTCCACCCCGGGGGCTGCAGTTCGCAGGCCCGATCCAGCCGCTCCGGGTTTCAGTCTGGGGGCTGCAGTTCTCGGGCGGGACCCCGCCGCTCTGTGTTTCCACCCTGGGGGCTGCCCTAGAGTCCTTTCCCCGCTGCTACCAGTCTGTGAGTCTGTGCCCATCCGCAGCACGTGAGGCTGTCGCTCACCGGTGGTGTAGGATCCCCACAGCCAGGCACCCTCCTACTGCCATTTATCCTCCTCCGATATCTGCCCGCGGAATCATGGCTCCCTGCTTCGTACCTCAAAACCAACTGCCTATGATATTCTCTTTGTAGAGATCCAGATCTTCTTACATCTCAGGCTGGTTCCGTGGGTGCTCAGAGTGGTCTGGTGGATATCCAGCTCAATTCCGGGGACCAGGTGAAATAGGGTCCCCTACTGCTCCGCCATCTTTCCTCCCTCTCCTGTCTATAGTTTTCATACCACTTCACTGGCATTAGAGTTATGACCAAAATAACATTTCAGAACCAATGTTTTTATTTTCTTCATGTACATTTTTAGTGAACAAAACATTTAGAGAATGAAATATTATTAATATTTGGTCATAGCTCATGACAGCAAAGAACTTAATAATAGTTGAATTTTAAAGCATGGAAAAAATAAATACAGTGCGACTCATTCAGCAGTGAAATAAAACTACTATAGATATAATGTGCTATTTTCCTATTAACTTTCCCAAGAGAACCTGTAAAAAATTCTACGACTAGAATAGATTCCATTACCACGTTCATTGCTAAACTGCCCCTTTTTGTTTCTTTAAAGTGGCAGCAAGTAGTTCTTGAGACAGTTGCGCTGTGTAGATATGCTTCACATCTCTGACGGTGGATAGGGCATTTATTCCAATTTTGCAGACTATAATAAGAAAAACTAATTATTATTACAATAGCAACTCCTAAGAATCCCCACTTTGTGGAAGAGAACCATGTGGCTGGGTTAAGCCACTGCAGATTGTTAGAAAGAGATTGCCAAGCTTCTCTTTGAAGTTTATGATTTCCCACCAGGTGAGGATTTGATCCCATAGCTGCTGAACATCAAAAGTTAAATTATCATGGAGTGATCCATGCATTTGTTTCTTTTTTTTTTTTTAAAGATTTTTTTTTTAATTTATTTATTTGAGAGAGAGAGAATGAGAGAGAGCACATGAGAGGGGGGAGGGTCAGAGGGAGAAGCAGACTCCCTGCCGAGCAGGGAGCCCAATGCGGGACTCGATCCAGGGACTCCAGGATCATGACTTGAGCCAAAGGCAGTCGCTTAATCAACTGAGCTACCCAGGCGCCCCATGCATTTGTTTCTTTATCTTTTTGCAATCATGTATGGTTTGGTTCCAGGGCATGGGGGTAACACTGATGGAGCTGTGAGCCCAGTCACATAAGAGGCCTTCCTGATAGGCTGAGGCTTCTTGTTTTTCCCCAATATACTCAATAGCAGCTTCCATTGGTTGAAGACTTTCTAATATTTTTTGATCAATAGTTTGTTGAAGTTGAAATTCCCTTGTGGTATTAATAGCCAGCTGATCCACAAAGGCCGCAGTCTGAATCGAATGAGAAAGAGAGGTAACTGCCACACTAATAGTGGTAATAATTGAGATAGCCATGATAATGCCAGCAATGAGTAGACCCAAGCAGTGCTTGGGTCCTCTGATGACAGATAATGCCTGATTCAAAATGCTAATGGATTTAGATTCTTCCCAACCTCTGGTAAGATTAACAGGGATAAAGGAATAGGCCTGCCTCCTTAGCACAAAGACTGAGGAGGCTTTAAGTTCGGATAAGTTAGAATATGAAAGGCAGGCAGCATAGAATGCACAAGTGGAGTGATTAATAGAGATAATGAAATGATCTTTGTCTTTATACAAGGAAAAGTTACTCAAAACTAAGACAGATGGGTGAGGAATGCATAAGATAATTTGCTCGAAGAGAGTCAGAGATAAGGTCATAGAGTAATTGGAGGTGTTATTTTTGTAAATGGCATGCCAGACTTTGAGGGGAAAAAATAAATGTCCTAGTCTCCAGAAGACTGGATTGGAAATGCTTCGAGATGTAGGGAGGGATGCTAAGCCCTCTCCCTCACCATTTTATGGGATAAGAACTGTAAAAGGTCCAAGAATGGTCAGAGGACCAGTTGCAAAGAGAGATATTACAAGACACATACAAGTGAAGGACGCAATAGGTCCCCAATTGGTGATATTATATGGTCCTAGCTGTGAAATGTGGAGAACCTGCCCTCTGCAAGACTCCCATTTGATTTGACCACTGGATGGGGTCCATTTGCTATTTTGTTTACAGGGAGGCTGGTTGGAATGACTCAAATTGGTGGTGATATCACCATGAGATATACTTACCATACAGAGGTAGGTTAAATTAACCCTTTGGTTGTCAGGAGGAAGAATGTAATGTAAAAAATTGAATCATAGGTCTAGCACAGAGGATATTAGTAGTGGAGACACATAAGGGTAGAATGGAGGAATAAACAGTAAAGTTGAGACTGAGGTTCAAAGTTCCATTGACATTAGGGGTGTCAAAGGGTATGGGAATTCCTCCCACCAGATTAGTGGCATTGTTGAAAATAGGAAAAGAGACATCAGCCCAAGTAACAGGTTTCGGGGGGGGGGTGGATTTATAACAGGCCCAATAAAAGGACACAAAGCACCCAGGCATCAGCAGAAGAAAGACAAAAATACATACCATGGGAGAACTGGTGTTAAGCACAGATACCATGGACAAGAACATGTTTTCAGGAGTAAAGGGTTTACCGGTCTGTTGTAGAATCTCCTCAGTTTTCTGGGTCATCTTCTTGAGGTCTCCCCAGGTCATGAATTTGGCCTTGTGGGTACTGGGGAGGAGCATGATGGGCAGCTGTTTTTCTTCTTGATTCAGGTAACTCATCTGAGGGACTGGATTCTGGCTGTGCCAGGCCATGGTAATGTTTAATATTTCTAGTGGGGATCCACACTGGTCAGTCCTTAGTGGAAACCCAAGCATAACCTCACCCCCACATTATGAGTTCTACTGGTCCTTGCCAAATGCCTATGTTTGGGTCCTTCCAGAGTACTTGGGCACGTGTTTTTGATGGGGAGTGAGGTTTAAAATATTTTTTGACCCAGAGTTTCAAAATCAAAATTTTTAAATTAAAAAGATTTAGAGTAAGCAATGCTTTCTGTAATTCTGCTATAGGACCCATATCTCCCTCTTTTTATTTTATATCATGCATTTAAGGGTAGAATGTGCTCTCTCAATAATAGTCTGATTATGACTGATTTGTCTCTGAATAGCTTGCTGTAATTTATTGATGAATTTGATAAAAGGTTCTTCGGGGACCTGCTTAATAGAGGCAAAAAAGCCTTGAGGAGTGCCCTGATCAGGGGATCCATTCCCAAGCTTGTTTTGCACAAAGAGGGCATTGGTCAAAGACTTGAGGGTCCGTAAGAAGTTGTTGTCCTACATCTACATATGAACCTCTCCCCTGAAGCATATTAGCCACTATAGGAACTCCTGCTAAATGATTGAGCAGCTTGTTGTTCACATAAATCGTCATATTCAGTATGCCAGACCAAATACTAAGGGGCCTCAAGTACTGCTTTACATAAAAGCTTTGTTTACAAATGAATACTTTATCACATTTCTGTAAATCATTGATATTTTAAGAGAAAGTTTCCTTAATCTGGAAGAGCAAACATTAGAGAATCAGCAATGTTTTAAATAAGGGTCACAAAACTGTTAATAATCTTTTAGTTCATTTAGTCCCATATTACTAATTCTTGTTTAATTTGAATGCAGCTTTAGTTAGTTCTGGAAGTTTTTACCCATTTAGTTTTTTAGATTTTTTAAGATATCAAAACCCTGTATTTGTCCTAAGTCCTTTATATGAATTTCCTTGAATATGAATTTCATTTTGTAAGAGAATAAAAACAATTATAAGTGAAAAAACTCAGAAATGGACATTGATAATGATCTGGTATGAGAATTCTTTATGATGCAATTGACAAGGAAACTCAGTTATTTCTGTGACACATGAAACACTTCAATAGCCAGAATACTGAGTGTTGATGACCCTATACCAGAAGGTAACATACCAAACAAGTGTAATTAGTCAATGAGACTTTGTTCATGATTTAAATCTTGAGGAAGTTTGTAAAGCCTTAGAAAGATTTAAAGCACATGCCTAAATAGGATTACAGATCATTACAAAACTCAATTTTTATTTAACCAAGGTGACAATAAGAGATTCCAAAGACAAATATGTAGGGTTATATAGTTGTTAGCAAAACTTAGCTCTTTAATATTGAGAAGTTTTAACTAAGTAATTGAAGACCTGATAATGACATAACATAGAAACTGGTTTTCTGGGCAGACAAAAGAGAAAAAAAAACTTTGTTTACATTTTCTTATTAAGATCAGACCAAGGATTCAAGAAAACTTTTGCCTTTTGAACAGAGAGAATTTCAATCTTATACCACTATACTTTTAAAATCCTTTTAATCTTTTTTTTTTTTAAGATTTTATTTTATTTATTTGACAGAGACACTGCAAGAGAGGGAATACAAGCAAGGGGAGTGGGAGAGGGAGAAGCAGGCCTCCCGAGGAGCAGGGAGCCTGATGCGGGGCTCGATCCCAGGACCTTGGGATCATGACCTGAGCCGAAGGCAGACGCCCAACCATCTGAGCCACCCAGGCGCCCCTTAAAATCCTTTTAATCTTAAATCCATCCTGACCACACCTAAAATTCTTTTCCAAAGATTTCCCTTCACAAACCTTCTACAACTGTCCTTTGCATTCAGATTTTGTCCCAAGCCATTTGCTTCCAAATAACAATCTCATTTAGGACAAAATTACCTTCTTTTACCTTCAACAAAAATGCATTCCCATTCCTTATATCTTTCTTACATATCTCCTACTTTTCTACATACAGGGTTGTTTCCCTTATTTCCATCAGTCTTACATTTAGTAGAATTTTGCATTTTTTAAAGAAACCTTAGTCTCCAGTGAAGACTAAGTAGTAACCAATTGTGAACTGTCACACCAGAATTCTTTAGATGGCAAATTTATGAATCAATTAAGAATGAAACATGTTTACCAACAGATTTTAATATCCTTAGTTTCTGTGCAATAAGAAGTCAAAAGTACAAACCTACACTCAGTAATCAATGATTTAACACTTCATCCCATTTGGAAAAGAGCTAGATGTCCAATGAATTCAATCTTGTTTATCACCCAAGTAAAACTTTAAAGTTTCAGATTACCAAAGACTTTGAAAGCTGTCTTAACTTCCATGAAAACTTTAATGAGACAATTAACCATCATTTTAGTCATCTTTTTGGTAACAAATTTCAACAGAGAAAACATAAGCTTATTAGACCTTTAGTAAACCTCGATAGAATAAGTTTTACATTTAATGCTGATAACCTTAAAGACATGTCTATCTTAATTAAACTGACAAACTTAACTTAGTTCAAATACCGAATTATGTTCCACTTGGATCCTCCCCATTGTCAATATTTACCTGAGACACTGGTGGGGAAATCTAGAGTGGGGGGTATTAGGTCCAGGGGGTGGTCTTCTTGCTCCTTGATCGTGAGGGGAAAAGGAGCCACGGTGCTCGAGGTACTGAGGATGGTCTAGAAGACAGTTATGCAGGCCACACCCAAGGTGGTACAGAAACAGAAGGGGGAGGGGAAGGCAGAAGAGGCTAAGTGCTGCCAGAAGGCAGAGAAAGGGTTCCAGGTTCTAGAGTTCATTAGCTTCAACAAAGGAGCAAATGTCATGTTTTCCTGCCAACTAGGGGGAATAGGTAGTCCATGTCAGGCCCAAGAAATACAGGGAATTTCCCCAAAACAAAGGAGAGGGAGTTTTGGCAGCTGCTTGGGAATATTCCTTAAAGTCCCTGTCCTGAGGTATACTTAACCACAGTTGTCTGCAGTTATAGCCATTAACCTGGGAAGTGAGTGAGGGAGAAGCCCCCACAACTATTAGGAAGAACAGTGAGAGAGAGACTCAACAGTCTCCTTTGTCTGGGATGGCCTATGTTTTCCTCCAGTAACCTGGGTTTACTCGGAGGAGGCCTGTTTAGATAATTATCATCCAGTATGTCAGGAGAGAGATTACTAGCCAAATGCATTCAGGCAAATACATTCTACAAGAGGCCATTAGGTCCTGGTGTAGAGCAATGAAGGCCTAGGTACAAACAATGAAGGTACCCTAGGTCCATTTGCCGTATTTCATGCAGAGGAGATCTAACTGAATAGATCCCTCTGAGGCCATGCAGTGTTACAGGAGATCAGTCCTTTCCTAAGTTTAGCAATCTGATTTGTTTCCAGTGGTTTAGAAGGCATCCCAAGGGAGAGTCCTTGGGAACTGAAGAAAAGAGAAGGTCCATTACCAGAAAATCCCCTTAACTTCGAGGTGGCGTCCCACACAGGATATGTCAGAGGTTCCTGGTGTCAAAGCAACCTGAGGTGTCCCCCAAACAAAATCACTATGTACACCACCACTGATATAAGCCCCTGTAGGAGGGAGGCCTGCCCTCCCCTCTGCTTCCCCATCACATTCTAGACTATGATGGGTGCTGGTGTATGGACCAAAATACCATGCCTTGAAGGTCATGCTGTGAAGGTCATGCCTTATTATACCTTGCCTTGAAGAACCCCTTACCTGGTTTTTAACCCATGGAAAACACTAGAAGTTTTACAAGGGGAAATTATCCAATTTTGTAGCTTAAGTAGTTAGTAGAGGACATTGACGGAAAACAGTAAAGATAGAAATCCATCATGGTCTAAGCAACATCCCAACACATGTAATCTTTACAGCCAACTTCCCTAGGAAATGGTCCCCTGTAAGTATCGCTTCCCAGATGTAGCCCCCAGTAAGGATCGACTAAGTGGGGAGCAAGAAGGGGGAAGGTGGTGGAATTTCCTAGTCAGGGGAAAGAGGGAGATCTTCCTCTTTGTTGGGTCTAACTTGAGAAGTTAAAGGGCTAATTTGGGGAGCCGAAGGAGTCCTAGGTTGCCCTTCTTTTTCTTTAAAGATGTTTGAGGTGTCCTTAGTATGTAAAAGGGCCAGGGCAGACCTGATTAGACCCTACGTAGTAAGGGAAGCAAGGAACACCTTTTTACCTTGTTTATGGCAATATTTCAAGTTCTTTCCAATTCTCTCCCTTACTTCTAAATCTAAAGTTCCTCAGTCAGGGAACCATGGATTCTGTTCAATCACAATTTCCTCCATTACAGAGGCCCGCTCACCTTAAGGGGCTATTTCTCATTTATAGTAGCCTTGTTAGCCTTTAAAAGTTGCTTTAAAACCCTAATATATTGTCTCTGTTCAAGAGAGAGGTTTTTCCCCATATCTGGAGTACTTAGAGACCTTTTAATTCCATAAAAATACCCAAGCCTGAAACTTCCCCAACTCAGCCATGAACCAATGCCAACTTACTGCACACAGACTTTTCGTTTTTGGGCTGTCTGTATGGTGTCCATTGCAAGACGATCACATCAGGGTCACCACTTGACAGGAATGGCCAACAATCCCTGTACTGATGGATGAAAGATTACTCTAAACTTTGCTGTGAAAGAGAGAAGGCAAGGGGGTCAACACTCAGAGATGAAGACTCTGCTCTTCTTTGCTCACACTTTTATTCGTCCTTCAGGATAATCATAAATCTTTATCACTGTTTCTTAAACACGTGCTGTGTGACAAGGGGTCTCACCAGAACTAGGAGGATCTGCTTACAGGAAAGATATGATATGCTAATCTCCATGTTCTATGAGTTCTGCTAAACATAGCCTAGGGGACAATGCATACATATCTTAGATCATAGGGCTGCTGTTTAGGTTAAGAAAGCCTTGGGAAAGGCAACTCCCTGTGGCATTCCTACAGCTGAGTGGTCATGCAGGCCTCAGCATTCCAAAGTCCTACGCCCTTCTCCAAAATCTTCCTTGCCCTCAGTGGCCTCCATGTTACATTTTAGCAAGCCAGGTATTATGGATGATTTCATGCTCTACATTAACCCCAATACTAAACATTTTTCCTCCACAGACTATTTCCCAGTTCAATCAACTTCTGTGCATGAGAGACAAGCAAGGCCTATAAGGAATAAGAGGGCACACATTTCATAACATATACCAATTCTATGTGAATCAGACCTTACAGAGATGATATTTAATGAGCAATGGTGCCAATGAAGGCATTTGTAAATGTCTACCTTCTCATACTATATCAACTGCTACTTAAAAGACATGCAAAAGGTAAACCCCAGAAATGCTTTCTACCTTTGGACTTTGTGACACTATTTCCTGATTTTCCTCTTACTCACTTTTTTCAATCTCCTTGTTATAGACTGAATGTTTGTGTGCCTCCAAAATTCATATGTTAAAATTCTAATGCCCAATGTTATGGTATTAGGAGGTGGGTCCTTTGGGAAATAATTGGGTCATGATACTGGTGCCCTCGTGATTGGGATTAGTGGCCTTATAAGAGACCACTAACCTTTCCACCACGTGAGGACACAAGAAGTTGGTAATTTGCAATTGGAAGCAGGATTTCATCAGACACAGAAATCTGCTGGCTCCTTGATCTTGGACTTATAACTGTGAGAAATTAATGTTTATTATTTGAGCCACCCAGTCTATGGTATTTTTGGTATAGCAGCCCAAATTGATGAAGACACTCCTCTAAATGTTGCTCTTCCTTTGTGTCTTAAAATTAGGTGTTTTCCAAGATGTCAACCATGGCTATCTATTTTTTCTCCATATTTTTCTGAGTCATTTAATTGATTCCCAAAGCAGAATATTTCCTTCCCAAGTCTATATCTTTAATCTAAACCTTTCTTAAAAGTTATAGGCTCCATTGGTCTAATGGCTTTATATCCAAATAGATGTCATACAGATCCTGTAAATTCAAATTTTCTTTTCTTACCTACAACCTACTTCTCCTCTTGTACCTGATATTTTCTCATTCACCATACCAGTCAGTCACATAATACTATTCAATCTACTTCATAAACTCACTTGAATCCATTCTTCCTACTATCTACACAGATGGTTATCTGGTTATCTCCAAACAACTTCTCTAACTATACTCTCATTCAGTATATGCCCCACACTGATGTCAGACAGATATAATTTGAAAATCAAAGTGTGTTGGGGGAGAGGAAAAGATGGCGGAGGAGTAGGGGACCTATTTCAACTGGTCCCTGGAATTGAGCTGGATATCTGCCAGACCACTCTGAGCACCCATGAAATCAGCCTGAGATGTAAGAAAATAGATCTGGATCTCTACAAACAGAATATCGCGGGTGGTTGGTTTCGAGGTAAGAAACAGGGAGCTGTGATTCCACGGGCAGATATCGGAGGATAAACGGCAGTGGGAGGGAGCCTGGCCAGGGGGATCCTACACCGCTGGTGAGCAACAGCCTCGTGCACTGGGGATGGGGCACAGGCTTGCAGACCTGTAGTGGCGGGGAAAAGACTTTAGGGCAGCCCCTGGGGCGGAAACCCAGAGTGGCAGGGTCACGCTGGCGAACTGGGAGCGGCTGGTGGTTTTAGAAGCACAAAGGGCAGAGACGTGCCCTGACCTGGAGGCAGGACTGGGAGCACTGGGGAGTGGTGCACAACCCAGGACGCTGCAGTTCATAACAGAACAGAGAGAAACAGAGACAGTGTGGCCTGGAGAGCTCACTGAAGAACAGACTGCAATCTCTCTGCTCTGAGGCAGAGGGTTGGAAATGGTCTCTTCTGCTCTGACTCTCAGAAGATATGGAAAGCTGCCAGGGAAAGCCGCCAGAGAATGAAAACCCCAAAAAACTGGTCCCCACTGAACCCATCCCCCTCCACAGGGGGGCAGGGCAACTCTGCCCAAACAGGGTTGCCTGAGTAACAGGAAGGCAGGCCCCTACCCCAGAAGACAGGCTGAGAAAACAAGAGGCAAGCAACACTAAGGTCTCTAGAAAACAGGTGCATCTTGTTTGGGTTTTGGTCAATAATTTGGACTCTATACATTCCCTCAACCACCCATCAGCAGAATGACTAGGATAAGGAACCCCCAAAATAGAAAAGACTCAGAGATTATGACTTATGCCCCAGATTTACAAATGGATGCAGATATAACCAAAATGTCAGAGATGGAATTCAGGCTAGCAATTGTGAAGACAATAGCTAGAATGGAGAAATCAATTAATGGCAACATACAGTCTCTAAGGGCAGAAATGAGGGCTGAATTGGCAGAATTTAAAAATGCAATCAATGAGATCCAATCTAATCTAGATAATCTAACAGCTAGCGTAAGTGAGGCAAAAGAACAAATAAGGGACCTGGAAGACAATATAACAGATAAAAAGGGAAAAGAGGCGGCCAGGGAAAAACAACTCAGAATCCATGAAAATAGAATCAGAAAAATAAGTGACACCATGAGACGTTCCAATGGCAGAATAATTGGAATCCCGGAAGGAGTGGAGAGAGAGAGAGGACTAGAAGATGTATTTGAGGAAATCGTAGCTGAGAACTTCCCTAATCTGGGGAATGAAACAAACATTCGCGTCCTAGAGGCAGAGAGGACCACTCCCAAGATCAAGGAAAACAGGCCAACACCCCAGCATGTAATAGTAAGACTTGCAAATCTTAGAACCAAGGAAACCATCTTAAGGGCAGTTAGGGGGAAGAAATTCCTTACATATAGAGGGGGGAACATCAGAATAACGTCAGACCTATCTACAGAGACCTGGCAAGCCAGGAAGGCCTGGCAAGACATATTCAGGGTACTAAATGAGAAGAACATGCAGCCAAGGACACTTTATCCGGCAAAGCTGTCATTTAGAATGCATGGAGAGATGCAGAGCTTCCAAGACCGGCAGAAACTGAAAGAATATGTGACCACTAAACTGGCCCTGCAAGAAATATTAAGGGGGGTTCTATAAAAGGAGAAAGACCCCAAGAGTGATATACAACAGAAATTTACAGGGACAATCTACAAAAACAGTGTCTTCACAGGCAAAATGATGAAAATTAATTCATATCTTTCAATAATCACTCTCAACGTGAATGGCCTAAACGCTCCCATAAAATGGCACAGGGTTGCAGATTGGATAAAAAGACAGGACCCATCCATATGCTGCCTACAAGAGACTCATTTTGAACCTAAAGATACATCCAGACTGAAAGTGAAGGGATGGAGATCCATCTACCATGCCAGCAGAACTCAAAGAAATCTGGGGTAGCAATTCTTATATCAGACAAATTAGATTTTAAACTAAAGTCTGTAATAAGAGACACAGAAGGACACTATATCATTCTTAAAGGGTCTATCCAACAAGCAGATCCAAGAGTTGTAAATATCTATGCCCCCAACATGGGAACAGCCATCTACATAAGCCAACTGTTAACCAAAATAAAGAGTCATATTGATAACAATACGTTAATTGTAGGAGACCTCAATACTCCACTCTCAGCAATGGACAGATCATCTAAGCAGAAAATCAACAAGGAAACAAGAGCTTTGAATGATACACTGGCCAGATGGACCTCATAGATATATACAGAATATTCCACCCTAAAACAACAGAATACTCATTCTTCTCAAGCACAGATGGAACTTTCTCCAGAATAGACCACATACTGGGTCACAAATCAGGTCTCAACCAATACCAAAAGATTGAGATTATTCCCTGCATATTCTCAGACCACAGTGCTCTAAAACTGGAACTCAATCACAAGAAAAAATTTGGCAGAAATTCAAACACTTGGAAGCTAAAGACCACTCTGAGCAAGAATGTTTGGGTCAACTAGGAAATTGAAGAAGAACTTAAACAATTCATGGAAATCAACAAGAATGAAAACACATCGGTCCAAAACCTATGGGATACTGCAAAGGTGGTCCTAAGGGGGAAATACATAGCCATCCAAGCCTCACTCAAAAAAATAGAAAAATCCTGAATTGACCAACTAACTCTACACCTTAAAGAACTAGAGAAAAAGCAACAAACGACGCCTAAGCCACGCATTGGAAGAGAAATAATTAAAATTAGAGCAGAAATCAATGAATTAGAAACCAGAAACACAGTAGATCAGATCAACGAAACTAGAAGTTGGTTCTTTGAAAGAATTAATAAGATCGATAAACCACTGGCTAGACTTATCCAAAAGAAAAGAGTAAGGACCCAAATTAATAAAATGATGAATGAAAGGGGAGAGATCACGGCTGACACCAAGGAAATAGAAACAATTATTAGAAATTATTATCAACAATTATATGCCAATAAACTGAGCAATCTGGATGAAATGGAGGCCTTCCTGGAAACCTATAAGCTGCCAAGACTGAAACAGGAAGAAATTAACAACCTGAATAGGCCAATGACCAGTAATGAGATTGAAGCAGTGATCCAAAACCTCCCAAAAAACAAGAGTCCAGGGCCTGATGGATTCCCTGGGGAATTCTCCCAAATATTCAAAGAAGAAATAATACCTATTCTACTGAAGCTGTTTCAAAATATAGAAACAGAAGGAAAACTTCCAAACTCATTCTATGAGGCCAGCATTACCTTAATCCCCAAACCAGGCAAAGACTCCATCAAAAAGGAGAATTTCAGACTGATATCCCTGATGAATATGGATAACAAAATCCTAACTAATAGTGTCCAACAATACATTAAAAGGATCATCCACCACGACCAAGTAGGATTTATCCCCGTGATGCAAGGGTGGTTCAACATTCACAAATCAATCAATGTGATAGAACACATTAATAAGAGGAGAGAGAAGAACCATATAGTCCTCTCAATTGATGCAGAAAAATGATTCGACAAAATAGAGCATCCTGTCCTGATTAAAACTCTTCAGAGTATAGGGATAGAGGGAACATTCCTCAAGTTCATAAAATCCATCTATGAAAAACCCACAGCAAATATCATCCTCAATGGGGAAAAGCTGAGAGCCTTTCCCTTAAGTTCAGGAACACGTCAAGGGTGCCCACTCTCACCACTCTTCAACATAGTACTAGAAGTCCTAGCAACAGCAATCAGACAACAAAAAGAAATAAAAGGTATTCAAATTGGCAAAGACGAAGTCAAACTCTCTCTTTTCACAGATGACATGATACTTTATGTGGAAAACCCAAAAGACTCCACCCCCAAATTACTAGAACTCATCCAGCAATTCAGTTATGTGGCAGGATACAAAATCAATGCACAGAAATCAGTTGCTTTCTTATACACTAACAACACAACTGTAGGAAGAGAAATTAGAAAAACGATTCCAGTTACAATAGCATCAAAAACTATAAGATACCTCAGAATAAACCTAACCAAAGAGGTAAAGGATCTATACTCCAGGAACTACAGAACACTCATTAAAGAAATTGAAGAAGACATAAAAAGATGGAAAAACATTCTATGCTTATGGATCGGATGAATAAACATTGTTAAAATGTCTATGCTACCCAGAGCAATCTATACCTTCAGTGCCATCCCAATCAAAATTCCAATGACATTTTTCAAAGTGCTGGAACAAACAATCCTAAAATTTGTATGGAATCAGAAAAGACCCCGAATCGCCAAGGAAATGTTGAAAAAGAAAAACAAAGCTGGGGGCATCACGTTGCCCGATTTTCAGTTATATTACAAAGCTTTGATCACTAAGACAGCATGGTACTGGCACAAAAACAGACATATAGACCAATGGAACAGAATAGAGAACCCAGATATAGACCCTCAACTCTATGGTCAACTAATCTTCGACAAAGTACGAAAAAACATGCAATGGAAAAAAGACAGTCTCTTCAATAAATGGTGCTGGGAAAATTGCACAGCCACATGCAGAAGAATGAAACTCAACCATTCTCTAACACCATACACAAAGATAAACTCAAAATGGATGAAAGACCTCAATGTGAGACAGGAATCCATCAAAATCCTAGAAGAGAACATAGGCAGTACCCTCTTTGACATCGGCCACAGCAACTTCTTTCAAGATACATCTCCAAAGACTAGTGAAACAAAAGCAGAAATGAACTTTTGGGACTTCATCAAGATAAAAACTTCTGTACAGCAAAGGAAACAGTCAACAAAACAAAGAGGCAACCCACAGAATGGGAGAAGATATTTGCAAATGATACTACAGATAAAGGGCTGGTATCCAAGATCTATAAAGAGCTTCTCAAACTCAACACCCAAAAAACAAATAATCAAGTCAAAAAATGGGCAGAAGATATGAAAAGACACTTCTCTGAAGAAGACATACAAATGGCTAATAGACACACGAAAAAATGTTCATCATCATTAGCCATTAGGAAAATTCCAATCAAAACCACATTGAGATACCACCTTAGACCAGTTAGAATGGCAAAAATGGACAGGGAAAGAAACCACAAATGTTGGAGAGGTTGTGGTGAAAGGGGAACACTCTTAGACTGTTGGTGGGAATGTAATTTGGTACAGCCACTTTGGAAAACAGTGTGGAGGTTCCTCAAAAATTTAAAAATAGAGCTACCCTATGACCCAGCAATTGCACTCCTGGGCATTTACCCCAAAGACACAGATGTAGTGAAAAGAAGGGCCATATGCACCCCAATGTTCATAGCAGCAATGTCCACAATAGCCAAAATGTGGCAAGAGCCGAGATGCCCTTCAACAGATGAATGGATAAAGAAGTTGTGGTCCATATACACAATGGATTATTACTCAGCCATCAGAGAAGATAAATACCCAACTTTTACATCAACATGGATGGGACTGGAGGAGATTATGCTAGGTGAAATAAGTCAAGCAGAGGAAGTCAATTATCATATGGTTTCACTTATTTGTGGAACATAAGGAATAGCATGGAGGACATCAGGAGAAGGAAGGGAAAAATGAAGGGGGGGATCGGATGGAGAGATGAACCATGAGAGACTATGGACTCTGAGAAACAAACAGGGTTTGGGGGGGGATTGGTTAGCCCGGTGATGGGTATTAAAGATGGCACGTATTGAATGGAGCACTGGGTGTTATACAAAAACAATGGATCATGGATCACCACATTGAAAACTAATAATGGTGACTAACATAACATAATAAAATTAAAAAAAAAAAGAATATCAAAGCATGTTAACCACTCGATAAAAATTCACCAGTAATTTCTTAATTGGGGTAGAGGGAGGAAGGTACAGAGTATGCTGGAAACCAACTCAGCATGGATGGCAGTAAGATTCTCTATATTTTAAACATACATATTAAATTTAAAATTAAGCAAATATTAAATTATTCCTTAAAAGGAACAAATTAATTATTTTAAAAATTAGGAAAATAACAAGAATGCAAGAAAAATGTTTTAATAAAAAATGTTTAAAATTATTAAGTATATTATAAATATAAAAATATAAGAATATGAAAATTTTAGACAAAGAAATATACCCAAATGACAACCCTAAGACAAATTTACTCAAAAATATCATGTTAAGTAGACATGTGTAGGAAGATATGATCACAGACTACAAGCAGATTCAAAAATACACAATACTGCTCTATGGTTCTCCAAAGAAAGGGAACTAATAGAAGATCTATACATGTATGTGTGTGAAGAGAGAGAGGGAGGGGGAAAGGGAGGGAAAGAGAGAGACCTAGAGAGAGATATTTTGATGAATTTGCTCACTAAGATATGGGATTTAGAAAGTCTGTAATTTGTAAGCTGGCTGGCAAGGTTTTGAGTCCACAGGACAGGCTAGCAGGCTGTAAACTCAGGCGAGATTTCTATGTTGCAATCTCTTTTCCCCCTGTTTTATGGAGATGTAGCTGGCAAATAAAATCGTGTATCTTTAAAGTGTAAAACATAGCAATCAGACATACATATACTTAGTGAAAAGATTACCACAATCTAGTTAATTTACACATCCATCACCTCACATAGTTATTTTTATTTTTGTGGTGAGAATGTTTAAGGTTTACTCTCTTAACAAATCTCAATACACAACACAGTGTTATTAACTATAATCATCATGCTGATACTTAGAGTTTATTTATTATATAACTGAAGACATATATTCTTTGACCAGAATCTTTCTATCCCCCCCCACCACCTAGCACCTGATACCCACCATTGTACTTTCTATTTCTATACATGTGCCTTTTTTTTTTTTTTAGATTCCCATATAAATGAGATCATAAGTACTTGTCTTTGGCTAATTTCACTTATTGTAATATCTCATAGGTTAATCCATGTTGGTATAAATGGCAGGATTACCTTTTTGTGATGGCTGAATCATCATCATCATCATCACATACCACTTTATCCATTTGTCCATGACAGACATTTAGATTGTTTCCATATCTTGCCTATTGTGAATAATACTGCAATGAATATGAGAGTACCGATATTTTTTTGAGATACTGATTTTGTTTCCTTTAGATATATACTCAGAAGTGAGATTGCTGGATCATATGGCAGTTCTATTTTTAATTTCTTGAGGAAACTCGATACTGTTTTTCATAATGGTAATAGCAATTTGCATTCCTGCTAACAGTGTACAGGGATTGTCTTTCTCTACATCCTTGCAAACACTTGTTCTCTTTTGTCTTTTTGATAATAGCAATTCTAACAAGTGTGAGATGATACCTCACTGTGGTTTTGATTTGATTTTCCCTATAATTAGCGATGTTGAGCCCCTTTTCATGTACCTGTTGTCCATTTATATATGATCTTTGAAAAAATGTCTGTTCAAGTCCTTTGCCCATGTGTTAATTGTTTTCTTTTTTTGGTATTGAGTAATGTGAGTTCCTTATGCATTTCGATATTAACCCGTTATCAGACACATGGTTTGTAAATATTTTCTTTCATTCCATAGTTTGTCTTTTCATTTTGTTGATTATTTCCTTTGTTGTGCAAAAGCTTTTTAGTTTGATGTAGTCCCACTTATTTGTTACCTGACTGATTTTGTTACCTGAGCTTTCGGTGTCCTATCCAAAATATCATTGCCAAGATCAATATCCTATGTTTATCCTATGTTTTTTTTTTTTTTTTTTCTGTAAGAGGTTTATGTTTTCAAGTCTTACATTAATGTCTTTAATTTATTTTGAACTGATTTTTGTGTATGGTGTAAGATAGGGGTCTAATTTCATTCTTTTGCATGTAGTTATCCAAATTTCCCAGCACCGTTTATTCAAGAGACTATTTTTCCCCATTGTGTATTCTTTTTAAAAATTTTTTAATTTAAATTCATTTTAGTTAAAATGTATATTATTAGTTTCAAGGGTAAAATTTAGTGATTCATTAATTGCATATAACACCCAGTGCTCATTACATCCAGTGCCCTCCTTAATACCCATCACCCAATTACCCCATCTCCCCATCCACCTCTCCTCCAGTAACCCTCAGATTGTTTGCTATAGTTAATAGTCTCTTATGGTTTGCCTCCCTCTCTGTTTTCCTCTTATTTTATTTTATTATTTTATTTTTCTTCACTTTCCTATGTTCATCTGTTTTGTTTCTTAAATCCCACATATGAATGAAATCATATGGTATTTGTCTTTCTCTGACTTATTTCATTTAGTACAAAACCATTTAGTTCCATCCACATCATTGCAAATGACAAGATTTCATTCTTTTTGATGGTTGAGTAATATTTCATTATATGAAATATTATATATATAATATATATATAATGTGATATATATATATATATATATATCACATCTTCTTTATCCATTCACCTGTGGATGAACATCTGGCTCTTTCCATATTTTAGCTATTTTGGACATTGCTGCTATAAACACTAGGGTTCATGTGCCCCAAAGAAGACATTCAAATGGTTAACAGTCACGTGAAAAAATGCTCAACATCATTCGGCTTCAGGGAAATACAAATCAAAACCACAATGAGAGGGCGCCTGGGTGGCTCAGTTGGTTAAGCGACTGCCTTCGGCTCAGGTCATGATCCTGGAGTCCCTGGATCGAGTCCCGCATCGGGCTCCCTGCTCAGCAAGGAGCCTGCTTCTCCCTCTGACCCTCCCCCCTCTCATGTGCTCTCTCTCTCTCCCATTCTCTCTGTCTCAAATAAATAAATAAAATCTTTAAAAAAAAAAAAAAAAAAAACCACAATGAGATACCACCTCACCTGTCAGAATAGCTAAAATTAACAACTCAGGAAAAAATAGATGTTGGCGAGGATGCAGAGAAAGGGGAACCATCTTACACCATTTGTGGGAGTGCAAACTGGTGCAGCCATTCTGGAAAACAGTATGGAGGTTCCTCAAAAAGTTAAAAATAGAACTACCCTACAGGCCAACAATTGTACTTCTAAGTATTTATCCAAAGGATACAAAAATAGTGATTCAAAGGGCCACATGCATCCATTGTGTATTCTTGGTACCCTTTTCAAATTTTAGTTGATCATATAGGCATGGATTCATGTCTGGGCTCTCTATTCTGTTCCATTGCTTTATCTGTCTGTTTTTATACCAGTACCATGCTATTTTGATGACTATTGCTTTGTGGTATAGCCTGAAATCAGGAAGTATGATGCTTCCAGCTTTGATCTTTTTTCTTGTGATTTAAGACTGTTATATCCTCCTGATGAATGAACTCCTTTATCATTTTATAATGACCTTCTATGTCTTATTGCAATTATTGTCTTAAAGTCTATTTTATCTGATATAAATTTAGCTACTCATGCTTTTTTTAAATTTCCGTTTGCATATGTATTCATTTCCCCTTCCCTTCACTTTGACCCTATGTGTGTCCTTAAAGCTGAGTGACTCTCATGCAGGCAACATATAGTTGGGTCCTATATTTTTATCCATTCAGCTACTCTATGCCTTTTGATTTGAACATTTAATTTATTTCAATTTAAAGTAACAAATGATAGGTAAAGACTTGTTAATGTCATCTTAATTTTCTCTGCCTATTTTGTAGTTCCTTTCTTCCTCTCTTGTTGTTTTCTTATAAATTGATCCAGTTTGAAAACTTATATCCACACAAAAATATACAAATGTTTGAAGCAGCTTTATTCATAATTTCCAATTCCTGGAAGAAACCAAGATATTTTTCAGTAAGTGAACGAACAAACTGTGGTACATCCAGACAAGGAAATATTGTTCATCACTAAAAATAAATGAGCTGTCAAGTCTTGAAAATACATGGAGTAAACTTAAATGCATATTATTAAGTGTAAGAAGCCAATTTGAAAAGGCTGCATACTGTATGATTCCAACAATATGACATTCTGGAAAATGTAAAACTATGGTGACAGTAAAAACCTCAGTGATAGCCAAGGATTGAGGAGAGACAGGGATGAATGGGCAGAGCATAGAGGATATTTAAGGCAATGAAACTTCTCTGTATGATACTGAAATTGTAGATGCATGGCATACATTTGTCCATACCCACAGTCTGTATACCAACAGTGAACCCCAATATAATCTATTGTCTTTGGATGATAAAAACATGTCAATATAGGTTCATCAATTATAACAAATATACCATTCTCATAGGGAATGTTGATAGTGGGAGAGGTTATGCATGTGTATGGGCAGGAAGTATATGGGAAGTTTTTCTACCTTTTACTCAATTTTGCTATAAACCAAAAATTTCTCTAAAAATTAAAAACATTTTAAAAAATAAAATAAATTTGGTCTGGGCAACACTATATAATTTTTAATTGACAAATGAGAAGCTGAGGAAAATATTTATAACAAATAACAAAAAAATGATTTTAAATAGAATCAATAAAAATTCAATAAAAATAAAGGATGTGAATAGAAAATTCATAAAAGGAATATAGATTATTATTAAAAATATGAAAACATATTTGACCTTACTAATAATCAAATCTATAATAGTATAAACAATGAAATATAATTTATCTAAAATATTGTCAACATAAGAAATATTGAAAAGACATAATTAAGTCAATAATGAAGACAAATTAATTCATTTGTATACTGTCATCAGGAATGTAAACTGGCAAAATAGTTCTGGAAGGCAGTATGGCAATTATATATAAAAATATAAAATATGCTTAATATTTGTTTTTTAAATCCCTAACATTAAAATTTAGACTTTTAAGAGTAGGATAATAGGTGTGCATAAGGCTGCTTATTGTTACTTTTTTAAAGATTAAATATAGGAAACAATATCCATAAAAAAGATGCTGATAAAGGAAATCAGGATAGGGGCGCCTGGGTGGCTCAGTTGTTAAGCATCTGCCTTCGGCTCAGGTCATGATCCCAGGGTCCTGGGATCGAGCTCCACATCGGGCTCCCTGCTCCGTGGTAAGCCTGCTTCTCCCTCTCCCATTCCCCCTGCTTGTGTTCCCTCTCTCGCTGTGTCTGTCTCTGTCAAATAAATAAAATAAAATCTTAAAAAAAAAAAAAGAAATCAGGATATATGCATATGCATATGAAAATGATAGACTACTGTGCAAAAATTGAAAAAAAATGCTTTAGGTCTTTGTAGACCTACAAAGGTGTTCAGGACATATTGTTGCATGTTAAAATCAGATTACGGAAGTACAGCATGCTTATGAGCCTATGTATTTGAAGTTGTGTCTGTGTGTCTCTGCGTGATTGTGTTTTGGGGTTTATGTATCATCATAGATAGATACCAGGAAGAATGTTCATAAAAATATTAACATTTGAAAAAAATTAATATTTGTTGAAACTGGGTGTTCAAAATCCAGATGATTGTTCTCCTTATAATAATTTAGTATTTGTTTTACAATGAACATTTTAAAACTTATAAGATGATTTTAAATTAAAAAAATATATAATATTACCAGCCCAACCCCATGACAAAAACTGAAATAACTGAATAATTTTCTGTGAAAAATTACAGATATTGAATCACAAATAAAAGTGTAAATAAATTAATAATGATGGAAGAAATGTAGACCTCTATTGAATGAGCTGGATTAAAAGATTTGTATGGACAAGTTATATCCACAAGAAACAGATAAATTCAGGCTACATCAAAGGTTCCTGACACAAAAAAAGTAGAACATTTTGTCAAAATTTTACAATGTTAATAAACAATGTCCATTCATTTTGGTCAATTATCAAAGGTCTCTTTATTAGGTTTCTTTTTCTCATAATAATTTTAATAATCTTTTGCTGTTTTTTCCAATGTATCTCTGCCTGGTGCTGAGACTCCTTCACTACCATAAATTCAAGCTGACAGATGATTCTTTCTACTCCAGGAGATTCATATACGCTACCTTGGATTCAGCTGCCTCTACTTTTCATAACTCCTACAACCTCAACTGACCAATGTTGACCAAAGGTAGGGACATCTCTATGCCCCTATTCAGCGGGAAGAAGTTACAGAAGATAAGACCTTCCACCTTCAACAACCTTAAAGATTTAAGGGTCAAAGCTGTTCAGGGGAGAAATGATGAGGAGAACAAAAGCAAGAGAAATGTAGCTAAAATTAAGTTGTGCAGTCCACTGATAAATCCCTGAGACATGCAGAGCTTGATATTCCTCAAGGAACTCATGGCTGCTTTACTGTTGTTTCATTAAAGACAAAAAGCAACCTTACATTAACAATAGCTAGACCTCCAAGGTCCTGGATACCTTGCTTTTTTAACATGCACAAATTCCTTAGAAACTTATGTTATCCTTAACCCCCACCAATTAAAAAGTGTATAACCAGTTACTCCTCACAATCCCAGTGCAAGTCTTTCTGTCCATGGGTCCTGTCCCTTTGCTATAATAAAGGCACCTTTTTGCACAAGGAGGGCAAAAAAAAAAAAAAAAAAAAGAACAATCACAGTCAAACTAGCAGTAGAGAAGAGCTTGTTTAAGTTGATAATGGGTGCCTACCATAAACAAAACATAGTATATAGATACAATGGAATACTATTTTACTATTAATAACAAAAAGGAATAAAAGACACATCGCATTAAGAGTGGGAGTGCATTAAGAGTGGGAGTGAAAGACACATTGCATTAAGAGTGGGAACAGTGAGTGACTGAAAATGGGCATGAGAGATCTTTGTGGGGTGACAGAAACATTTTAAAATTGGATTGGGGTGATGGCTGCACAACTTTGGAAATTTACTGAATAGCATTGAATTATACAATTGAAATATGTAAGTTTTATGATATATAAATTATACCTCAAAACACAGTTTAAAAAAACTATAACAAACATAATACATGACAGTGAAATGTTAGAAATATTTCCATTAAAATTAGGAACAAGATCTGGATGGCGACTATCAAAATTTTGCTCCTCATAACACTCTAGACCTACCTGCACAATGATAAAAATTTTAAAAGATATAAAAATTGGGAAATAAAAACACACACATACATATTTTATTGACATTAATATAAATATAAAATATCTTGGAATAATTTTAACTGAAAATGCAGAGTACCTATATTTGCTTGACCTTAAAAATAGGTTTAATAAAGAAATAGATAAAGAGAAATGTAAATTTATTGAGAGAAAAATGGTAAGAATGAATGTTATAAACACATAATTCTCCTCAAAATTATGCACGTAATAAAATTCCAGTCAAAATATCTTCCCTTCCTCCTTCCCTCTTAAAAAAAAATGGCAAAGCAATGTCATCATTTAGATGGAGGAATCAATAAGCAAAAAGCAGAATTATGATCAGATTTTACCATGATTTAAAATTCTGCTATAATAATTAAAATAAAATGATGTAAAAATAGAATGATATATTTGACTACATGCAAATTAGAACATTATTTATTTTAAAATAAATACCCACCATTAACAAAAATAAAGTTAATGAACTAAATAGGGAAATAATTTGCATTGTATATGATGGACAGTAAGTTAATATGTTTAATATAAGTAAATCTCTTATACTAAATAATAAAATATATATTCTCAAATAGGACAAAAATAAGCTAGAGACATGAAATGTACTTCCTAAAATAAGTGACCATTCAACATACTTAAAGTATTTCACTTTACAAGGTTGACAAGAAATCAAAGAAATGCAACTATTAGTATAAAATATAATTTTCTCTATTACATTGACAGAGGTGATTTTTTAACATATAATATTAATGTTAGCAAGAATGAAGAGAAATGGAGGATGAATTGGTACTTTTTTGGAAATCAATCTGGAAGTATTTATAAACATATAAACGAGCTATGCAACATAAGTTAAATAATCCACAGCATTGTCATAAGGATCCTGACATCATTATTACTAATGGTCAAATAAGATTGAGTTTCAAGGGTAGAACATTAAATAATCAAACTTATTAATGAGAAATATGTATCAAAAATATTACAAACTTCAAAATCACTGGTTCTTAACATAAAAACAATATTGATATAGAAGTTTCTTACTTGCAAACTAAGACTATGATACCAGTATGAAGGAAAATTGCAAACAAAATTAGATTGTTTTCTATAATTGATTATTTTTGAAATGCTAGCCTTTTGACTTTTCATTTTTAGATTTTCTCAAAAAAATCCTTTTATTACTACAGTAATCCTCAAATCATGTTAGTTAACATTCTACACTTGAAAGGTAAACAAAATGTCTTCTTATAGCACAGTCTATTCCTAGCTCCTAATTAATGAAGTTGAAAATATGTTCAATTGACATCTAAATTAACAGAAAAGTTGTTGATTGGGGAGATGTATAGGATAAAAATAATAATTTTATTAACACATAGCAATTTACTTTCTCTATATTTTTGTTAGCTAATCATATGGCCAAAATATTTATTTATTTATTTATTTTTAGTTACTCTAGTTCCATGACTGGCTTTAAAAAGTCACTCCATCTGGGAAAGTAGCAAACAATCTTATTTTCTAAAATTTCTAGAGCTGAATGTTTTGTAGCCTTTTTTAAGACTACTTTCTCAGAGCCCTTGGCCCC
The DNA here is from genome assembly GCF_004348235.1 of Phoca vitulina. Taxonomy (NCBI): domain Eukaryota; kingdom Metazoa; phylum Chordata; class Mammalia; order Carnivora; family Phocidae; genus Phoca; species Phoca vitulina. The sequence goes on along the minus strand of NW_022589765.1, from coordinate 810,588 downwards.
ATGTTGAATTCTCGATCTGGAAGAAATGGGAATTCTAAAAATCAGTCACCTACTAAAGATGAAAATATAACTTCTGACCAGCCAGAACCTTCTAAAGACCTATTTCTCAGGTGAAATACTTATCATGAGTTAAGAAGATAGAGACCACATTCTCCATTCTTGAAACTCGTTTGAAAGAGAAAAGTATACCTAGAGTAAATATCAAAGGTTCTTGATACGACCAAACAGCTGAAGCAGTGTGATAGCCATCCCACATGTTCAGGCATTGTGATGCAGTGCCTTTGTTATTCAGACCTTGATTAAATTTCCCTCCTCTACCACTGTAAATTATCTCTGATTCTCACTTATATTCAAGTTGGAGATAATATCCCTACCTCACAAGGTTATAAAATTACTATAAAATTTGAAAGATGTGTATATGCACCTACACAAATATAGCCTAGTACAGTATATGTTTGCAATATGGCTGATAGTCAAGGATTTTTACTTACCTTCTACCCAGTAGATAAAATGTCCTTCCATCAGGTATAAATAAACAAAAACACTTTAGTTGACTTAAATTTTTTCCCTGGAATTTGCTGGAAGTTTTTTTAGTTGTCCTGATAAATGGAGGGCCAGAGGGGCAGTGCTATTGTCATTTAGTGCCCAGAAGCCAGGGATGCTAAACACGGCAATATATCAGAAAGAGCTGAAAAAAAATAAGAAAGGGAAGGAGGGAGGGGGGAAGGATAGAAAGAAGGAAGGGAGGGAGAGGGAAGGATAAAAGGAAGGAAGGAAGGAGGGAAGGAGGGAAGGAAGGAGGGAAGGAAGGAAGGAAGGAAGGAAGGAAGGAAGGAAGGAAGGAAGGAAGGAAGGAAGGAAGGAAGAAGGAAGGAAGGAAGAAGAGAAGAGAAGAGAGAAGAGAAGAGATGAGAAAGAAGAGAAGAGAAAAAGGAAACAAGAAAAGAAAAGAATGCATAAGAAAAGTAAAGGAAATGATTCTCCTAAAATGCCAATTATGTATCTGTAGAAAAATAATGTGGGCATAGCTGTTTAGCTCTGGTGCTTTTTTAGGGCAGTGGTCCCCAGAAAGACTTCATTCTCTGTAAGAGGCTTCCAGGCCCTGCTTTCTTTGGTCTGAAAACTCTCTGACCCCAAAGACCAAAGCAATATTTGGTCTATTATCCTCATTTTCTGCCTTGAAATTTACCTTTCTTAATTTTTACATTCGAGAAGCATTTGAAGAATATTTGTTAAGGGCATAAGTTCTAGAATTAGACTACTTTCTTCAAATTCTGGCACTGCCACTTTACTAGTTTTGTGAAGTAAAGTGAATTCCTTAACCTGTCTGTGCTTTAGTATCCTCATCTATAAAGTGGAGATTATAATAGCACCTACCTCATAAAGTTGTTGTAAGAATTCAATGAGTTAATGCACATAAAGCACTTAGAAGAAGGCTTGTTCACTGAGTTTAAGTTATTAATATTACCACTACCAATGTTTCAGCTGAATACCCTCACTGGAAAGTTACTCAGACCTCAACACATTCAGGATGCAAAATCTCCTACAGATCATGTAGTATTCTTGGAGTCAGTCAGAATTCTGGTAGAACCCAAGCTTCACGTCTTATTAGTATGACAGAGCAAGTCATTAAACTTCCACAATTTCTTTACTTGTGGAAAAAAAGGGAGGGGGTAACAATAAATTCCTACCACAGTAAGGCTATTGTGATGATTTAATGAAATATTATACATAATACCTAGTGTTCCAACTGGCACAAGGTAAGACCTTGATAAATGAAAAAAATATGTGCAATCTTAATTTAATAATCCTGTTAATATAATACAAGTATGCCAGCATAATATGAACTTCACTGCAATAATTACAAGGTAGTACTACACATCTTGTAGGAAACCACAATTCTTGTCCTGAAAATATATCATATACCTTGATATACTTGGAAGGTCGACCAAAATGTCGATTACAGCATGCAAAGACTGACATAATCTGATCCCCTACTTTCACTATTCTGCCTCACCTTCTTTACGCTCTAGTGACACTAGTTTTATGTTTGTTTGTTTGCTTGTTTCTATTCTTTGCAAACTCTATGCTCATTTCTGCCCCAGGATCTTTACACTTGATATTTCCCATGGATCGCTTTTCCCCCAGATATTCTCATCACTGAATTATTCTTTCACTCACTCTTTCTTAAAATTTCAAGACCTCAAGCCATCCTTGAACATTCTTTCTGTGTTACCAGACTCAACCCTCACACTATAACCACTATTATATTACCCTGTTTATCTTCCTTGCAGCACTCATCACAAAGAAAAATTTTCACTTTTTAAACTGTTTCATCTAACTAGATTTTAAGCTCAATGTAAGCAGAAGCAGTGCCTCACTTTTTCACCAAAGTATCCCCAGAATCTCTATTTCTCTCTCTGTCTCCCTGTCTCTATTTCTGTCTCTTTCCAAATATACATTTTTTTTGTTTCTACTGCTATTAAATGAATGAACGAACACGTGACAACAGTGTAGTCAAATGCCAGTGGTGGAGGGGGAAATAGAGTCACCTTTATCATTCTCCAATCCTTTAAAAAAATTCTCACTGAACACAAACTCAAATAATAGAATAGCATCTTAAATTTGACTTTTAGAAGGCTAATCTTATACAATATTTAGTAGTACTTCTCCCTAAATTTGAAAACAAGGTCTACAACAGAACTCAGTATAAGTCATATTGCCAAAAGGAAATTCATGTTGTATTTTTTTTAAAGTAGGAACTACTTAGTCAGGTACCATTAAAAACTGCTTGGGTGGTTGGGGCACCTGGGTGGCTCAGTCAGTTAAGGGTCCGATTCTTCATTTCAGTTCAGGTCATGATCTCAGGGTCGTGAGATCTAGCCCATGTTGGGCTCCATGCTCAGTGGGGAGTCTGGTTGAGATTCTCTCTCTCCCTCTCCCTTTGCCCTCCCCCCCACCCCATACATGCTCTCTCTCTCTCTCAAATAAATAAATAAATCTTAAAAAAATTGGGTGGAACAATAGCTGCTTATTCTATAAACACTGATGGATATATAAGATCAAATTTCCAGGGTAAAATTAATGCTTGAATTTTAAAAAGTAACTTAGTTATTAATTAGGTTATCTTACTCAACATATGAACTTTTTGTATCTATTTGTAGAAGAGTAGGTAGAAATGTTAATCTGGATACATACTACATATTTTAATACACAGTTTTAATGTGCCTTGTTTTTATAATTTCTCAGTATTTCAGAATTCCACCAAACTTAAGCTGTAAAGAGCAGAGGCAGTATTATCATCTGAGACTTTTCAGATGTCCTATTTTTTCCATCTTCATGCTTAGCTGTTGTCACTAATCCTACTCTAAAACAAACAGTTTTCCTAGAGAAATGCTATAATTTTTCCTTTAAATGGCAATTATTTGGTCATGTTGCCACAGATTGTTTGCAAACATGACTACCTTACATTTTAAAGACATTCTAGCATGAGTAGTACATTTTTGTAAGGTGAATTACATTTTTTCTTATTGATGTAACTCATAAAATTAGAAAGTTTCCTATTGAACTAATTTATACTTTTAGTCTAGAAATGCTTTTGCCTTAGAATCAATGAAACTCAGTAGACTCATGGATAAGTAAAGCTAGAGGGGACCTTGGAGATCTATTTTCACTGCTAAACATATTAAATAATGTGAGACTCAATGGTACTTGTACAGAGATAAATTACAAATACATCAACCCCTTAATAATGTTTTAAACCAATCCAATCATCATTAAAGACAACACTGTTATTTTAGAATAAGAGGATGGAATTTATGTTGAGAAAATAATTCAAAAGTTAAATATAGATAAATACACAAAGATAGTCACCAATGGATTTTTTTATAATAGTGACATATGAATTTAGCATTGAGCAAATTATAGTATGTTTATTTGATTAATCATTATGCAACAAAATTATGATAACAAAATGCTAAAAATATAATTAATTCTTAATATGGTATTTTTACTATGATGTAAACATATGTATGGATAGAATATGCAAACCTAATGATTGATGTGTCAGGAGGCTGAGATTATTATGATTTGCTTCCTTCTATACTTAAAATTTCCTATATATTTTTATTTATTTATATATTTATTTACTTATACTGAAGTATAATTAACATAGAGTATTATATAAGTTTCAAGTGTACAATATGATTCAGCAATTCTATATATTACTCAGTGTTCATCAAGATAATGCCCTTTATCTATTTCACTCATCTTCCCACTCACCTTCCCTTTGGCAACCACCAGTTTGTTCTCTGTAATTTAAGAGTCTGTTTTTTTGTTTGTCTCTTTTTTCCTTTGTTTCATTGTGTTTTGTTTCTTAAATACCACACATGAGTGAAATCATATGGTATTTGTCTTTCTCTGTCTGACTAATTTCACCTAGCATTATATCCTCTAGGTCCATCTATGTTGCAAATGGCAAGATCTTTCTTTTTATGGCTCTGTAATATTCCACTGAATATATCTATACCACATATTCTTTAAACATTCACCTATGGATGGACACCTCAATTGCTTCCATACCTTGGCTATTGTAAATGATGCTGCAATAAACATAGGGGTGCATATATCTTTTTGAATTAGCATTTTCATTTTCTTTGGGTAAAAACCAAGTAGTGGAATTATTGGATCATATAATAATTCTACTTGAGGAAATTCCATCCTGTTTTTCACAGTGACTGCTCCAATTTGCAGTCCCAATAACAGTGCATGAGGATTTCTTTTTCTCCACATCCTTGTTAACCCATATTATTTCTTGTCTTTTTGATATTAGCCATTTTGACAGGTGAGAGGTAGTATCTCGCAGTTTTGATTTGCATTTCCCTGATGGTTAGTGATGTTGAGTATATTTTCATATGTTTTTTGGCCATTTCTATGTTTTCTTTGAAAAAATATCTATTTAGGTGTGTGTGTGGTTTTTTTTTTTTTTCTTTTTTTGGTGTTGAGTGGTATGAATTCTTTATATATTGTGGTTACTAATCCCTTATCGGATATATGATTTGCAAATATTTTCTCCCATTCCATAGATTGTTTTTTCATTTTGTTGATAATTTCTTTTGCTGTGGAGAAGTTTTTTAGTTTAATATGGTCTCTTACTCTACAAATAGAGTAAGAGAATGGAATGTGACAGAATGACGAACAATATCTGGGTGGTATTTTATGTTTGGATTACTTTTCCTCTTTAATGACTGATTTTTCTAAACAATAATTACATATTACTTTCATAAAAAATAAAACCATTCCCATTTGAAAGTATAACTTATGTTATTCATACTGATTGATGTTTAAGAATACTTTTTAATCATGGAGCAATGTTCAAGGTGCTTTCATACACATGTCATTTTTGCTTCACAGTTGTTCTGTAAGTTGATTTGGGTTATAATAATTATTAGTCTCATTACACAATGACACATTTCCCAGGAAAACCATGCTAATTGTAGTTTAATGCAAACCACAGTGTGACAAGAGAAAAGATAAATACATGGCAATTTGATTGACTTTTTTCTTTTTTTAATTTTTTTTTTAAAGATTTTATTTATTTATTTGACAGAAAGAGAGAGCACGAGAGAGGGAACACAAGCAGGGGGAGTGGGAGAAGGAGAAGCAGGCTCTCCGCCGAGCAGGGAGCCCGATGCGGGGCTTGATCCCAGGACCCCGGGACCATGACCTGAGCCGAAGGCAGACGCTTAACGACTGAGCCACCCAGACGCCCTGACTTTTTTTCTTTGATGCTTGAGATGTTAGGGATGTTTTGTGATCAACAATAGCCTCTTTGAAGTAATCAAGAGTTTTAACTGGCTGAATTTAACTAACATTTGACCAAGGTACTCTTGAAAATTTGACAGGCAGGTTTGAGTAAGTTTCCATGATTCATTCAAATGTTAGTTGAATCACTGAATCACTAAACTCTATCCCTGAAATTAATAATACACTGTATGTTAACCAACTTGAACTTAAATAAAAAAAGCAAATATTAGTCAAAAGCTGCACTATAATATATTTATGCATTTTCCTTATCATCTTAGTATATTGATTTAAGTACTTAATACATATGCATAATTTACATTTCTAAGGGTTAATAAATTGAGTTAAACCCCAAATTATTTGAGGTAAATGTGATTTCCATCTCTTTTATTTTTAGTTCTATGTCAGGTCACACACTCATTCACTAAATGGTGAGCAGAAAATTTCTCATCCAGGGTGGCTAAAATACACTGTATTAAGGACTTAATAACACTTAAATAAGTTTTCTAATGCACCAGATGAAAGCCAAGTTGTTTTTAAAGATTTTATTTTTATTTATTTGAGAGAGAGCAAGAGAGAGTGAGCATGAACAAGGGGAGGGGCAGAGGAGAAGCAGAATCCCTGCTGAGCAGTGAGCCCAATGCAGGTTTTGATCCTGGGACTCCAAGATCATCACCTAAGCCAAAGACAAATGCTTAACTGACTGAGCCATCCAGGTGACCCTGCCCCCAAGTTCTGTTTCTAAAAGATGAGAAAAATTCAAAAATAGCATCAAAAATAAGCAGAAAATTTGAAAATATGCTAAATTTACACCAATATAAGAAATCTACTTTAATCTGAAATGTGAAAGAAAAGCCACAACTAAATCATACAAGAACCCAAAGTTTAATGAGTAACCAGAAGAAAATCTCAGAGTTATATGTTTAAAATCTTCTTTACAGTCTATAACCTACTTTAATAGGTATTTTACATTTAAAATTATATAAAATATTAAACAATGTTTATTTCACAGTAGATAAACACTATTATCTGTAGAAAAAGAGAATTAATCTTGATTCAGTATATATGCACTTTTTTTCAGTATCAAAGGAGGACTGATCTTTTTACATTTTTGTGATAAAATCTCAGACCTAAAAAGACTGAGGTTGGGGTTCAGACATACTGTGGGGAAAAATGTTAACTCTTGTAATAAAAGGACCAAATTCAGGACCTTGACCTCTGCACAAGTGAGTGATAATTCACAGAGCTATCCTCCAGAGCATTATTGATTATTGATTATTGATGGGAAAAACCAATTGACATTCTTCCCTGAGAACTGAAAAGTTTCCATTGTGGACTTCCTCATGTTAATTTGTAACAAATGGTCTAGGATATACATGACTAATCTGAACAAAGATAAAACTTGCCAATACCACAACTATTGCCACTCTAACTCTATAGTGAAACCAGAGTATAAATTTTAGGATAAGATCAATCTACCTAGGGGCGCCTGGGTGGCTCAGTTGGTTAAGCAACTGCCTTCAGCTCAGGTCATGATCCTGGAGTCCCGGGATCGAGTCCCACATTGGGCTCCCTGCTCGGAGGGGAATCTTCTTCTCCCTCTGATCCTCCCCCTCTCATGCTCTCTGTCTCCCATTCTTTCTCTCAGATAAATAAATAAAATCTTTAAAAAAAAAAAAGATCAATCTACCTAGATTATAGTGGGAACAGAAGATTCAGTACAATTAATCTAACACACTATTGAATATGGTATAGAAAATTCAGTACTAAATATAAAAACAAATTTTAAAATCTTAAGTAAAAGTAAAGACTAATAGAGTTTTAAAAAAGAAAACATATACTTTTAAAAGTAAACTAGCATGCTATGATAATCAGAGAAAAAATAATTCTTTTTCTATTTTTCTTCATAAATGAATATTCAATTTTCCAATTCATTTTTTAAAAACATATTTTATTTATTTATTTGACAGAGAGAGAGTGAGAGAACACAAGCAGGGGGAGCAGCAGGCAGAGGGGAAGGAGAAGCAGGCTCCCCACTGAGCAAAGATCCCAAAGTGGGGTTAGATCCCAGGATCCTGGGATCATGACCTAAGCTGAAGGCAGATGCTTAACCAAATGAGCTACCCAGGTGCTCTTCCATTTCATTTTTGTATAACAATTTCATTCAGTATGATGAATATTGAGTAACTACCATAATCTAGAAGCTGTTAGGTTTAAAAGTACATCTATAAATAAGAAATTTCTTATCATTTTGCAATATATACATATATCAAATCATTATATTGTACAACTGAAACTAATATAATGTTATATGTCAATTACACCTCAATTTAAAAACAAAGGGAAAAAAGGAATTTTCCTTGTCCTTGAGAATTAAATCCGCTTGGGAAGACAAACATGTCCTCAAATTAATACAACAAAACAAACTCAATGACAGGATAATATATAAGGTGACCTGATAGCGCTGAAAATGATGGAGAGAGGGAAATAGGAAATCAGAGATAACATGATACTCGGTCTATAGTTTGAAGCTTGAGGAATTTTCTAAGTATACAAGAAGAAAATCTAGGCAGAAGGATCAATTTTTGAATTTTTATTTAATTGACTTTTATTAAGCTTGAACATTTCTGTATTTTTATAAGTTCATTTTCTTTACCTGTTTGAAAACTTCATTTATAGAAAATACCTTTTTAAGTATATACTACTTGCTAGAAGCTAGAGATAAAGCAATAACTAAGACAAAGCCCTATACCTCAAAGATTAGAGTCTAGTTTGAGATATTTGTTGTTTTATTGGTTTGTAAGAACCTTGTATGTATTAAGGAAAATATCCCTTTGTCATGTCATGGGAAAAATTTTCCCAATTCTTTATTGGCCTTTTAATTTTTTAAATTATTTTTCTTTTGTCTCCTTTTATATTATTTTATCTTTTGACATTGGGGTATACAAATTTTTTTTATTTATTTATTTTTTAAGATTTTATTTATTCATTCGAGACACAAAGATAGAGATAGAGAGAATGAGCACATGAGCAAGGAGAGAGGCAGAGGGAGAGGGAGAAGCAGGCTCCCCGCCGAGCCAGGAGCCTGATATGGGGCTCGATCCCAGGACCCTGGGATCATGACCTGAGCCAAAGTCAGACGCTTAACGATCTGAGCCACCCAGGCGCTCCCTGGGGTATACAAATTTTAAACATCAATGCCATCCTTACCCTTGATATTATGCTTAAAAAAGGTTCTCCCTACTGCAAATTTATATAAACTTCATCTATATTTTTTCCTTTTTTTTTCCTTTTTTTAAGAGACAATTTTTAAAATGGCATAATATAGAAACGGATAAAGGAAATACAAAAAGTTAATATCACATTAATCCCTGTGTCCTTTATTCCCCAATACCTAAAAATGAACTTTTATAGTATGGGATTCATCTTTTATTTTTATTAGATTAAAAGGTAGAAATCCATGGGGATTAGGTAAAAAACTCACTCAGAAATAAAATAAACTTACAGTTTTTGTAGCTATCTGTGTATCTTAGGACAACAAAAGTCAGCCAGACTAGGGACATCTTACTAGCTTGCAGTGCCCCTGCTTTGACATAGCACAGATTTGACACCATGTGTATAAAGCAGGATCCTTTCTCTGTATTATCTGCATACCTGGCCTGTTTCCCAGAAATGCTGCCATGATCAAGATTGGCCTGCTATCCCATAATTGCTTCCATATCCAGTCACTCTGAGCAAAGAGGCCTCTTACAATTACTTCCTAAGGATACAGGTGTGGAGGCAAAGAATGAATCTTGCCCTTTACATTGAGTGAATCACATTTTGGTGGCCCTTTTTCTCAGTCCAGCCTCTCCTGACTCAGACATTTCTGGCATGTAAATATCATTGGTCACAGATAGGGTGCAGACACTATTTTTACATATTATATAATCTTTTGGTAATTTGAATGGGAATTTTGAAACTGGGATTGGGGGAATTAAAATGTTTCTGCTCAAACTTCCAAGCTGAATGGCAGATTTTCATTTGAATTTTAGAATGCTAACTTATCATGACTAGTATATCACCTCTCTCTATTTTTATCTTCCTAGTTTCAACCTGGACAAAGATTCATTCAATGAATACATTGCTTGCTTTCTAATTATTTTGATTGATGTTTTTTTGCATGTTGTCAATCTATACATGAAACTTCTAAGATTTCTAGCGATATTGAAATATATCACCTCCTTAATGACTACAACTTATTATTTATATTTTATTAGGACAGAATTTAACAATATCTATAAATTCAACATTTCTGTCTCTTCAGGTGTATGTATAAATATGTGGAGTTCAGTCTCCCTATGTGCTTGTAGTTGATATTATTTTAGAAGATTAACCTTTACCATTCATTTCTTCAATACACACAATATCCTTGAAATTAACAGCAAATCAAATGCTGAACAAAAACTAAATTATATAATCTGACAACAAAGATTTTTGATTTATTAATTTTGTCTACACTTGTATTTTGACTTCCCAAATACTCATTCACAAATGTGTAAAGCAACCCAATGTAATTTTAAACAAAACAAACGCTTACATTTCACTGTGTTATATGCTTGTTATTTTAAACTGATTTTGGGTTTGTAATATAAATTTTATTTTAAAAGTTAGGACTGGATCTAGAGATTAACTTAATTATATCAGATGCTATTCAATATGTCAAAATGGCCATTTGTTCTATTTTTATTCTCAGTTTTTTAGAATGCAAATTTTTTATGCATGCAACATCACATTTTTGCAATAATATAGTTATAGGTACTGTTGTGGACTGGAATGTATCCTCCATCCCCCAAAATTCATATTTGAAGACCTAATCCCCAATGTGAATGATTTGGAGATAAGCTCTTTGGGGAGGTACTTAAATTTAACTGAGATCATAACACTGGTGTTTTTCTTTTTTAGATCCCCCAGTTGATTATAATAAACAGCCAGGGTAAAAAAGCCAGTTTTAGGGCAATGGTTCTCAAAAAATGGTTCCAGACCAGCAGCAACAGCATTACCTAGGAATTTGCATTTCTAATAAATTCCTGCTTTGACATAGCAGAATGGTGCCAGGCATAGTGCTGCAAGGATCTCTTCCAAGGGAGGGGAGTGGGTCCACACCTTGCCAGGTCCTTTAAGATTTGGAGTTTTGAATCCCAGCCCTCAGCCAAAGATAAAGCACAGAATAACTGTGGCTCCAGGTGTGCAGACTGTCCAGGCACAAACAACGTGAGGGCAGGGATTTGATGAAAGCTTGGGACATAGGAGAGAAGATGGTTCACTTTTCTGTGAAGGCCTTCTGAACAGCAGCAGTCGTGAGTTCCCCTCACCAGGGATGAGAGGGTGGTGTGACGTCATCTTCCACAATCCCCACTCCTGCCCACCAGCACACTTGAACTTCAGAGAGAAACACAGCATCTCCAGTGGAGGCTGGAGCCACTTACACCAAACCCCGCCCTTTACACCCAGCAAGGATATCTTTCTAGGGCTGGTCTGACTGTTAGCCCAGCTAGTGCAGCAGGCCTCTCCTCCAGAAGATGAGCACAGGCATCCTGCATGCACCAAGTCTACTGATCATAGAGTGTTCCAAAGTGGGAGCTTTAGTTCTGGTGGAAATAGGACACAACTTCATTTTTTTTTTAATTTTTTAATTTATTTTATTTATTTAATTTTATTTTATTTACTTTATTTCATTTCACTGCTATTTTTTTCTTTTTTCTTTAGAATCAGGTTTATAGCTTTTTGTGCATTTGCTGGTTTATTTGTTTCATTTTTCATTTTCTGGATTAGGCATTTTTTCCTTTTTTTCCTTTTTTTTCTTTTTCTTTGGAATCGTGCTTATAGTTTTTTATTTTTCTGTTTGCCTTTTTGTTCCTTTTCCTTTTCTCTTTTCTTGTATAGGCTTTTTTTTTTAAATCAGGATTATCTTGACAAACAAATTAAACCACACCTAGTTAAAAGTCCAAACACTCCCCACTGCAAGCAAGGAGGAACTCTGCAGAGGACTGATTTGTGGGAAAGAGCAGCCAAAATACAACAGCAGAGTGCACACAGCATATACCAGAAACGCTTCCTGAAGTGCCAGGCCCTGGACAGTGTACTACCCCTTCTTAATATAGTATTACTCTCAGGAGCAGTAAACACAGCAAGCTTTCATAATACACAAAAGACAAAAACCTAGACAAAATGACAAAACAGAAGAATTCCCCCCAAAAGAAGGATCAAGAGGAAATCATAGCCAGGGATTTGCTCAAAACAAATAAAAGCAATCTATCTGAACAAGAATTTAGAACAACAGCGATAAGACTACTAGCTGGGGTTGAAAGAAGCATAGAAGACATCAGAGAAACACTGGCTACAGAGATAAAAGACGTAAAAACTAGTCAGGCCAAAAAAAAGGCTATAACTGAGATGCAAAACTGACTGGATTTAATCACAACGAGGATGGAAGTAGCAGAGGATTGAATAGGTGATATAGAAGGTACAATTATGGACAATAAAGCTGAAAAGAAGAGGGAAAGAAAACTATTTAATCATGAATATAGACTTAGGGAACTAAGCGATTCTACAAAGTACAATAATATCCATATCATAGGAGTCCCAGAAGAAGAAGAGCAGGAAAGAGGGGTAGACAGTTTATTTGAATAAATTATTTATAGCTGAGAACTTCCCTAATCTGGGGAAGGAAACAGGCATTCAAGTCCACGAGACACGGAGAACTTTTTATTCAACAAAACCAACAAAAATAGGTCAACATCAAGACATATCATAGTGAAACTTGCAAAATACAAAGACAAAGAGAGAATTCTGAAAGCAACTAAGGACAAAAGGTCCTTAACCTACAAGGGTAAACACATAAGGTTAACTGCAGACTTGTCCACAGTAACTTGGCAGGCCAGAAAGCACTGCAATGATATATTCAACATGCTATGTGGGAAAAATATGAAGCCAATAATATTTTATCCAGCAAGGCTGTCATTCGGAATAGAAGGAGAGACAAACAAAAACTAAATCAGTTTGTGAACACTAAACCAGCTCTGCAAAAAATATTAAAGGGCACCCTCTGAGCAGGAAAGAGACCAAAAGCAAAAAAGACTAGAAAGGAACAGAGACAATCTGCAGAAACAGTGACTTTACAGGTAATACAATGGCACTCAATTCATCAATAATAACTTTGAATGTAAATGGACACAGTTCTTTAATCAAAAGACATAGAGTATCAGAATGGATAAAAAACAAGACCCACTGATATGCTGTCTACAAAAGACTCATTTTAGACCCAAAGAAAGACACCTCCAGATTGAAAGTGAGGAAGTGGAGAATCTATAAAGAAGTTATCAAACTCAACACCCAAAGAACAAATGATCCAATCAAGAAATGGGCAGAAGGCATGAACAGACATTTTTCCAAAGAAGACATCTAAATGGCCAACAGACACATGAAAAAGTGCTCAACATCACTTGGCATCAGGGAAATCCAAATCAAAACCTCAGTGAGATACCACCTCACACCAGGCAGAATGGCTAAAATTAACAAGTCAGGAAGCGACAGATGTTGGCGGGGATGAGGAGAAAGGGGAACCCTCCTACACTGTTGGTGGGAATGCAAGCTGGTGCAGCTACTCTGGAAAACAGTATGGAGGTTCCTCAAAAAGTTGAAAATAGAGTTACCATATGACCCCGCAGTTGCATTACTGGGTATTTACCCCAAAGACAGAAATGTAGAGATCAAAAGGGGTATGTACATCCCGATGTTTATAGCAGCAATGTCCACAATAGCCAAACTATGGAAAGAGCCAAGATGTCCATTGACAAATGAATGGATAAAGAAGATGTGGTGTATATATATACAATGGAATATTATGCAGCCATCAAAAGGAATGAAATCTTGTCATTTGCAACAATGTGGATGGAACTGGAGGGTGTTATGCAGAGCAAAATAAGTCAATCAAAGAAAGACATGTATCATATGAGCTCACTGATAAGAGGAATTCTTAATTTCAGGAAACAAACTGAGGGTTGCTGGAGTGGTGGGGGTGTGACAGATGGGGTGGCTGGATGATAGACATTGGGGAGGGTATGTGCTATGGTGAGCACTGCGAATTGTGCAAGACTGTTGAATCACAGACCTGTACCTCTGAAACAAATAATACATTATATGTTAAAAAAAAAAAAGAAGAAGATAGCAGGAAGGGAAAAATGAAGGGGGGGAGATGGGAGGGGGAGACAAACCGTGAGAGACTGTGGACTCTGAGAAACAAACTGAGGGTTCTAGAGGGGAGGGGGGTGGGGGGATGGGTTAGCCTGGTGATGGGTATTAAAGAGGGCACATATTGAATGGAGAACTGGGTGTTATACGCAAACAATTAATCATGGAACACTACATCAAAAACCAATGATATAATGTATGGTGATTAACATAACATAATAAAATAAAAAAAGTAAAATAAAATAAAAATAAAATAAAATAGTTTGAATACAAGAAAAAAAAAAAGAAAGCAAGGGGGTGGAGAACCATCTATCATGCTAATGGACATCAAGAGAAAGCTGTGGTAACCATAGTTATATCAGACAAACTAGATTTTAAACCAAAGATTGTAATAAGAGATGAAGGGCACTATATTATAATAAAGTGGGTCTAACAATTGTAAATATTTATACCCCAATGTGGGAGCAGCCAAATATAGAAATCAATTAATAACAAACATAAAAATACTCATTGATAATAGTACAATAATAGTAGGGGACTTTAGTACCCCACTGACAGCAATGGACAGATCATCTAAGCAGAAGATCAACAAGGAAACAAGGTCTTTGAATGACACACTAGATCAGATGGACTTAGCAGATATATTCAGAACATTTCAACCTAAAACAACAGAATACACATTCTTTTCAAGTGCCATGGAACATTAGCCAGAATAGATCACATACTGGGTCATAAATCTGGCCTCAACCAGTACAAAAAGTTTGAAATCATACCATGCATATTTTCAGACCACAATACTATGAAAGTTGAAGTCAGGCACAAGAAAAAATTAGGGAAAACCATAAATACATGGAGGTTAAAGAAAATCCTGATAAGGAAAAATCTGTGTCCTAAGATGGCCAAACGAGGCAGCAAGGGAGTCCCAGCCCCTGCCCCGGGGCTCTTCCAGGTTCTTCTCCCTGCTCTGCTTCTTGAGCTCACCAATCCAGGTTCCTTTCCCTGCCCTGCTTCAAGCATGCGCCAAGAGTGCCCAGTATGTGGAAGTAGAAGTGTATAAATTACCCCCTTGGTTTGTGCTTGGGACTCAGACCTTTGGAGATCACTCTCCTCTGAGCCTGCCAGCATTAAATAAACCTCCTATCTTCCAAGGTCTCCAAGTTCCGCTTGGTTCTTCCATTGGGTGATCCAGTCCAGGTTGCGTAACAATCCTACTAAAGAATGAATTAGTTAACTAAGAAATTAAAGAAGAAATAAAATGCCTGGAAGCAAATGAAAATGAACACATGACATTCCAAAACCTTTGGGATACAACAAAGGTGATACGTAGTAATACAGGCCTTCCTCAAGAAAAAAACTCTCAAATACACAACCTAACCTTCCAACTAAAGGAGCTGGAAAAGGAGCAGCAGATAAAGCCTAAAAACAGACAAAGAAGGGAAATAATTAAGTAAAGAGCAGAAATAAATGATAAAAATGACAAAAAGAAACAGTGGAATAAATCAATGAAATTAGGAGCTAGTTCTTTGAAAAAATTAACAAAATTGGTGAACCCCTAGTCAGACTTATCAAAAAGAAAAGAGCGGGGAGCCTGTGTGGCTCAGTTGGTAAGCGTCTGCCTTTGGCTCAGGTCATGATCCCAGGGTCCTGGGATCAAGCCCCGCATCAGGCTCCCTGCTCGGTGGGAAGCCTGCTTCTCCCTCTCACACTACCCCTGCTTTGTTCCCTCTCTCACCGTGTCTCTCTCTGTCAAATAAATAAAAATAAAATCTAAAAAAAAAAAAAGAAAAGAGAAAGGACATGAAGAAATAAAATCATGAGTGAAAGATGAATGATCACAGCCAACACCAAAAAGTACATACAATTATAAGAGAATATTATGAAAAATTATTTCAACAAATTGGGTAGTCTAGAAGAAATAGATACATTCTTAGAAACATATAAACTACCAAAACTGAAACAGGAAGAAAGAGAAAACTTGAACAGACCCATAACCAGCAAGGAAATTGAAGCAGTAATCAAAACTCCCCCAACAAACAAGAGTCTAGGACCAGATGGCCTCCCAGCAGGATTCTACCAAACATTTAAAGAAGAGTGAATACCTTTCTGAAGCTGTTTCAAAAAAGAGAAATGGAGGAAAACTTCCAAACTCGTTCTATGAGGCCAGCATTACCTTGATCCCAAAACCAGACAAAGACCCCACTAAAAAAGGAAAATTACAAACCAATATTCTTGGTGAACATGGATGCCAAAATTCTCACCAAGAGGGGAGGAACAAGATGGCAGAGGAGTAAGAGACCTAAGTTTCATCTGGTTCCAGGAATTCGGTTTGATAGTTATCAAACCATTCAGAACACCTACAAATTCAACAGGAGATCAAAGAAAAGAATAGCAGCAATTCTATGAACAGAAAAACGACAACTTCCTGGAAGGTAGGACGTGCAGAGAAGTGAATCCGAGATGATTTTCGGGGAGGTAGACCGCAGGGGGGAGGGAGCCTCTGTCAGCCAGCTACCGGCAAGTCCTAGAGCAGCGGAGCACAAAATCAGAACTTCTAGAAGTCTGCTCCACTGAGGAATGTCACTCCAATGGCTAAGTGGGGAGTGGAACCCTCACTGGAACAGTGTGGTCTCAGGACCCTTGGGGTCACAGAAAGACCAGGGGTGTCTGAGTGTGGCAGAGCTCCCAGGTATCAGAGCAGGGAAGCTGGCTACAAAGACGGAGCTGAGGAGTGGGCTCTCAGCTCAGGGTTGCCATAAACCGTAATCTGCAACACAATTGGGCCACTGCTCTTCAAGCAGGGACACAACAAGCAGCCAATCTGAGAAGACTCCCCTTCCTCCCCCAGGAGGAGTGGCGCAGGAGCCTGCCACAGAAATCTGCTGGGTTTGGAGACTCCAAACGGGGTCATGTGCCAGAGATAGAAATGCTCGGTCACAGGCCGGGTGAGTGCAGAGTGCCACCAAAGACCAGGGAGACAGGAGTGATTGATTGCCTTTCTATGAGGGCTCACTGAGGAGTGGGGCCCTGAGCTCTTGGCTCCTCTGGGACCAGAGATTGGGAGGTCTCCATTTTTCACTCTCGTCCTCCAAAGCTCTAATGGAAAGCTTTCAGGGAACAAAAGCTACCGAGAGCAAACTCAAGCAGATTACTTAGCCTAGCACCTGGCAAGGGCAGTGCAATTCCATCTCAGGCAAAGACATTTGAGAATAACTGCAAAAGGCCCCTCTGCCAGAAGATCAGCAAGAACACCCAGCCAAGACCAAGTTTACTGATCAGTGAGGCCGGCAAAACCCTAGCACTAGGGGAATACAGCATATAGAATTCATGGCTTTTTCCCCATGATTCTTTAGTCTTTCAAAATTAATTTTTTAAATTTTCTTTATTTTTCTTTTTCTGTATTTGTAGTTGAATTTTTCTTCTTTCCTTTTTCAACCAACATCTTATCAATTCCTTTTTTAAAATCTTTTTTAATTTTCATTTTTACAGTCATATTCTATCTCTTCATTGTATTTAACCTTATTTTTTTGTATAAGGTTACACACACATATATATATAAGTTTTTCTTTCTTTAAAATTTTGAGATACAGTTTCTTCTTACAGACCAAAATATACCCTAAATCTATTGTATGACATTTTCCTAGTCTCCACTCGATCACATTCTCTCTCTTTTTTAAAAATTTTTTCATTCTTTTTTCAACCAACTTCTTACCTAATCAATTCCTTTTTAAAAACCTTTTTTTAATTTTCATGTTTGCAGTCATATTCCATCCCTTCATCATATTTACCCTTATTTTTGTATATATATATATAAGTTTTTCTTTCTTCAAAATTTTGGGATGCACATTCTTCTAACAGACCAAAATACACCCAAAATCTACTGTTTGGCTCTGTTCTATTCACCAGCCTGATCATACTCTTTTTTTTTTTTTCCCTTTCTTTTCCCCCTGGTTTCAGGTCTCTTCTGATTTGTTTAGTGTATATTTTTCTGGGATCATTGTTACCCTTTTAGTGTTTTATTCTCTCATTCATCTATTCTTCTCCGGACAAAATGACAAGACAGAAAAACTCACCTCAAAAAAAAAGAATAGGAGGCAGTACCAACTGTCAGGGACCTAATCAATACAGACATTAGTAAAATTTTGGAACTAGAGTTCAGAATGACAATTATGAAGATGCTAGCTGGGCTTGAAAAAAGCATAGAAGATATTAGAGAAACCCTTTCTGGAAAAATAAGAGAACTAAAATCTAACCAAGTCGAAATAAAAAAGGCTATTAATGAGGTGCAATCAAAAATGGAGACTGTAACTGCTAGGATAAATGAGGCAGAAGAGAAAATTAGTAATATAGAAGAACAAATGATGGAGAATAAAGAGGTGAGAAAAAGAGAGATAAACAACTACTGGATCAATAGATAAGTGATACCATAAAGTGAAATAACATTGGAATAATTGGGAACTCAGGAAAAGAAGAAGGAGAGAAAGGGGCAGAAGGTATATTGGAGCAAATTATAGCAGAGAAATTCCCTAATTTGGGGAAGGAAACAGGCATCAAAATCCAGGAGGCACAGAGAACCCCCCTCAAACTCAATGAAAATAGGTCAACACCCTGACATCTAATAGTAAAACTTACAAGTCTCAGAGATGAAGAGAAAATCCTGAAAGCAGCTCAGGACAAAAGGTCTGTAACCTACAATGGTAGAAACATTAGATTGGCAACAAAACTATTCAGAGAGACCTAGCAGGCCAGAAAAGACTGGCATGCTATACTCAGAGCACTAAATGAGAAAAATATGCAGCCAAGAATACTATATCCAGCTAGGCTGTCATTGAAAATAGAAGGAGAGATAAAAAGCTTCCAGGACAAACAAAAACTAAAAGAATTTGCAAACACCAAACCAGCCCTACAAGTCCTCTAAGCAAAAAAAGAGACTAAAAGTAACATAGACCAGAAAGGAACAGAGACAATATACACTAACAATCACCATACAGGCAATACAATGGCACTAAATTCATATCTTTCAATAGTTACCCTGAATGTAAATGGGCTAAATGATCCCAATCAAAAGACACAGAGTATCAGATTAGATTAAAAAAAAACAAGACCCATCAATATACTGTCTGCAAGAGACCAATTTTAGACCCAAAGACACTTCCAGGCTTAAAGTGAGGGGGTGGAAAACCATTTACCATGCTAATGGACACCAAAAGAAAGCTGGGGTGGCAATCCTTATATCAGACAAATTAGATTTTAAACCAGAGACTATAATAAGAGATGAGAAAGGACACTACATCATACTTAAAGGGTCTATCCAATAAGAAGATCTAACAATTGTAAATATCTATGCCCCTAACATGGGAGCAGCCAATTACATAAGCCAATTAATAACAAAATCAAAGAAACACATCAACAATAATACAATAATAGCAGGGGACTTCAACACTCTCTTTGCTGAAATGGACACATCATCTAAGCAAAAGATCAACAGGGAAATAAAGGCTTTAAATGACACACTGGACCAGATGGACTTCACAGATATATTCAGAACATTCCAACCCAAAGCAACAGAATACACATACTTCTCTAGTGTACATGGAACATTCTGCTGAATAGATCACATCCTGGGTCACAAATCAGGTCTCAACTAGTACCAAAAGATTGGAATCATTCCCTGCCATGTGTTCAGAACACAGTGCTTTGAAACTAGAATTCAATCACAAGAGGAAAGTTGGAAAGAACTCAGATACATGGAGGCTAAAGAGCATCCTACTAAAGAATGAATGGGTCAACCAGGAAATTAAAGAAGAATTTAAAAAATTCATGGAAACAAAAGAAAATGACAGCGCAACTGTTCAAAATCTTTGGGATGCAGCAAAGGCAGTCCTAGGAGGAAAGTATATAGCAATACAAGCCTTTCTCAAGAAACAAGAAAGGTCTCAAATACAAAACCTAACCCTACACCTAAAGGAGCTGGAGAAAGAACAGCAAATAAAGCCTAAACCCAGCAGGAGAAGAGAAATAATAAAGATCAGAGCAGAAATCAATAAAATAGAAACCAAAAGAACAGTAAACAGATCAACAAAACTAGGAGCTGGTTCTTTGAAAGAATGAATAAGATTGATAAACCCCTGGCCAGACTAATCAAAAAGAAAAGAGAAAGGACCCAAAGAAATAAAATCATGAATGAAAGAGGAGAGATCACAACCAACACCAAAGAAATACAAACAATTATAAGAACATATTATGAGCAACTATATGCCAGCAAATTAGACAATCTGGAAGAAATGGATGCATTCCTAGAGACGTATAAGCTACCAAAACTGAACCAGGAAGAAATATAAAACCTGAACAGACCCATAACCACTAAGGATATTGAAGCAGTAATCCAAAACCTCCCAACAAACAAGAGCCCAGGGCCAGATGGCTTCCCAGGGGAATTCTACCAAACATTTCAAGAAGAATTAAAATGTATTCTTATGAAACTGTTCCAAAAAATAGAAATGGAAGGAAATCTTCCAAACTCATTTTATGAAGCCAACATTACCTTGATCCCCAAACCAGACAAAGACCCTATCAAAAAGGAGAACTACAGACCAATATCCCTGATGAACATGGATGCAAAAATTTTCACCAAAATACTCGCCAATAGGATCCAACAGTACATTAAGAAGATTATTCACCACGACCAAGTGGGATTTATCCCTGGGCTGCAAGGTTGGTTCAACATTCACAAATCAATCAATGTGATACAATACATTAATAAAAGAAAGATCAAGAACAATATGATCTTCTCAATAGATGCAGAAAAAGCATTTGACAAAGTACAGCATCCTTTATTGATTAAAACTTTTCATGGTGTAGGGATAGAGGGTACATACCTCAATATCATAAAAGCCATCTATGAAAAACCCACAGCAAATATCATACTCCATGGGGAAAAACTAAGAGCTTTTCCCCTAAGGTCAGGAGCACGGCAGGGATGTCCACTATCACCACTGCTATTCAACAAATTACTAGAAGTCCTAGCCTCAGCAATCATACAACAAAAGAAATAAAAGGCATCAGAATAGGCAAAGAAGAAACTCTCACTTTTTCAGATGATATGATACTTTATGTGGAAAACCCAAAAGACGCCACCCCAAAACTGCTAGAACTCATACACGAATTCAGCAATGTGGCAAGATATAAAGTCAATGCACAGAAATCAGTGGCATTCCTATACACCAACAACAAGACAGAAGAAAGAGAAATTAAGGAGTCAATCCCATTTACAATTGCCCCCAAAACCAAAAGATATTTGGAAATAAATCTAACCAAAGAGGCAAAGAATCTGTACTCAGAAAACTATAGAATACTCATGAAAGAAATTGAGGAAGACACAAAGAAATGGAAAAATGTTTCATGCTCATGGATTGGAAGAACAAATATTATGAAAACGTCTATGCTACCTAGAGCAATCTACACATTTAATGCAATTGCTATCAAAATACCATCCACTTTTTTCAAAGAAATGGAACAAATAATCCTAAAATTTGTATGGAACCAGAAAAGACCCCAAATAGCCAGACAAATGTTAAAAAGCAAAGCAAAGCAAAGCAAAGCTGGGGGCAGCACAATTCCAGACTTCAAGCTCTATTACAAAGCTGTAATCATCAAGACAGTACGGTGCTGGCACAAAAACAGACACATAGATCAGTGGAACAAAATAGAGAGCCCAGAAATGGACCCTCAACTCTATGGTCAACTAATCTTTGACAAGGCAGGAAAAAATGTCCAATGGGAAAAAGACAGTCTCTTCAACAAATGGTGTTGGGAAAATCGGACAGCCACATGCAGAAGAATGAAACTGGACCATTTCCTTACACCACACACAATAATAGACTCAAAATGAATTAAAGACCTCAGTGTAAGACAGGAATCCATCAAAATCCTTGAGGAGAACTCAGGCAGCAACCTCTTCAACCTCAGCCGCAGCAACTTCTTCCTAGAAACATCGCCAAAGGTAAAGGAAGCAAGGGCAAAAATGAACTATTGGGACTTCATCAAGATAAAAACTTTTGCACAACAAAGGAGACAGTCAACAAAACCGAAAGACAACCAACAGAATGGGAGAAGATATTTGCAAATGACTTATCAGATAAAGGGCTGGTATCCAAGATCTATAAAGAACTTATCAAACTCAACATCCAAAGAACAAATAATCCAATCACGAAATGGGCAGAAGACATGAACAGACATTTCTGCAAAGAAGACATCCAAATGGCCAACAATCACATGAAAACATGCTCAACATCACTTGGCATCAGGGAAATCCAAATCAAAACCTCACTGAGATACCACCTCACACCAGTCAGAATGGCTAAAATTAACAAGTCAGGAAACGACAGATGTTGGAGAGGATGCAGAGAAAGGGGAACAGTTTTACACTCTTGATGGGAATGCAAGCTGGTGCAGCCACTCAGGAAAATAGTATGGAGGCTCCTCAAAAAGTTGAAAATTGAGCTACCCTATGACCCAGCATTTGCACTACTGGGTATTTACCCCAAAGATACAAATGTAGTGATCCGAAGGGGCACCTGCACCCCAATGTTTATAGCTGTAATGTCCACAATAGCCAAACTATGGAAACAGCCAAGATGTCCACCAACAGATGAATGGATAAAGAAGATGTGGTATATATATATAATGGAATATTATGCAACCATCAAAAAACCATGAAATCTTGCCATTTGCAATGACGTGGATGTAACTAGAGGGTATTATGCTAAGTGAAATAAGTTAATCAGAGAAAGACAAGTATCATATAATCTCACTGATATGAGGAATTTGAGAAACAAGACAGAGGATCATAGGGGAAGGGAGGGAAAAATGAAACAAGACAAAACCAGAGAGGGAGACAAACCATGAGACTCTTAATCTCAGGAAACAAACTGAGGGTTGCTGGAGTGGAGGTGAATGGGAAGGATAGGGTGGCTGGATGATGGACACTATATACTATGGTGTGCTCTGTGAATTGTGTAAGACCAATGAATCACAGATCTGTACCCCTGAAACAAAAAACACATTATATGTTAATAAAAAAAATTAAAAAAATTCTCACCAAGATACTAGCCAATAGCATCCAACAGTACATTAAAAGGATTATTCACCATGACCAAGTGGAATTTATTCCTGGGTTGCAAGGATGGTTCAACATCCACAAATCAATTTATGTGATGCAGCACATTAATAAAGGACAAGAGACATACGATCCTCTCAAAAGATGCAGAAAAAGCATTTGATAAAATACAACATCCTTTCTTGGTTAAAACTCTCCAAAGTGTAGGGATAGAGGAAACATACCTCAATATCATAAAAGCCATATACAAACAACCCTCAGCGAATATCATCCTCAATGGGGAAATGAGAGATTTTCCCCTAAGGTCAGGAACACAACAGGGATGTCCACTCTCACCACTGTTGTTCAACATAGCACTAGAAGTCCTAGCCTCAGCAACCAGACAGCAAAAAGAAATAAAAAGCATTCAAATTGGTAAAGAAGAAGTCATACTCTCACTCTTCACAGATGACATGATACTTTATGTGCAAAACACACAAGACACCACTGCAAAATTGCTAGAACTCATACAGGAATTCAGCTAAGTGGCAGGACATAAAATCAAAGCACAGAGGTCAGTTGCATTTCTATATGCTAGCAATGAGGCAGAAGAAAGAGAAATCAAGAAATTGGTCTCATTTACAATAGCACCAAAAACCATAAGAAACTGAGGAATAAACTTAACCAGAGAGGTAAAGGATCTGTACTCTGAAAACTATACAACACTTACTAAAGAAATTGAGGAAGACGCAAAGAAATGGAAAAACATTCCTTGCTCATGGATTGGAAAAACAATTATTAAAATGTCTATATTACCCAAAGCAAGCTACATGTTCAAAGCAATCCCAATCAAAATAACACCAGCATTTTACACAGAGCTAGAACAAGCAATCCTAAAATTTGTAGGGAACCAGAAAATAAACAGAAAATAAAGCTTAAATCCAGCAGGAAAGGAGAAATAATAAAGATTAGAGCAGAATTCAGTTGTTAATTTTAGCCATTCTGACTAGCATGAGGTGGTATCTCATCTTTGAAGAAGTCTTCTGTCCATTTCTTGACTGGATTATTTGTTTTTTGGGTGATGAGTTTGAAAAGTTTATAGATTTTGGATACTAATCCTTTATCTGGTAAGACCTTTGCAAATATCTTCTCCCATTTTGTTGGTTGTCTTTTGGTTTAGTCTACTATTTCCTTTGCTGTGCAAAAGCTTTTTATCTTGATGAAGTCCCAATAGTTCGTTTTTGCCTTTGTTTCCCTTGCCTTTGGAGACATATCTAGCAAGAAGTTATTGTGGCCAATGTCAAAGAGGTTGCTATGTTCTCCTCAAGGATTTTGATGGATTCCTGTCTTACATTTAGGTCTTTCATCCATTTTGAGTTTATTTTTGTGTATGGTATAAGAAAATGGTCAGGATTCATTCTTCTGCATGTGGCTGTCCAATTTTACCACACCGATTGTTGAAGAGACTGTCTTTTTTCCATTGGATATTCTTTCTTGCTTTGTCGAAGATTAGGCAACCACAGAGTTGGGGGTGCATTTCTGGGTTCTGTGTTCTGTTCCCTTTACCTACGTGTCTGTTTTTGTGCCAGTACCATACTGTCCTGATGATTACAGATTTATAACACAGCTTGAAGTCCAGAATTGTGATGCTTCAAGCATTGATTTTTTTTTTTTTTTCATGGTTGCTTTGGCTCTTCAGGGTCTTCTCTGGTTCCATACAAATTTTAGGATTGTTTGTTCTAGTTCTGTGGAAAATGCTGGTGTTATTTTGATTGGGATTGCTTTGAACATGTAGATTGCTTTGGATAATATAGACATTTTAATAATAATAATTTTCCTTTGTCTGGTTTTGGGATTAAGGTAATGCTGGTCTCATAGAACGAGTTTAGAAGTTTTCCTCCATTTCCATTTTTTGAAACATTTTCAAAAGAAAAGTATTAGTTCTTTAAATGTTTGGTAGAATTCTGCTGGGAGGCCATCTGGTCCTAGACTCTTGTTTGTTGGAAGAGTTTTGATTACTGCTTCAATTTCTTTGCTGGTTATGGGTCTTTTCAAGTTCTCTATTTCTTCCTGTTTCAGTTTTGGTAGTTTATATGTTTCTAGGAATGTATCCATTTCCTCCAGATTGCCTAATTTGTTAGCATATAGTTGCTCATAATATGTTCTTATATTTTTTTGTGTTTCTTTGGTGTTGGTTGTGATCTCTCCTCTTTCATTCATGATTTTATTTATTTGGGTCCTTTCTCTTTTCCTTTTGATAAGTCTGGCTAGGGATTTATCGCTCTATTAATTCTTTCAAAAACCAGCTCCTAGTTTCATTGATATGTTCTATTGTTCTTTTGGTTTCTATTTCATTGATTTTTGCTCTAATCATTATTCCTCTTCTCCTGCTGGATTTAGGCTTTATTTTCTGTTCTTTATCCAGCTCCTTTAGGTGTAAGGTTAGCTTGTGTATTTGAGTTTTCTTGTTTCTGGAGAAACGCTTATATTGCTATGTACTTCCCTCTTAGGACTGCCTTTGCTGCATCTCAAATGTTTTGAAGTGTCGTTTTCTCCTTTTCATTTATTTCCATGTATTTGTTTAAATCTTCTTGAAATCCTGGTTGACCCATTCATTGTTTAGTAGGATGCTCTTTAACCTCAATATATCTGTGTTCCTTCCAAATTTTCTCTTGTGATTGAGTTCAGTTTTAAAGCATTGTGTTCTGAAAATATGCATGGTATAATCTCAATCTTTTTTTACAGGTTGAGACCCGATTTGTGACCCAGTATGTGATCTGTTCAGGAGACTGTATCATGTGCACTTGAGAGGAATGTGTATTCTGTTACTTTAGGATGAAATAAATGCTCTGAATGTATCTGTGCAGTCCATCTGGTCCAGTGTGTCATTTAAAGCCCTTGTTTCCTTGTTGATCTTTTGCTTAGATGATCTGTCCATTGCTGTAAAATGTTTGATTAAATCACTGGTCAAGGGTGATTAAACTCAATCTCTAGCTCTTTATCCTCTGTGGAGGTTGAGGAGTGGGCCTGAAAGTTACCCTCTAATAACATGCTTGATTCCTCTGTCAACCAGCCCCCATCCTGAAGCTGTCTAGGTGTTGCCCAGAGTTGCTTCATTAGCATAAATTCAGGTATGGGAGAAAGGGGCTTGTTATAAATAAGAAAAGATATTCCTATCACTCAGGAAATTCCAAAGGTTTGAGATGCTCTGTGCCAGGATCAGGGACAAAGACAAAATATATACATATGTTTTTTTGTTTGTTTGTTTGTTTGTTTGTTTATACTGCAGGCAACTCTCTGGTCTTTGACCACAGTTTCCTTAGGCAAAGGTATCATAAAAGTCAAGAGATACTGGAATATTATTGGAGTCCATTCAGTCATTATCAGTCCAATCCATCATTATATCTTGTGAAAATGCTTCCCAAGGTGGGCCTTTCCGATTTGCAGGCTTCCACTTGATCTTGCCAAGTTCCAGAAGCAGGTGTGGTCTCAGTGTTATGTGCTTTCACCCTTTCAAGCATCTGGTATAATTGAGCTAAGGGACAATATCATGTCTTGCTCTGAGCCTCTTTCAAGGTGTTAATCTAATATTGGATTTCCCTCATTACTTAACACATTTATTCAATCCTTTATCCTCAGCTACTATTCCTTCTCTCCATTTATAGTCAAAGTTTTCCACCTTTTGAAGGAACATTAAGTTTGGTCACTGTGGTAGTCTAGATTGCATACAAAAATAGTTGTCTAGCAAGTACCTCCCTCTCAGTCCCATTCATATAGGTTAGAGTTATGTAGATATAAAACTAATGGGCTATTTTTTAAAAGATTTATTTATTTATTTATTTATTTATTTATTTATTTATTTAAAGAGAGAGGGAGAAAGAGAGAGTGTGTGAACAGGGGGAGGGGCAGAGGGAGAGGGAGAGGGAGAGAGGGAATCTCATGCAGATTTCCCACTGAGCATGGAGCCCTACACCGGGCTGGATCTCACAGCCCTAAGATCATAACCTGAGCCAAAACCAAGAATTGGATGCTCAAGGAACTGAGCCACCCAGGCAGCCCTAGTGAGCTATTTTTATCACTAGGCAAATATAGCTATATTCATTATAAAACCCAATTTTGCCAGATGGGGTGAAGGCACAACCTGCTTAGGAATTTTAACATAAAGGTTTAAAAAGATAGTTAGAATTTTTTTGCTTAGGGAATTGTCCCTGTTTCTGGCACTTGCAGTTTCAGCCCTGGTCCTGTGACTACTGTACGTGTAAGAAAAATAGAGTTGAAGTGATGTGGGTAAGAAAAAAATATAGTCATCATACCAGCATCCTCTCATCTTAGGAAGAATTGCATAGTCATACCAGGATCCTTCCCCATACCTTCATCCTTAGATCTGCCAGAGAAACAGAAGAGTATCTAATGGGGACATTCCCTTAGCCCCCTTTTGTTGAGTGTGAGCCCACATTCATGAAGACATGTAAGCCAGCCCTTGATGCCCATATCTCTTTTTGTTTTAGAAAGCCAAAGTTTCAATTGCCAGTTTCAAATATCTATCAAACTATTACTCTTAGGGGAATCTCTCTTTCCCCATTGCTGGACGTTATGGGCCATGAATTTTTTGGTCTGAATAATGTAACTCAGAGGTCCAAACTGTTGCAATATCTTCTGTTTCAGTTCTTTTATAGTACTCTAAACATATACATCTACTACTGCGTAAGCAAAGCTTAGTCCAGACTCAATGTCTATCTCTGTCAACACCCATTGGTAGCCACCTGGGCCTACTGGCATAGTCTGACTTGACAGCCATGTTAGGAGGTGCCCCCTTCCTCCCAGGGAATCTGCAATTTCTGTCTCTTTTTGGCAGACAGAACAGTTTTTTATTGGCATGTTATGCCTCTAAAGCTGCAAGAAGAACAT
The DNA here is from genome assembly GCF_004348235.1 of Phoca vitulina. NCBI lineage: Eukaryota > Metazoa > Chordata > Mammalia > Carnivora > Phocidae > Phoca > Phoca vitulina. The sequence continues at coordinate 782,552 of NW_022589765.1, read as the reverse complement.
GTCTTGATTCAGCCTATCTCTGTATTGCTACAGTAGCCTTATATCTACTTATTTCAGGGACTCAGGTGGTTACCTTAAGTGAGCAGACCGGGATATCTATTTGTCAACTCCAGTCACCTTCTGAAAAAAAATAAGATTCTTCTGATAAGCACTGATATGTCTTCAATGCACCCCTCAAATTTTCATAGTCACTTCCATAGGACAATGCCTTATACAGGTATACTTTTTAATAGACCAGTTTTTCATTGCTTTTCTGATGGCCATATAGCCAGGCCATTGGCAACTGCTAATGAGCTGGTAAAATCCAAAACATTATGGCAAATAGCATACAACTCATTCCATTGAGCTGATTTGGTTTTATCTTCTTTGATCACAGTAGCAGCCTTCCGAAACAGGTTGTTGTTCATTCACCTTGGAATGCCATCCATAAACTAAAGAGCTCTTCACTGTCCAGTTAAGAGATTTGTTTTAGGCCCCTGTCTAAGTGACAATAGAATCTGGCAGATTTTCACATGGTTCCAAAGTCAATCCCAGGGGAAAAGTCTACCTGCCTAATATGCTGAGGAACACCCTACATTCCCTCAGTAGCATATTCCTGTACAAATCATTTCCATTTTATTATGCAACTTTTCTAGGCACTGCCTTCTCCATTAGAGTATCTCTCCAATGTTACACACAACATTGCAGGCATTTCCAGTTTCAAAATTATTTATGTCATTCAATTATAAGGGCAGTTTCAATTAATGTCTCATAACAAACTAGTAATTACCCCTCAAATGGAAATTTTCTAGTCTGAAGTTCCCGTAGTTGTTGTTGGGAGGCACTCACAGGCTTTTACCATGAGCCCCAATCTAGAGTTCATATATGTCCATTACACAGTTTTTTATTGGCATGTTCATATATGCCAAATTTGTTTATACCAGCACTCCAGGTTCTATTCTCTACTGTGTGGGCTTAGGAAACCTTATTCACTTCTATTTAGCATGTCCAATTAATATTGCTTGAAGGGTAGATTTGCATGCCTTCTGTACTTCATCAACAGGTTTTGGTTTTACAGTACTAGGCAGAGTGAATATTCCCCAGTCAGGCATAATATCTATTCCCAAAAAACATTCAGTTAAAGGAGACATGACACCTTCACATAAACCATGTTTAAACATTTCAATTTTCATCCAAACTTCCACTTTAATCCTATCAACCTTTACATCTCTATAGTCTCTCAATCTAATTGGGGCCTGTATTAGGATTTATCCAATAGATTTTGGTACCACAGTCGATGAGGATCCCATGCCACAGAGTCCCAGAAACATCTCTTCTCCACTCTCCGACCATTTTGCCTACTAATGTGCATAAGGCTTTGAGACCTTGGAAGCAGTCTGGCCAAGGGACCTTTTGTTATTCTGCCTATCGCCTCAGGCAATTCCAGGATGGGTTCCTATTATAATTTTTGCCTTCCAGCTTTTTAAATTGCTCCAAACTGGAGTAAATAAAGCATATTTATTTGGGGTCTTTTAATGCAGGGGACTAGCAGGTCTCATTGGTTCATCTAACCTTCCACAGTGCTGTGTTAAAACCTTTGTTTGAATGCCTTTTTTATTCATCCCATTTCTTAATAACCATCTAAAGATTTCCACCCTGCTGGAATGAGTCCCTTGACTCTCCCCTCTGCCTCTCCTCACTTACTCATTAATTAATCTAATGCTTTTATTAGCATCTGTAAGACCCATAAGGGAAAGCTGAGTCAGCAAATCCCATAAGACTTATCTGACTTTTGTTCTGTTTTGCAGCAGTAAGTTTATGTGGGATGCCTATGCAAAAGGAGACCCCTGAATCACAGCATTTATCATGACCTGGGTAAAGGGTATATTTAGTGGGTGAATATCCCTGTCATCATAAAGTTTGTCCCACATGGCTTGCATAGGAAGCATATGAACTGCTTCATCTGGGGTGTTCCCCCTGGCATTTATAGAGGAAGTCAGACAGCTTCCTTCACAGAGTAGACAGACTTTTCAGTGGTTTTTATCCATTCCACCAGACTGGCTGCTTCCTCAGGAATAACGTACTATATTAGGTTAAGGCTGCCATAACAAAATACCACAACTTGGGTGGCTTAAACAACAGAAATTTATTATCTCACATATTTGGATGCTAAAAGTCCAAGATCAAGGTGCAAACAGGGTTTGGTTTTTTCTGAGGTCTCCCTCCTTGGCTTGCAGATGTTATGTCCTCATATGTTTTTCCTCTGTGTGCACACCTCTGATGTCTCTCTGTGTGTAAAAATTTCAGCTTCTCCTAAAAACACCAGATTCAATTAAGACCCATTCATATGTTCTCATTTAATCTTAATTATCTCTTTAAAGGTCCTATCTCCAAATATAGTCACATTCTGAAGTACTCTAATGAGCTTCAACATATGAATTTGAGGGGAACACAATTCAGCTCAAAATCCCATGCTATCTGGACCCCCGAATTCATGTCCTTCTCACATACAAAATACATTCACCTTCGTCCCAACAGCCCAATGTCTTAAACCATTCCAACATCAACTTTAAGTCCCAGATCTCATGTAAATCAAGTGTGGGTGAAACAGAAAGTATGATTCATCTGAGACAAAATTTCTCTCCAGCTGTGAATCTATGTAACTTAACAAGCTATCTGCTTCTAAGTTATAATGGAGAGACAGGCATAGGATATACATTTCCATTTCAAAAGGGATAAATTGGGGGGAAAAGGGAGTTACTGGTCCCAATCAAGTCCAAAACCAAGCAGGGCAAATATAAGGCTCAAAAATAATACTCTTCGACTCAGTGCTCTGTCCTCTAGGCCCACTAGGGTAGTGGTCCTTCCCCTCAGCTCTGAGCGGCAGCCCCTGAGGTCCAGGGGCCAATTCAGCCCATACCACTTGTGTATCTAGATCATATATACCCATGTGTAATTGTTGTATAGTGAGCTGTGAGTCCTGCTTAAACCCATATATGCCTTTCCACTCTACAGCATTCAAAGCCTCTAAATTATTCAGTCTCAAAATGCATTTTTGTAAAGGTTCTTCAGGGAGCTGATGGTACTGATCCATAAAATGAGACCATTCATTTACACAATACTCCCCGGTTTCAACCTTGTCCCTCATGGACTACCTTCTTTTTTTTTTTAATTTTATTTTAATATGTTATATTAGTCACCATACAATATATCATTAGTTCTTGATGTAGTGATCCATGCTTCATTCATGAAAAATGACAAAGACTAGAAAGGAAAAGAGAAAATCTCTGAAACAACAAAACAAGTAATAAAATAGCACTAAATACATATCTATCAATAATCACTCTGAATGTAAACAGACTAAACGGCCCATCAAGATACAGGGTATCAGAGTGCATTAAAAAATAAGACCCATCGATATGCTGCCTACAAGAGACTCAATTTATTTTATTTTTTCCTTTATTTGTTTTTTTATTATGTTATGTTAGTCGTCATACAGTACATCATTACTTTTTGAGGTAGTTTTCCATGATTCATTATTTGCATACAACACCCAGTATTCATTACAACACATGCCCTCCTTAATACCCATCACCAGGCTACCCCATCCACCTCCCCACTCCTCTCTAAAACCCTCAGATTCTTTTTTTTATGTTATGATACTCACAATATATTACATCACGAATTTTTGATGTAGTGTTCCATGATTCATTATTTGCATATAACACCGAGTGCTCCATGTAATACTTGCCGTCCTTAATACCCATCACCAGGCTAACCCATCCCCCAAACCCCCTACCATCTAACACCTCAGTTTGTTTCTCAGAGTCCATAGTCTCTCATGGTTCATCTCTCCCTCTGATTTCACCCCTTCATTTTTTCCTTCCTTCTTCTAATGTCCTCCATGCTATTCCTTATGTTCCACAAATAAGTGAAACCATATGATAATTGACTTTCTCTGCTTGACTTATTTCACTTAGCATAATCTTCTCCAGTCCCATCCATGTTGATGTAAAAGTTGGGTATTCATCCTTTCTGATGCTTGAGTATTATTCCATTGAATATATGGACCACATCTTCTTTATCCATTCCTCTGTTGAAGGGCATCTCGGCTCTTTCCACAGTTTGGCTATTGCGGATATTGCTGCTATGAATATTGGGGTGCATATGGCCCTTCTTTTCACTACATCTGTGTATTTGTGGTAAATACCCGGGAGTGCAATTGATGGGTCATAGGGTAACTCTATTTTTAATTTTTTGAGGCACCTCCACACTGTTTTCCAAAGTGGCTGTACCAACTTGCATTCCCACCAACAGTGTAAGAGGGTTCCCCTTTCTCCACAACCTCTCCAGCCTTTGATGTTTCTTTCCCTGTCCATTTTTGCCATTCTAACTGGTGTAAGGTGGTATCTGAATGTGGTTTTGATTGGAATTTCCCTGATGGCTAATGATGATGAACATTTTTTCATGTGTCTGTTAGCCATTTGTATGTCTTTTTCGGAGTGTCTGTTCATGTCTTCCGCACATTTTTTGACTTATTTGTTTTTTGGGTGTTGAGTTTGAGAAGTTCTTTATAGATCTTGGACACCAGCCCTTTATCTGTAATGTCATTTGCAAATATATTTTCCCATTCTGTGGGTTGCCTCTTTGTTTTGATGACTGTTTTCTTTGCTGTGCAGAAGCTTTTTATCTTGATGAAGTCCCAAAAATTCATTTTTGCTTTTGTTACCCTAGCCTTTGGAGATGAATCTTGAAAGAAGTTGCTGTGGCTGATGTCAAAGAGGGTACTCCCTATGTTCTCCTCTAGGATTTTGATGGATTCCTGTCTCACATTGAGGTCTTTCATCCATTTTCAGTTTATCTTTGTGTATGGTTTTAGAGAATGGTCAAGTTTCATTCTTCTGTATATAACTGTCCAATTTTCCCAGCAATATTTATTGAAGAGACTGTCTTTTTTTTCCATTGCATATTTTTTCCTGCTTTATCAAAAATTATTTGACCATAGAGTTGAGGGTGCATATCTGCACTCTCTATTCTGTTCCATTGGTCTATATGTCTGTTTTTGTGCCAGTACCATGCTGTCTTGGTAATCACTGCTTTGTAATATACCTTGAAATTGGGCAACGTGATGCCCCCACCTTTGTTTTCTTTTTCAACATTTCTTTGGTGATTCGGTATCTTCTCTGATTCCATATAAATTTTAGGATTGTTTGTTCCAGCACTTTGAAAAATATCATTGGAATTTTGATCAGGATGGCATTGAAGGTATAGATTGCTCTGGGTAGCATAGACATTTTAGCAATGTTTATTCTTCCGATCCACGAGCATGGAATGTTTTTCCATCTTTTTGTGTCTTCTTCAATTCCTTTCATGAGTGTTCTGTAGATCCTAGAGTATAAATCCTTTACCTCTTTGGTTAGGTTTATTCCGAGGTATCTTATGGTTTTTGGTGCTATTGTAAATGGAATCGTTTCTCTAATTTCTCTCTCTACAGTTGCATTGTTAGTGTATAAGAAAGCAACTGATATCTGTGCATTGATTTTGTATCCTGCCACATTACTGAATTGCTGGATGAGTTCTAGTAATTTGGGGGTGGAGTCTTTTGGGTTTTCCACATAAAGAATCATGTCATCTGCGAAAAGAGAGAGTTTGATTTCTTCTTTGCCAATTTGAATACGTTTTATTTCTTTTTGTTGTCTGATTGCTGTTGCTAGGACTTCTAGTACAATGTTGAACAATAGTGGTGAGAGTGGTCATCCTTGACGTGTTCCTGATCTTAAGGGAAAGGCTCTCAGCTTTTCCCCATTGAGGATGATATTCACTGTGGGTTTTTCATAGATGGATTTTATGAACTTGAGAAATTTTCCCTCTATCCCTATACTCTGAAGAGTTTTAATCAGGAAAGGATGCTCTATTTTGTCACATGCTTTTTCTTGCACCAGTTAAGAAGACCATATGGTCCTTCTCTCTCCTCTTATTAATGGGTTCAACCACACTGATTGATTTGCGAATGTTGAACCACTCTTGCATCCCAGGGATAAATCCCACTTGGTCGTGGTGGATAATCCTTTTAATGTATTGTTGGATCCTATTAGCTAGGATTTTCTTGAGGATTTTGGAATCCATATTCATCAAGGATATTGGTCTGAAATTCTCCTTTTTGATGGGGTCTGTGTCTGGTTTGGGGATTAAGGTAATGCTGGCTTCATAGAATGAGTCTGGAAGCTTTCCTTCTGTTTCTAGTGTTTGAAACAGCTTCAGGAGAATAGGTATTATTTCTTCTTTGAATGTTTGGTAGAATTCCCCAGGGAATCCATCAGGCCATAGACTCTTGTTTTTTCAGAGGTTTTTGATCACTGCTTCAATTTTGTTATTGGTTGTTGGCCTATTCAGGTTGTCAGTTTCTTCCTCTTTCAGTCTTGGGAGTTTATAGGTTTCCAGGATATAGTTGTTGATAATAATTTTTAATAATTGTTTCTACTTCCTTGGTGTTAGACATGATCTATTCACTTTCGTTCATAATTTTATTAATTTGGGTTCTTTCTTTTTTCTTCTGGGTAAGTCTGGTCAGTGGTTTATTGATCTTATTAATTCTTTCAAAGAACAAGCTTCTAGTTTCATTCATCCGATCTACTGTGTTTCTGATTTCTAATTCATTGATCTCTGCTCTAATCTTAATCATTTCTCTTCTAATGCATGGCTTAGGCATCATTTGTTGCTTTTTCTTTAGTTCTTTAAGGTGTAAAGTTAGTTGGTGAATTCGGGATTTTTCTTTTCTTTTCTTTCTTCTTTCTTTTTTTTTTTTTTTTTTTATTGAGGCTTGGATGGCTATGTATTTCCCCCTTAGGACTGCCTTTGCAATATCCCATAGGTTTTAGACTGATGTGTTTTCATTCTCATTGGTTTCCATGAATTGTTTAAGTTCTTCTTTGATTTCCTGGTTGACCCAAACATTCTTGAGCAGAGTGGTCTTTAGCTTCTGAGTGTTTGAATTTCTTCCAAATTGTGTCTTGTGATTGAGTTCCAGTTTTAGAGCATTATGGTCTGAGAATATGCAGGGAATAATCTCAATCTTTTGGTATCAGTTTAGACCTGATTTGTGACCCAGTATGTGGTCTATTCTGGAGAAAGTTCCATGTACACTGGAGAAGAATGAGTATTCTGTTGTTTTAGGGTGGAATGTTCTGTATATATCTATAAGGTCCATCTGGTTCAGTGTGTCATTCAAAGCTCTTGTTTCCTTGTTGGTTTTCTGTTTAGATGATCTGTCTATTGCTGAGAGTGGAATATTAAGGTCTCCTACAATTAACGTATTGTTATCAATATGACTCTTTATTTTGGTTAACAGTTGGCTTACGTAGATAGCTCCTCCCATTTGGGTGTGTAGATATTTACAATTGTTAGATCTTCTTGTTGGATAGACCCTTTAAGAATGATATACTGTCCTTCTGTGTCTCTAACTACAGTTTTGAGTTTAAAATGTAATTTGTCTGATGTAAGAATTGCTACCCCAGCTCTCTTTTGAGGTCCGTTGGCATGGAAGATGGATCTCCATCCCTTCACTTTCAGTCTGGATGTATCTTTAGGTTCAGAACGAGACTCTTGTAGACAGCATATGGAAAGTCCCTGTCTTTTTATCCTATCTACAACCCTGTCTCGTTTTATGGGAGCATTTAGGCCATTCACGTTGAGAGTGATTATTGAAAGATATGAGTTTATTGACATCATGTTGCCTGTGAAGATGTTGTTTTTATAGATTGTCCTTGTAAATTTCTGTTGTAGATCACTCTTGGGGTCTTTCTCCTTTTATAGAACCCCCCTTAATATTTCTTGCAGGGCCAGCTTAGTTGTCACATATTCTTTCAGTTTCTGCTGGTCGTGGAAGCTCTGCATCTCTCCATGCATTCTAAATGACAGCTTTGCCAGATAAAGTATTCTTGGCCGCATGTTTTTCTTCTTTAATACCCTTAATATGTCTTGCCATGCCTTTCAGGCTTACCAGGTCTCTGTGGATAGGTCTGACATTATTCTGATGTTCCTCCCTCTGTATGTAAGGGATCTCTTCCCCCTAGCTGCCCTTAAGATGGTTTCCTTGGTTCTAAGATTTGCAAGTTTTACTATTACATGTCAGGGTGTTGGCCTGTTTTCTTGATCTTGGGAGGAGTCCTCTCTGCCTCTAGGACATGAATGTTTGTTTCATTCCCCAGATTAGGGATGTTCTCAGGTACAATTTGCTGAAATATATCTTCTAGTCCCCCCCCACACACCTCCCCAGGGATCCCCATAATTCTGACATTGTAATGCTTCATGGTGTCACTTATTTCTCTGATTCTATTTTCATGGATTCTGAGTTATTTTTCTCTGGCCTCCTCTGTTTCCTTCTTGTCTATGAATTTGTCTCCTAGGTCACTAATTCGTTCTTCTGCCTCACTTATCCTAGCTGTTAGATTATCTAGATAAGATTGGATCTCATTGATAGCATTTTTAATTTCTGCCAATTCAGCTTCCATTTCTGCCTTTAGAGACTCTATGTTGCCATTAATCGATTTCTCCATTCTAGCTATTGTTTTCCCAACTGCTACCCTGACTTACATCTCCGACATCTTGCTTATATGTGAATCCGCAAATCTGTGGCAGAAATCACAGTCTCTGGGTCTTTCCTATTTTGGGGGTTCCTCCTCCTAGTCATTCTGTTGAGGGGTGGTTGAGGGAATGTATAGAGTCCAAATTATTGACCACAGCCCAAGCAAGGTTCACCTGTTTTCTAGGGACCTTAGAGTTGCAGGCCTCTTGTTTTCCCAGCTTGTCATTTGTGGAGGGACCTGTCACACTGTTACTCAGGCAACCCTGTTTGGACAGGGTTGCCCTGCCCCCCTTGGCGGGGGATGGGCTCAGTGGAAACCGTTTTTTGGGGGGCTTTGTTCCTTCGTGGTTTTCCCTGGTGGCTTTCCGTGTCTCTTCTAACAGTCAGAGCAGAAGAGACCGTTTCCAACCCTCTGCCTCAGAGCAGAGAGACCACAGTCTGTTCTTCAGTGAGCTCTCCAGGCCACACTCTCTCCATTTCTGTCTGTGCTGCTATAAACTGCAGTGTCCTGGGTTGTGCGCCGCTCAGCAGCGCTCCCAGTCTTCACTGCCAGGTCAGGACATGTCTCTGCCCTTTGTGCTTCTAAAACTGCCAGCTGCCCCCAGTTCGCACACGCAGCCCCACTGTTCCAGGTTTCTGCCTGGGGGGCTGCCCTAAAGTTCTTTCCCCATTGCTACTCGTCTACAAGTCTGTGCCTGGTCCCCACAGTGGGAGGCTATCGCTCACCGGTGGTGTAGGATCCCATTGGCTAGGCTCCCTCCCGCTTCCTTTTATCCTCAGATATCTGCCTGCGGAATCACAGCTCCCTGCTTTGTACCTCAAAACCAAATGCCTGCTATATTCTGTTTGTAGAGATCCAGATCCATCTTCTTACATCTCAGGCTGATTTTTTGGGTGTTCAGAGTGGTCTGGTAGATAACCAGCTCAGTTCCGGGGACCTGTTGGAATAGGGTCCCCTACTCCTCTGCCATCTTTTCCCTCTCTTCAATTTGTGAGTTTTGATGCTCTTGAAATCAAGACATTTGCTAGAGAATCTAGGTGGGCTACTCAACTGATTGACAAATTAAGTGTGGTTTGTATCACCTCTTGTCGCAAGGGAGAAATAGTACATGTTCAACCGTTAAAATATTATGAACTACCTTCTTGATGACCAGAGTCTTGGAGGTACTATCTGTTGTCCTTGCATAATTTTTCTGTTTGTTGGTCGTTTCCAAGCTAGTTGCTAGAACTCAGACTGATTGAAAACTGAACTTGGTTCAGCATCAGTTTCCAACTCAGCACTCTCTTTTAATTTCATCTTAGTTATTACAGATAACAATAACCAAAGCATTCTATGTTTTATTTTTTATCTGTTTCTGTTTCTTTATACAATGAGTAAACCAGCACCCTAGGTGTAGTGGTTAATTTTATGTGTCAACTTGACTGGACTAAGGGATGCCCAGATAGCTGATAAAACATTATTTTTGGGTGAATCTTTGAGATTATTCTGAAAAAGATTAGTATTTCATTCAGTAAACTGAATAAAGAGATATGCCCTCATCAGTGTTAGCCCACATCATCCAATTTGTTTGGGGCCTGAATGGAACAAAAAGGTGAAGGAAGAGTTAACTTTATCTTTCTCTCTCTTCACTCTTTTGGGCCATCAATCTTTTCCTCTCCTCAGGCATCAGAGATCCTTGTTCTCTGGCCTTTGGCTTCTGGGGCTTATACCAGCAGCCCCCTGGTTCTCAGGCCTTTGGCCTCAAACTGGGAGTTACACCATTGGTTTCCCTGATTCTCAGGCCTTTGGAATTGGACTAAATTATATCTGTGTCTTTCCTGGTTCTCCAGTTTGCAGATTGCAAATCGTGGGACCTCTCTGTCTCCATTACCATGAGAATCAATTCCTATAATAAATCTTCGCTTATATCTATCTATCTATCACCTATCTATCTATCATCTATCTATCCTCTATCTCTTATTGCTCTTGTTTCTCTGGAGAATCCTAATACACCAGAAGTTGCATCCATCTCTAAATTCCGTCAGTCAATTTAACCTTTAGTGACTCACTGAAACACAGTTGCAGTCCCATACCATATGTGACTATGTGGCCACCCAGGAATCAAAAGTTCCTCGTCATCCACCCTTTCATCCTTTCTTTTCCCAAACCACATGTTTTGTGAGTTAGGGTCGTTCTAGCTCATCTCATGTTTTCTGACACCAAATGTTTGTTTTTTTCTTACATTAAATATATTGTTGTTTCAAGAGCAATTCTAGGAGCTTGAGAGGGCAGAAATGGATAACACTAAATAAGATGTGGAACCCAAGAATAAGAATGGGTTTCGATAATAGGGTAAATATGAGTTTGATTTGGGATATGCCACATTTGATGCACCTAGTGGATACTTCTAATAAGCTCATATAAGTATGTTTCTGAAATACATATCAAGTTTAAATATATAGATTTTAAAGCTATCTGTGCATTAGTTATATATAATGTCATTTGGTTGCATAATTTATTTGGAAAAACACTGAGCAGAAGAGATGAGCAAGGATAAAACTTTTGGAAAACATTAACATTATTTGAAAGTTGGAAGAAAAGTCTGGGCATCCCTTAGTCCAGTCAAGTTGACACATAAAATTAACCACTACACCTAGGGTGCTGGTTTACTCATTGTATAAAGAAACAGAAACAGATAAAAAATAAAACATAGAATGCTTTGGTTATTGTTATCTGTAATAACTAAGATGAAATTAAAAGAGAGTGCTGAGTTGGAAACTGATGCTGAACCAAGTTCAGTTTTCAATCAGTCTGAGTTTTAGCAACTAGCTTGGAAACGACCAACAAACAGAAAAATTATGCAAGGATTTTTCTTCCAACTTTCAAATAATGTTAATGTTTTCCAAAAGTCTTATCCTTGCTCATCTCTTCTGCTCAATGTTTTTCCAAATAAAGATACAGATAGTACCTCCAAGACTCAAAGAAGATTGAGAAGAGTTTGAAAGTGGTAGAAAAAATATATGAGAGAAGGGATGTCTGGAAGAAAGGGTTTTGTATCAACTGCTAAAGATAGATCAAGTAGTGTAGTCATTTAAGGGGCCACTGGACTTAGCAATCAAGAGGTCATTGGTTTAAAAGCAAAACGAGGTCAATGATGACTTTAAGAATTTCAGTAAAGTAGTTGGGACAAAAACTATTATGGTGCTATATTGTACACCTGAAACTAATATAACAGTCTATCTTAACTATACTGGAATTAAAGAAAGGAAACTACCATGGTAGATCGGAAAGTGAAAGGAAGCAGGGAGTCATACAGAACTAAATAGACTTTCAAAATTTTGCTGATGAAAGAAAAGAGGAAATTCGGGCATTACATTGAGGGAATTACTAAGTTGGGGAAGGTGTTTCTAAAATGGACAATCCTATGTATTTTTATATGCCTAAGTGAGGAAATCAATGGAAAGGAAAAAACAAAAAATAAAAAGGCATAATAATTCAGTTAAAGTTCTGGAATAGTCTTGAGGAAATTGGAAAAGAGCACATTAGGAATAGTTATCTGTAGAAAAGACAACACTTCTTTCACTCTAGATGAAAGTAGAACTACTCAAAAGATGCAGAAACAGAATTTCACAAAAATCCAATACCGTGTGGAAAAAAAAAAAAAAAACACTTAAAAATGAGGAAAAGAAAGGAGTTTCCTCTTACAACTTGATAACAAACAAACAAACAATCCAATTTGAAATGGGCAAAGCATCTGAATAGGTATTTTTCCAAAAAAGGCATACAGGTGGCTGACAGGAACAAGAAAAGATGCTCAACATCACTAATCATCAAAAAAAAAAAAAAAATGCAAACCAAAACCACAATGAGCTCATCACTTCACACCTAGTAGAATGGCCATTATGAAAAAGACAAGAACCAACATTTGGTAAGAATACCAAAGAGGCAAAGGATCTGTACTCAGAAAACTATAGAACACTCTGAAAGAAATTGACGAAGACACAAAGAAATGGAAAAATGTCCCATTCTCATGGATTAGAACAAATATTGTTCAAATGTCCATGCTACCGTGATCAAAAACCCCCCAAAAAGCAAGAATCCAGGGCCTGAAGGATTCCCTGGGGAATTCTACCAAACATTCAAAGAAGAAATAATACCTATTCTCCTGAAGCTGTTTCAAACACTAGAAACAGAAGGAAAGCTTCCAGACTCATTCTGTGAGGCCAGCATTACCTTAATCCCCAAACCAGGCAAAGACCCCATCAAAAATGAGAATTTCAGACCGATATCCCTGATGAATATGGATTCAAAAATCCTCAAAAAAATCTTAGCTAATAGGATCCAGCATTACATTAAAAGGATCACCCACCACAACCAAGTGGGATTTATCCCCGGGATGCAAGGGTGGTTCAACATTCGCAAATCAGTGTGATAGAACACATTAGTAAGAGGAGAGAGAAGAACCATATGGTCCTCTCAATTGTTGCAGAAAATGCATTTGACAAAATAGAGCATCCTTTCCTGATTAAAACTCTTCAGAGTATAGGGATAGAGGGAACATTCCTCAAGTTCATAAAATCCATCTATGAAAAACCCACAGCAAATATCATCCTCAATGGGGAAAAACTGAGAGCCTTTCCCTTAAGATCAGGAACACGTCAAGGATGCCCACTCTCACCACTATAGTTCAGCATAGTACTAGAAGTCCTAGCAACAGAAATCAGAAAACAAAAAGAAATAAAACAAATTCAGATGGGCAAAGAAGAAGTCAAACTCTCTCTTTTCACAGATGACATGATACTTTATATGGAAAACCCAAAAGACTCCACCCTCAAATTACTAGAACTCATACAGCAATTCAGTAATGTGGCAGGATACAAAATTAATGCACAAAAATCAGTTGTTTTCTTATGCACTAACAATGCAACTGCAGAGAGAGAAATTAGAGAAATGATTCCATTTACAATAGCACCAAAAACCATAAGATACCTCGGAATAAACCTAACCAAAGAGGTAAAGGAACTATACTCTAGAAACTACAGAACACTCATGAAAGGAATTGAAGAAGACACAAAAAGATGGAAAAATATTCCATGCCCATGGATCGGAAAAACAAGCATTGTTAAAATGTCTATGCTACCCAGAGCAATCTATACCTTCAATGCCATCCCTATCAAAATTCCAATGACATTTTTCAAAGTGCTGGAACAAACAATCCTAAAATTTGTATGGAATCAGAAAAGATCCTGAATCACCAAGGAAATGTTGAAAAAGAAAAACAAAGCTGAGGGCATCACGTTGCCCGATTTCAAGCTATATTACAAAGCTGTGATCACCAAGACATCATGGTGATGGCACAAAAACAGACATATAGACCAAAGGAACAGAATAGAGAGCCCAAATATGGACCCTCAACTCTATGGTCAAATAATCTTTGACAAAGCAGGAAAAAACATGCAATGGAAAAAAGACAGTCTCTTCAATAAATGGTGCTGGGAAAATTGGACAGCCACATGCAGAAGAATGAAACTCGACCATTCTCTAACACCATACACAAAGATAAACTCAAAATGGATGAAAGACCTCAATGTGAGACAGGAATCCATCAAAATCCTACAGGAGAACATAAGCAGTAACCTCTTTGACATCGGCCACAGCAACTTCTTTCAAGATACATCTCCAAAAGCTAGTGAAACAAAAGCAAAAATGAACTTTTGGGACTTCATCAAGATAAAAAGCTTCTGCACAGCAAAGGAAACAGTCAACAAAACAAAGAGGCAACCCACAGAATGGGAGAAGATATTTGCAGATGACACTACAGATATAGGGCTGGTATCCAAGATCTATCAAGAACTTCTCAAACTCAACACCCAAAAAACAAATAATCAAGTCAAAAAGTGGGCAGAAGACATGAAAAGACACTTCTCTGAAGAAGACATACAAATGGCTAACACACACATGAAAAAATGTTCATCATCATTAGCCATCAGGGAAATTCAAATCAAAACCACATTGAGATACCACCTTATACCAGTTAGAATGGCAAAAATGGACAGGGAAAGAAACAACAAATGTTGGAGAGGTTGTGGAGAAAGGGGAACCCTCTTACACTGTTGGTGGGAATGCAAGTTGGTACAGCACTTTGGAAAACAGTGTGGAGGTGCCTCAGAAAATTAAAAATAGAGCTACCCTATGATCCAGCAATTGCACTCCTGCATATTTACCCCAAAGACACAGATGTAGTGAAAAGAAGGGCCATATGCACCCCAATATTCATAGCAGCAATGTCCGCAGTAGCTAAACTGTGGAAAGAGCCGAGATGCCCTTCAACAGAGGAATGGATAAAGAAGATGTGGTCCATATATACAATGGGATATTACTCAGCCATCAGAAAGAATGAATACCCAACTTTTACATCAACATGGATGGGACTGGAAGAGATTATGCTAAGTGAAATAAGTCAAGCAGAGAAAGTCAATTATCATATGGTTTCACTTATTTGTAGAACATAAGGAATAGCATGGAGGACATTAGGAGAAGGAAGGGAAAAATGAAGGGATGAAATCAGAGGGAGAGATGAACCATGAGAGACTATGGACTCTGAGAAACAAACAGGGTTTTAGGGGGGGGGGGATGGGGGGATGGGTTAGCCCAGTGATGGGTATTAAGGAGGGCACGTACTGCATGGAGCACTGGGTGTTATATGAAAACAATGGATCGTGGATCACCACATCAAGAACTAATGATGTATGGTGACTAACATAACATAATAAAATTAAATTAAATTAAATTTTAAAAAATGTCTATGCTACTTAGAACAATCTACACATTCAACACAATCCCTATCAAAATACTGTGAACTTTTTTCACAGAACTGGAACAAACAATCCTAAAATTTGTATGGAATCAGAAATGACCCCGAATAGCCAAAGGAATTTTAAAAAATAAAATCAAAACTGGTGGCATCAGAATTCTGGACTTCAAGCTCTATTACAAAGCTGTCATCATCAAGACAGTATGGTACTGGCACAAAAACAGACACATCAATCAATGGAACAGAATAAAGAACCCGGAAATTGACCCTCAACTCTATGGTCAACTAATCTTCGACAAGGCAGGAAAGAATATCCAATGGAAAAAAGACAGTCTCTTCAAAAAATGGTGCTGGGAAAATTGGACAACCACATGCAGAAGAATGAAACTGGACCATTTGCTTATGCCACACACAAAAATAGACTCAAAATGGATGAAAGACCTAAATGTGAGACAGGAATCCATCAAAATCCTAGAAAGGAACTCAGACAGCAACCTTTTTGACCTCGATCTCAACAACTTCTTGTTAGACATGTCTCCAAAGGCAAGGGAAACAAAGGCAAAAATGAACTATTGGGACTTCATCAAGATAAAAAGCTTTTGCATAGCAAAGGAAACAGTAGACAAAACCAAAAGGCAACTTACAGAATGGGAGAAGATATTTGCAAATGACATATCAGATAAAGGGCTAGTATCCAAAATCTGTAAAGAACTTATCAAACTCAACACCCAAAGATCAAATAATCTAATCAAGAAATGGGCAGAAGATATGAATAGACATTTCTCCAAAGAAGACAGACAAAAGGCCAACAGACACATGAAAAAATGCTCAACATAAACTTGGCATCTGGGAAATGCAAATCAAAACCACAATGAGATACCACCTCATATAAATCAGAATGGCTAAAATTAACAAATCGGGAAATGACAGATGTTGGTGAGGATACAGAGAAAGGGGAACCCTCCTACACTCTTGGTGGGAATGCTAGCTGGTGCAGCCACTCTGGAAAGCAGTCTGGAGGTTCCTCAAATGGTTGAAAATATAGCTACCCTATGACCCAGCAATTGCACTACTAGGTATTTACCCCAAAGATACAAGGGTAGTGATCCGAAGGGGCACCTGCACCCCAATATTTATAGCAGCAATGTCCACAATAGCCAAACTATGGAAACACCCCAGATGTCCATTGACAGATGAATGGACTTATTCATATATCAATATCTATAAATAGATATAGATACCTGTACTCAGATGTGATATATATATGTATGTATATATATATACTTGTACATATATATATTTGTGTGTGTATATATATGCACACAAACGATGGAATATTATACAGCCATCAAAAATGAAATCTTGCCATTTGCAATGATGTGGATGGAACTAGAGGGTATTATGCTAAGTGAAATAAGTCAATCAGAGAAAGATAATTATCATATGATCTCACTGATATGTGGACTTTAAGAAACAAGACAGAGGATCATAGGGTAAGGGAGGAAAAAATGAAACAAGATTAAATCAGAGAGGGAGATAAATCATAAGAGACTCTTATACATAGGAAACAAACTGAGGGTTGCTGGAGGGTTGCTGGAGGATGGGGTAACTGGGTGATGGACATTGGGGAGGGTATGTGATGTAGTGAGCATTGGGTATTCTATAAGACTGATGAATCACAGACCTGTACCCCTGAAACCAATAATATATTATATGTTAATTAATTGAATTTAGATAAAAAATTTTTTTAAAAAATAAATAAAATAAAAAATTTCTTACATTTAGTCCACTCTATCATGTTATTACTGTCAATTTTCAATAATCTGTTATACAGGTTGTTATATAACAATCATTTATTTTATGAAGTAGGAAGAATCTAAATTTGAATATAGGCAAAAAGATCTGTGTTCCATATGATCAAACTGTAAGGTTCAGAAGATGGTTATGATGGAATAGTGGTGAAAATCCATAGAGTAGAAAGAAAGGGTAACATTTATACATGAGAACGGACTTTTAAAAGTGATGACAAGGAATTGATTGCTTTGAATTAAGAAACATAGAATAACAAACAAACTACACAGAAGTCAACCTTTGTAAAATAAAATCCTTCAGAAGTATTAAAGTTATATGTGTGCCTTAGTATTCCAACTCCTAATACATTGCATGCATGGGTAAAAGCCATGTAAAAATGTCTTTAAAGACTAAGTGAGACTATCTGCATTTTATTCTTATCTGATTGTTTCCTTCAAAGCCCCAAAACAACAGAAAGTCCCTAATGTAATTTCTAGAAGTTTTATAGTGCTGCATTAAGGTCTTCATATTGAAACGCCAATGATAGACCTGCACTGAATTAAAGGACTGATAGAATCTGGGAGGATGAATCTATGGTACACTGCTGTGTCAGCAAACTTGCCATTTGCTGAATAAGAGCTGATAAACAGCAAAATCAATTTAAACAATCATAACAGTTAATCCATTCTAGCAGGCATTGCCAACTCCGAGAGTGCGTGCATGCTAGATATTAAAATAAGTGCTAAAGGCTAGAAAAAGAATATTTGCAAACTTCTTTGCTTGTATATTTTTTCATATAGCTTAATATCTTTTTTACTAAATGCAGATATTTAAAATATTTTTTTGATAATGTGTTTAATATCCTTCATTCAAATCATTGTTATCTTATCTCATATCCATAAGGTATTGCTGATAAAGACAACAATAAAAAGTATTACATGTCTGACTAGGAAAATAATTTTAATTCAAGTGCTCCCTTAATTACAACATCCCATTGCTCTGGTCCAATATAATTTTTCTTATTAGAGTTTGAAAACACCCTTCCATATAACTCAATTTTTTAAATGTATACATTTCTTTGAAATAAAGGATACATAAGAAAGAACATCTATTACAGGAATCAGCATTTTTGTGGCATGAACTAGGTAATACACAAATGGTTGGGTTTTAAAACAAACCAGTTCTGAGATGTACAACATTAATAGCTTTTTTTAAGGAGTTTTTATTAAAAAACAAATAATGTATTGCTTATCTTTGAAACCATGTCATATTACAAATATTGCTTATCAGGAAAACTTTTGTTCTCTTAACTTTCCTTTAAATGGAATATAGTTACACTAAGTGCCAGCAAACGGAGCTCAAGCAGCAAATCCTCTGAGAGAAGTTAGAAGCAAGACATTCACAATGGATTCTTTATAAGTTGACAGGAAATATCAAAGCCAAAAATTAATATACTACTCTGCAGAGAATAAGCTGTCTTACAGGTTTAATCTCAAAAATTTAACTTGGCATTGGTATTGACATACGCACACACACACACACACACACACACACATACATACATATATGTGTGTGTGTATATATATATATTTTTTTTTCAATTAAGATCTTGACTCCAAGGACATTTAACAACCATTCTATTTGTGTCAGGTAAAACACATGGAAATTCTAGTCTGTGGGAAATGTAGGAATTTGTCTGTAAATCCAGACATTTACTAGTGGAACTTTGGAACCACAATGCCACTCAACTGATCAGCTAAGCCAATAGCAGACTGGCTGTTCTTTACAGGATATACAATTATGAGGTACTCTGTTCATATTATTTCTATTCAGTTTACACAAACCCTCTCTTCTTAATTATGGCTCCAGTTAGCCTCAGAAATACTGAATCATAAATCAGATTAGAATTTAAATGCTGTGAAAATTCATTGCCTTGCAATATTTAACAAGTCTAGCCTTTTACTCTCACTCTTTGCTCTTTTGGATCTAAGGTGCATGTTTGCATCTTTTCCTTACAGAGGCTAGACACAATGTGCTTCTGTTGGTACAGAGCTTAAGTATAATCTGGGTGCTTAGGAATTAATCAACCACCACCAGGGCAACTGGTGAGAGGGCAAGAGTAAGTAATTTAGAAAGGAATGACATTTAAAAAAAAAAGAATGACATTTGACTGGAGTTCAGGATTATTGTGGTGAACAGAGTGTATGAAGAATTCAAGTTTAAAAAGATCCAGAAGGAAAGAGAAAACATGATTTCGAGGAAATATAACATTATGGAGAAAAAAACTACCCAGCTTTTAGGATGTCAATAAGCATGTCCAGACAAATAAAAATCCATTCTGCTTTGAAAATGCTATCCAATGTGATTCTAAAATCTTCTGACATAACAATGGCACTATTAAATTATTCTTACCATCTGAAAATTACTTGTTCACCAAACTCTCAGTCTATTGTTTCTTACCCTAGTTCTTGGCACATAATACATATACAGTATATTTTTGTTGAAATAATCCTCATAATTTTTTTTGTAAGAGCAACATTAGCTTAATCACATAGTCAATCCATGGTCTAACAATGTCCTTTGGATATTGTTACGGGCTGGATTGTGTCTCCTCAAATTTCATATGTTGAAGTCCTAACCCCCACACCTAACAATGTGACAATATTTGCATACAAGATCTTCAAAGAGGTAATTAAGTTAAAATGATGTCATTAGGATAGGCCATAATCCAATATGACTGGAATCCCTACAAGAAGAAGAAATTTGGACACAGACATGTACAGAGGGAAGACAACGGGAAGACACAGGGAAAAGATAATAACCCTTCCTTTATAATAAACCCTTCCCTTGAAGCCTTCAGAAGATACCAAACCTGATGGTACTTTGATCTTGGAGTTCTAGCCTCCAGAGTTATGAGAAAATAAATTTCTGTTGTTTAAGTTACCTATTCTGTGGTGCTTTATTATGACAGCCTTAGCAAATTAATTAATTTTTTTCAGTTGTGCATAAATTAGGAGATATTTCCTTTTTTGAAATTGTTTCAAAAGGACTTTGTTATTAGCCATAATCATATTTAGATAAAATTAAGAAATATCACTGACACATTCCTATTTCCCAGGATCCCTTTTGCTACACCCATCCTGACCTTCATCTCTATCCCAGCCCATACACACTAGTGTATTTAAGATTACCTTGGACCCATTGATGAAAGTTAACACAAAAACTTGCTTAATCCCATGAATTTGACCTCCCAGCAGTTAGACATAATACATAGCAGCATACATGAATTCTAAAAACAGTGTTTAGTAAAATAAATAAGAAATAGAATAATATTTCATAACAAGAGGTGGTTTGACACAGTGGTTAAGAGTATAGATTCAAAAGCCTCATGTATGTTTTTTTATACCAACTCTTCACCTTCTAGCTGTGTGTATGACCTTGGCCAAGTTACTTAAACTCTTTATACCTTAGTTTCCTCCTCTGTTTATGGGGATAATAATAATACATATGTTATAATGTTGTGATAATTAAATGAGTTAGTACATGTCAAGGTGCTTAGACCAGTCAGTGTCTGGAAATTATGATGTCATTGCTAATTAGTGCCATTTATATAAATTAAAAACACATGCATATAAAATAATAATACAAAACATACCTTCAAACAAAAAATATGTATTAAACATATTATAATGGTTATCTATAAATAAGGAGGAATAAGAAGTGAAAAATTAAGATAAAACAAATGAATTAATGAGTAAGTGAATGAATGAATGAATGAACAAACAGGCAGAAGAGGAGCTTTACACAGGTTGGTTATTAATAATGTGCTCTGAACTAAGGAATATGATTAAATCGACACCCTTCACTTGAGTTGCAAAAGAAAAAGGAAGGAAGGAAAGAAGGAAGGAGGGAGGGAAGGAAGAAAGGAAAAAAGGAAGGAAGGCTGACTTTCCAGTCCCAACATACGTAAATGGATTTAAAATATACAACTCAGAAGTATCATTTAGAGTCCTGAAGTTGGCATGTCTGCAGAACACACAACATATGTTGCTAAAAAAAAAATCAAGTTCAGAACTCCATACCTGTTCAAATGATTACTTCCTCAGTAATCAAAATATCTGTTGGAGAGTTTAGCCTTAAGTCCTGGAATATCACTCTGGGGACCAAAAAAAATCAGTATATGATTAATTTCAAAGAGGTAGAGATAAATACTCTTATATTGGATCCTGATAGAAAAGTTATTTTTAGGGGTGCCTGGGTGGCTCAGATGGTTAAACATCTGCCTTCGGGTCAGGTCATGACCTCTGGGTCCTGGGATCGAGCCCCACATCGGGCTCCCTGCTGAGTGGGGAGTCTGCTTCTCCCTCTCCCTCTGCCTCTCCCCCTGCTCCTGCTTGCTCTCTCTCTCTTATGAATAAATAAAATCTTAAAAAAAGAAAAGTTATTTTTAGAAATTTCAAAAAATTTAAACCAATCCATTTTTGAGGGGGCCTGGGAGGATGGGTGAACTAGGTGATGGGGATTAAGGAGGGCACTTGTGATGAGCACCAGGTGATTATGGAATTGTTGAATCACTATATTGTACACATGAAACTAATATAACACTGCATGTTAACTAACTGGCATTAAAATAAAAATGTAAAAAAATCCGTTTTCTTCTCCTCTCCTCACAAAATTATGTCTTACAATTACTAAAAGATACATTCTGTGCTTTCCTCTATTATTATAGACCAGTGGTAAAGCTGTTTCTTTAAAGGACCCTTTTAAAATAAAGACATGGCTAAAAATAGGCACTGTGTTTGTTTAAAAGGCTTGTGCATTAGGATGTTTCAGGGCAATTTACTGTTATTTTTGTCAGCTTAAACACCAGGTATTTTAAAAGACTTAATTGTTAAATATGGAAGAAGATGAAAGTAAACAAAGGAATGATTTATTAGTCTTTCCATTGTAACCAAACAAGCCCTGATTTATAATAAGTTCCTTTTCATTGTACTTTTCTAATATCTTCTTCTCTCTGAATTCAAACCCCTATACAAAGATTAGTTCATTTATATTTACAATGTCCCCCTAAGGAAGGTAGTAGGGTTATTATCACTGTCTCCATGAAAAGATGAACAATGGAAGAAAAAGGACAGTTCGTAGATGAAATAATTAAGCTATATAAATTTCCATAGGATCTCTGTACTGTATTACCTCACATACATATCTTGTGTTGTTGTTGAGTTTTTTCATGAATAAATATATTGTCTTCTCAGCTAGTGCATAAGCTTCTCCAGTTTATGAAAGCATATTCTGTGTTTTCTTTTTGTTTTGAGCTTTTCACTGAGCTAAGTATATAGAGCTGAGCATATGACAGGTAGCTAAGAAATGTCTACTGATGAATGTTTATTTGGAAAAGATGACTGTATTCTGCTTCTTAAATTGCTGACATGCAAGTAGGGTAGGCCCAGAACTTCACTGCCACAATCACCCTTCATTTCCATCATGGATGAAAACAATAGCCTTCAAGTAAGGCTATTTTTCTAAATCCTGTAATATATAACATTGCTTCAATATGTAGGTTATTAATTGGGGACTGACTTTAAAGGAGCATATGAAAATGTCATAATAATACAGAATATTAGAAGTAGATTGACAGCACTCTAGACTTGAATCCTGTAAGAATTACAATTTCATTTATGCAAGATGAGTAAGTTCCAGAGATCTAATGTACAGCAATGTGACTATGGTTAACAATACTGTATTGTATACTTGAAATTTCCTAAGAGGGTAAATCTTAAGTGTTCTTACCATAAACGCAGACAAAGTAACTATGTGAGGTGATGGATGAATGCCATATGCAGCTTTTTCTCATTTCTAAGCATTTGTGTTCTTTGCTATTTAGGACTAGAATGCCCTTCCCCTATTGTCTAAGATATTCTCACTCATTCTTCAAAAGCCATTTCAATAACACCTCCTCATCAAAGTCCTCTCTGAAAGGCAGGAAGGCAGAGACTGTATCTGAGACAGCTACATGTATGTGGAGTGAGAATTCATGCATGAGAATGAACATTCAACAATAGGATGCTTCTCAGATTTAAACAACGATTGCTTCACCTTTTAAAATTTTTGCTTCAATTTGTGACACAGCCTTTAATTTTTATCTCCTTTCACCAGAAAGAAGATAAATTTGTTTACAAACAGATAAACAACAAAATTCTTTTGGCAATCAGACTATGCATTTTGATAAAATTGTCACTACTTCAGAGCTAAATGATAATACTGAGAGGTTTTTCTTATGTCTATTAAGAATCAATTGAGTGCCTTCATTTCTATAATATACCACAAACATTTACGTTTCAAACAAATGTATCAGGCAGTTTAAAGTCCACAAAGAGGTCTGAATTTTTATTTTAAATACTCAGAAATCTTGTAGCTTTTATGTATCTGGTGATATTCATAAACACACTAAAGTATAATTACAACTAAAAATGGCTTTTTTGTTGTCAAAGGAATACTGTTTCTTGTACAGATTTATCATTAAGTTTGTGTATCAACCTGACACCACAGCAATCAGATAAAGCTGTATAAGATTTTTTGTTTTAAAGATGTCTTTCTCTTAAATTTAACATATTCTTTCCTAGAAAAGCAGTTTCACTTTCTTTATATAAGCTATCAAGATAATTTCAAAGAACATTACCAAAAAACAAAGAATTAATGAATCATCATCTAATAGGCATGAAGTATACATGAACTGAATAAAAATAAACTTCTACAAAGACTTTCTTTTATATCGCAGTATTACAATGTGCCTCTTTGTGGCACCTATTTTTCATTTATCAACAAAAGCTAGATTCAAAAATTAAGGTTGTATTCTTATTTAGCAATCCAGTTATTAATTTTTTTAAATAGACATAATAAAAAATAAGATGTGATGACCTGTGGATAGTCTTTTACAACTTCATTTTCACATCCCTTATAGACACTCATGGTAAATGTCTCTTTCATGTTTTAATTAGTACAAATAGAAGCACAGATAGATTGAATTAACCTCTAGTAATGAAAAAAATGCATTTTCAGCAGTAAATCTATTTTCAACTATGAATGATGCATTCTGAATATAGTTAGAAGAAAAATTTCACTTCATTTTACATTATTCATTGTAGTTGGATTATGTGGCATAAAATGGCAAATAATACCTATATGAGTTTGAACTACAAGGTATGTAGAATTGGGTATCCTCTCAACAGGATAAATAAATAATAATGACAACACTAACATTATGAAAAATGATTAATAATCCTGGCAAAGTTAGAACAATGGCTCTTAACTAAAATCATAATAAAATCAAGAAGTGCACTTCATAAAAGAAATATTTTTCTTAGCAATTTCATTACCCAATGTTATCATTTCAATGGGTAATTAATCGTCCTTGCTGAAAGAATTAAATTTCAATAATTGCCTTTCAATACAAATACACTGCATTCATTCAAAAGAAGGCCAGTTTATTGAAGAAGTCTTCCTCACTCTGAATTCAAATTTAGCCTTATTTCTTAGATTTATTAAGCACTACTCTGACAACAAGCAAACTTTATAAACGGCTACTTATATTACAAATTCTGGGAGAAAATATGCTTTATGTTCATTTTAGTGTATAACAAATTGTTTTCCTTGCCACTACAATTTATTGCTATTTTAAATAACACTTTGCCTTTATTTTGTTTAACCTTTTTCCTAAGTCTTAGGTCTAACTGATATGTCCAATTATTGAACAATCCTGTCCTTGTTTAGCCAAAATTGGCTGGAAATGATGATTGAGATACAATGAAAGAACACTTCTTTCTCAGCAAAACTTCTTCTTTTTTATTATTATTATGTTCAGTTAGCCAACATATAGTACATCATTAGTTTTTGATGTAGTGTTCAACATTTCATCAGTTGCATATAACAACCAGTGCTCATCATAACACGTGTCCTCCTTAATACCCATCACCCGGTTACCACATCCCCCCACTCCCCTCCCTTCTGTAACCCTCAGTTTGTTTCCCAGAGTCCAGAGTCTCTCATGGTTTGTCTCCCTCTCTGATTTCTTCCTCTTCAGTTGTCCCTCCCTTCCCCTGTGGTCCTCCACACTATTCCTTATGCTCCACATATGAGTAAAACCATACAATAATTGCCTTTCTCTGCTTGACTTATTTCACTTAGCATAATCCCCTCCAGTTCCATCCATGTTGATGCAAATGGTGGGCATTCATCCTTTCTGATGGCTGAGTAATATTCCATTGTATATATGAACCACATCTTCTTTATCCATTCATCTATTAACGGACATCTCAGCTCTTTCCACAGTTTGGCTATTGTGGACATTGCTCCTATGAACATTGGGGTGCAGGTGCCCCTTCTTTTCACTACATCTGTATCTTTGGGGTAAATACCCAGTAGTGCAATTGCTGGGCCATAGGGTAGCTCTATTTTTAATGTCTTGAGGAACTTCCATACTGTTTTCCAGAGTGGCTGTAACAGCTTGCATTCCCACCAACAGTATTAAGAGGGTTCCCCTTTCTCCACATCCTCTTTAACACTTCTTGTTTCCTGTCTTCTTAATTTTAGCTATTCCAACTGGTGTAAGGCTGTATCTCATTGTGGTTTTGATTTGTATTTCCCTGATGGCTAGTGATGCTGAACATTTTTTCATGTGTCTGTTAGCCATTTGTATGTCTTCTTTGGAGAACTGTCTGTTCATGTCTTCTGCCCATTTTTTGACTGGATTATTTGTTTTTTGGGTGTTGAGTTTGAGAATTTCTTTATAGATCTTGGATACCAGCCCTTTATCTAAATATCTTCTCCCTTTCCAAGGACTGCTTCTTAGTTTTGTTGACTCTTTCCCTTGCTGTACAGAACTTATCTTGATGAAGTCCAAAAAGTTCATTTTTGCTTTGGTTTCCCTTGCCTTTAGAGATATATCTTGAAAGAAGTCACTGTGGCCAATGTCAAAGAGGTTACTGCCTATGTTCTCCTCTAAGATTTTGATAGATTCTTGTCTCACATTGAGGTCTTTCATCCATTTTGAGTCTATCTTTGCATATGAGAATGGTCGAGTTTCATTCTTCTGAATGTGGTTTTCCAGTTTTCCCAGCACCATTTATTGAAGGCACTGTCTTTTTTCCATTGGATAGTCTTTCTTGATTTGTCAAAGATTATTTGACCATAGAGCTGAGGATCCAATCTGAGGTCGTTATTCTATTCCATTGATCTATGTGTCTGTTTTGTGCCAATACCATGCCTGAAGTATAAGAGAGTTATGAGGGAACACCTGGAGCTCTCTATATTGTTTTCCCCTGGCGTGGAGTTTTATAGTCCGGTGGGAAATAAGCATATCATTCACCTGTTCTTCCAGTCTGTCTTCTGGGGAAAGGGCCTACTCCTCCTACTCCAAGGGCTTCTTGGGTGTCTTTGCCTGGGTGGAGTTGCCCCACCCCTTGTCAGGGGATGAGCTTAATGTGAGCTGGATGGCTGTGTGGCTTTTGTTCCCTGATGTCCTTCTGCTTCTCTTTGGAGGGTCAGAACAAATATGGCCATGAGGGAGTCTCCAGCCCAGAGCCACAATGTCGGGATCCACACTCCTCAACAAATCCTCCAGGTCAATCATTCTCTACCTCCACACATACCAAACTCCACAAACTCACACATCTCCTGGAGGAGGGCTTGTTGCATTGATTCTCAAATGTCTTTGCCCCAGGTGGAATTGCTCCGCCCTTGCCTGGGGCCAGGGTAAGTAATCTGCTCTGGTTTGCTCTATGTGGCTTTTGTTCCCTGAATGCTTTCCACACAGCTTTAGAAGATGAGAATGAAAATGGCAGCCCCTCAATCTCTGGCCCCAGAGCCAAAAGTTCAAGGCCCCACTCCTCTGTGGGCCCTCAGAGAAAAGCAGTATGTCACTCTTGTCTCCCTGGTCTCTGACCGCACTCTGTGCTCACACGGCCTGTGACCCAAGCGTTTCTATCTTAGGCACCCAACCCCATTTCAAGTCTCCAAACCCTGCAGATTCCTTGGGTGCACTCCCAGGCCACTCCTCCTGGGGGAGGAAGGGAGCTCTCCTCGGTTCTGCTGATTGTTGGGCCCTAGCAGGGGCCCAACTGTGCCGTAGATCACAGTTTATGGCAACCCCGAGCTGAGAGCCCACTTCTGGGCTCACTCTTTGCAGTCGGCTTCCCCACTCTGATACCTGGGACCTCTGCTGCACTCAGGCACCCCCGGTCTTCCTGTGACCCCGAGGATTCTGAGAGTACACTGTCCCAGCGAGGGTTCCACCCCATGCTTACTTAGATGCCTGAATAAAGTCCCTCACCAGGGCAGACTTCTAAAAGTTCTAATTTTGTGCTCCACTGTTCTATCACTTGCTGGTAGCCGGCTGACAGAGGCTCCCTTCCCCCATGGTCTATCTTCCCATTATATCACCTTAGATTCACTTCTCTGTACCTCCTACCTTGCAGAAAATGGTCTCTTTACTATTCATCGAGTTGCAGCTATTCTTTTCTTTGATCTCCGGTTGAGTTCACAGGTGTTCAGAGTGGTTTGATAGCTATCTAGCTGAATTCCTGGTACCAGATAAAATTTGGGTCTCCTACTCTGCCATCTTGGACTCTTCCCCTTGATTTGCTGAAGAAAATGCCTCCCTGTTCTGATGAGCAGGAAAGAGATCTGAGTAGTTGGGTTATGACATATTCAGTACAAAACTAAAAGCACCATGAATCCTTTGTAGGCAGCTTTTCAGCAACCCTGGTTTCCATTGCCTCAGCAAGGCTTCTTAAGAAAGTATTTTTTTTTTTTGTTCCCCTTTGTCCCTCTTTGTTCCCTATCACTGATAATTTTTGATGCTACAGGTACGTAAAGAGCAAGGCAAATTATATTGTATACCTGTTCTGGGGCAAGTTTTACTTAAAGGAGAAAAAACAATTCTCAGTTTGTCTTTGTGCTCATAAGCATCTTATAAACCTTAAAATATTCTCATAAAGTACTCTGCATATATAGTAATTCTTTCTGGACATTTTAAAAAAGAGTTAATATTGACTCTATTTTATAAATGATAGCATATGGGAAATTTTAAGAAATTTAAGTAGCTCCACCAGGAACTATGTCCTAAAGTCCCTGACCTTTATTTACCCATGAAATCATGAGTTACCCTATAAAACTTGTGTGCAGATTCACATACACACACACACACAGAAGAGAAGCTTTCAATCTGACTCTGTTAATTAAAGTCATGTGTGTACATGGGCCAAGCAAATATCTGATTGGAAATCCTGCTAACCGAACTATAGAGTCTAATGGCAAATAAAGATCTAAGCAGGCAAAGGGTTAGAATCAGAGGTGGGGTGTACCTCATGGAAGTAGTTTAACACAAAGAAATATAAGCAGTCTGACAGATCAGAAAAAAATAAAAAGAGTAGAAATTTACAAGTGTTTAGGAAACAGGTCATAATGTCTGATTTTAAAATAGTATTTATTTCCTTTCTACCTTATTTTTATGTTTTCTTTTGTGCATAGGTGACTCTGAGCAAACAAGTGTTCAGAGACTTGCAGGTAAATTGTTATGCTGAATTAGGCAAGATTTAGTCCTAAATGCAAATTGATGTAAATGTACAGTGAACTATGAGCAAATTAGTTAGTGGTGTGTCTGACTGTATCATCAACCATAATAAAGATTTCTTTAAACTGAAGTTCTCTTATTTTATTATAGTCAGTACTACCTGCTGGCATGGTAATGTATATATGCATTTCACTAGTTTATGTTAAGTATGCAAGCTTAGTTTCCTAACTTGGACCCTCCCTAACAAAACAGATGAACATAGAAGAAGGGAAGGAAAAATAAAATAAGATGAATATAGAGAGGGAGGGAAACCATAAGAGATGCTGAACTCTACAAAACAAACAGGGTTGATGGAGGGGATGTGGGTATAGGTATGGGGTAACTGGGTTATGGCCATTAAGGAGGGCACTTGATGTAATGAGCACTGATATGCAACTGATGAATCACTAAATTCTACCCTGGAAACTAATGATACAGCATATGTTAACTACATTGAATTTAAATAAAGAATTAAAAAAAGAAATATATAAGTAAATTACTAATGACAGTGCAGTGTGATAAAAATATAAAAGTTTGGGATTTAGCATGTTATTCATAATTGACAGAAAAGAGACCTTTAAAAAAGAAAAATACTAGCTATTATAAAATATTCCAATGTTTGTAAATTCCTTGGCATCCCTTAAGGTGCCTGGGTGGCTCAGTCAGTTGAGCGTCCTACTCTTGACTTTGGCTCAGGTCACGATCTCAGGGTCATGAGATGGAGCCCTGCATTGGGCTCCACATTCAGTGTAGAGTCTGCTTGAGATTCTCTCCTTCTCCCTCTGTCCCTCCCCCAACTCATGCGTGCACACTCTCAAAAATAAACAAATGAACTCTAAAAACGTTTGCTTGGTATCCCACTTTTATATATTTTCTTATATGCTTTTCCTGATTATAAACACTTCAAAAATTTTAAGGGTCTAGAACAAGAATTTATCTTCCTAGATACAAGAATTTTAAGATGGCTATTTTAGAATAGCTTACTTTCTGAAATATTCAGTTATTTACTAAGAGGTTAAATATATTCTTGTTTGTTATATAATTTGATCTGTAAAACAGACTGGATAGTAAGAGGTAGTTTGTTTCATTCATTATTTCAACCAGATTTTCTAGCATTACACTCTAACATTGAGTTTAAAATTAGTTTCAAGTGTTCAAACTTTCTATGATGTTTTGTTCTATCTGAAACATCTCTGTGAGGTTTTGTTCTGTCTAAGTGCCATTGAAAGTGACATATCCCTTATTTATAACTCAATTTATTTCCCAAGATACTCCTAAGAGACTTCAGGCTAAGGTCAGTTGTGAGAAACTTATATCCATGTGCAGAATATAATTACTAGTTATTTCTAAAATTGATTTTTAATATATGAATTTCCCCTCAAAACTCACCAAGGATATCACTTAAAATATAACCTTTCCTTACATCAGGTCAGGAACACTAGGTGTGATCAATTAAATAAACTGGAGATTAAATGTATTGGGAATTTTTAAAAAGTGATAGTTCTAA
This sequence comes from Phoca vitulina, assembly GCF_004348235.1. NCBI lineage: Eukaryota > Metazoa > Chordata > Mammalia > Carnivora > Phocidae > Phoca > Phoca vitulina. Next base: position 752,289 of record NW_022589765.1, on the reverse strand, counting down.
CTCTAATTTTCAAATTATCCAACCTTTTTAACCCAGTTGAATAATTTGAAAATTAGAGTTAGAACTATCACTTTTTAAAAATTCTCAAAATACGAAAACAATGAATCATGGAAGACTACATCAAAAACTATTGATGTACTGTACGGGGACTAAGATAACATAATCAAATTAAATTAAATTAAAAAAATAAAAAAGGAAAAATAAAAAAAGAAAATAGATTTTCTATATGCTTTATAAGTTTCAATACTCCCTTGCCTATACTTAAATCATCATGATTTCTCCTCACAATAATCACAGCTATATGTTCTGTTCCATATGTAGTGTACTGTTAGTACTTAAATATTGGGCTAGAATATTTGTACAAATCAATTATAAATTGAAACAAGTTTAAAAACAGCCCCTGACACCTCATGCTTCATTAGGATGGGCACTATTAAAAAAAAAAAAAAAAACAAGAAAATAACAAATGTTGGCAAGGATGTAGAGAAATTGGAACCCTTGTACACAGTTGGTGGGAGTGTAAAATGGTATAGCCTTAATGGAAAATGGAAATTAAAAACAGAATTACCATAAGATTCAGCATTTGTACTTCTGAGTATATATATATATATATATATAAGAATTGAAAGCAGTGTCTAGAAGAGATATTTGCACACACATGTTCATAGCAGCATTATTCACAATAGCCAAGAAGTGGAAGCAACCCAAGTGTCCATCACTGGATAGATGGATCAATAAAATGTGGTGTATACATACAATGGAATATTATTTAGTCTTTAAAATGAAGAAAATTTTGACACATGTTACAACATGGATGGAACTTGAGGAAATTATATTACATAAATAAGCCAGTTACAAAAAAGACAAATATTGTATGATTCCACTTCTATGAGGTACCTAAAATAGTCAAACTAAAAGTAAGTAGAATGGTGGTTGCCAGGGGCTGGTGGGAAGGGAAAAATGGGAAATTGTTGTTTAAAGGGTATAGAGTTTCAATTTTGCAAGACGAAGAAATTCTGGATAGTTGCACAATGTGAATATACTTAACACTATTGAACTGTACACTTAAAAATGTGTAAGATGGTAAATTTTATTTTATGTGTATTTTACCACAATTGAAAAAAAAGTTAAGTCATAAAACAAAAGTCCCTGATCTTTAAGAAAGCAATTAATGAAACATTTACATTCTCAATATTTTTGGTGCCACAGTCAGTCTAGCATGATGATGCCCAAATAGTCTTTTATTAAAATGATTTAAGTACTATGAGTTTTAAAAGGTTAAAATAGTGAGGAAAAACAAAGGGCTATTTAACATTCCCTGGGAGTATCTATGAGCCAAACACCTTTGCTTAGGGCAATATTCATAAAGAAAGACCAGAAGAAAAGAAAGAAGAGAGCTCCTCTAGGCATGACAAATGAGGGTATCTTAGAATTTGCTCTGGCTTGTGATAAATATATACAGAGCGAATCAAATTACAGGATGTCCTATTTTAAGAAATCCCATTTTCTACACAAATGAAATAGGGCTTAATTATCACTTTCTGAAAGTATCCTTTAATATTCTTTGAAATAAGGGATTCCATTACATCACTTAGCTTTTATTTGAAGACTAAAGTACATGTCTCAGAGGTGGAGGCAGTGGCAATGCGTTAGAAACCACTGTCAATTGGAAATCAATCCATAGTAAAGATGACACTTCTGAAATTATAATGTAAGTCAATGGGGGGAATATATTATTCCGTTTTCAGAAATGTGCTTCATGTACAAATGTCAAGAAATACATCTATTGTATAAAATGGGGTCTAGTTTTAGCCATATGAGGCATAATTCAAAAACAAAAAACACTCAACCTTATATCTCTTAGTAAAGAAGGAGAAACAAAAATGAACCATTTCTGAGGTGCTGGGGGATGTTAGTTGATGAATTTACTAGGAGCCTAGAGGAAACTAAAGTTGCTGCCCTCTGACTGGAACATTCAAGTTTATCATTTGTGTGTAACATAAAAGGGCAATTTAGATGTTAAAATTTAATCAACATGAAACATTAATGCCTTAGGTTGAAACAGAGAATGGCACAATAATGGTATTAGAAAGGGTGAAAATAGCACCATTACTCTCATTGACATCATCAATGTGTTTGCTTCAGTGAACTGTACCCTCCAAAATGGAAAAACAAAAAAGTAATTTGTAAGGAAGGTATCATCAATATTTAGCTTTCTTCTTGCCCAACTGTAGAATGACCTATATTCCATAAAGGATGCAAAAACAAGTCTAACCAAAATATGCATTTCTTTATTTAAAACAGCAACAATTGGTAAAGTTACTTTATCTTCTTTTGTTAATGTGACTGCAATAGGTAAATTTAAAAGTTGTTCACTACCAAATGAAAAGATGAAATACTACATTTTAGGGACCACTAAGTAACATTTAATATTCACTAAACATTCATTTGGCCATCTACCTAGAAGTCATTAATTACATACTACGTGCCAGGCATATAGTAATGCATGTACATATTGATGTGCAGACCTATTTAATACAGGTGGGTTTTGGAATGAGAACCAGGAGACCTAGCCTCTGAGACACTACACTGGTCCTCCCTACATCCTCCCAAGTACCAGTCTAAAGTGGTTGGTGACTCCCACATTTGTATCTCTAGCCCTAACCTCTCTCATGAGCTTCAGATCCATATTTCCAACTACCAACCAGATATTTGTATGTAGAAATCCCATAGGCACGTCAAATTCCACAAGGTCAAACTGCAACAGCCCTGTATGTATGTATGTGCTCATACATTCCAGACACTCATAATGTACTTTCAAACCGGTGTTAGCACTCAGTCTCCACTCTTATTTTGCTTTCCAGACACAGCTCAAGCATTGTCTCTTCTGGGAGCTGTCCATGACCTTCTCAGACAGAATCAGTTCCTATTCTCTCCATATTCTCATTCTGCTAAGTATAACCTTAATACTGCATTTACCTTTTCTGATCACTAGTGAATTTTTATAATAAATGATTAGATATCTTTCCTCTCTGCTACACCATAAACCTTTAGGGCACATGCCCTATTTTGTTGATGCTATCTCATTTGGTTTTTGATTGAATTAATTTGAAAATACTCAAATAAAATGGTATTTTTACAAGGAAATTCTGTTTCAGTAGATCTGAGTTGAGACCTGAGCCACTCTCACTTTTAAAATATGTGCAAGTGGCTATGATATGTTCCAATATCTGAAAATCACTGAATTAAGCAAGCAACTAGACAAAGATTATCACTATATGATAAATGTTTGTGATTAACTCTTGAGGTTTAAGTAAGTATACAATCTCATAGTTATTCCCCCCTTTCCAAAAAGGATACATTCCAAGACCTCCAGTGGATGCCTGAAACCACAGATAGTACCAAACCCTATATATTCAACATTTTTTTCCCTATACATTACTATGACAAAGTTTAATTTATGAATTAGGCACAGTAAGAGATTAACAACAATAAATAATAAAATAGAACAATTATAACAATTATAAAATATACTGTAATAAAAGTTATGTGAATGTGGTCTCTCTCAAAATATATTACTAGGCTGTACTCATCCTTCCTATTCCTGTGATGTGATATGGTAAAATGCCTACATGATGAGATGATGTGAGGTAGGTGGTGTGGGCATTGTGACATAGCAATAGACTACTATTGACCTTCTGACACTAAGTTAGAAGGAGGATCATCTGCTTCCTGACTGTGGTTGAAGGCGGGTAACTGAAACCACAGAAAGAAAAACCGCAGATAAGAGGGGCTACTGTATTGGGTTAAATGTCTGATATGTTATTCTAATGATTTCTGGTGATGGGACCAATTTCCTGAGTGGTGCATCAAATCATCCATTTTAAGTTTCAACCTCTACACATTAAAAACATCCTGAATAATAGTTAAGATGAATATTTATTGCCATAAAATATGGCATCATTAACTGAAAAAAGCAGATTACAAACCAAACTACAGAAAATATTCTCATTTTAGTAGTGACGACATAGATGAGTACATTTATGTACCAAAAAAAAATCTGGGGCGCCTGGGTGGCTCAGTTGGTTAAGCGTCTGCCTTCGGCTTGGGTCATGATCTCAGGGTCCTGGTATGGAGTCCCACATCAGGCTCAACGGGGAGTCTGCTTCTCCCTTTCACTCTCCCTTTGTGCACGCTCTCTCTCTTTCTCAAATAAATAAATATCTTTAAAAAAAAAAGAAAAGAAAAAAATCTGGAAAGTTATACACTGAGTTGTTAAATAGTAGTAATCTCTGGTTGATGGAAATGAGGGGATTTTTGTTTTCTTGTATTTTGCTTTTTTATATGTACCACTTCCCACAATGCACATAAAAATTTCCTTGTAAAACTGTAATAATTAAATAAAAATGTACACATATCCTTTAACAGAATTAGTGGGGATCTAGAGAGAAAAAGAACTAATATTAGTAGAATGCTTATATGTATTAGCATGCTGGATTCTGGGGATTGAACAATTAGTAATATAAGGTCAGGTTTAGAGAAGTTAAGCAACACACCCATGGTTGTTCAGTAAAAAAATAATAGAATAGGATTCAAACTCAGGTTTTTGTGATTCTAAAATATTTATTCCATCTTATTTTGATGGCCCAGAACCAAGAGCCCTCTATGAAACTCTTAAGTAATCAAAATTTCTGCTGCCCAACCAGATTATTCCATGCTATGAATTGCCATGATCACTACCATGGGGCCTGTTTCAAGATGTTCTTCATCCATCAACCTAATCCTTATTACATTTGCAAATGTTCTGGTCAACTAATCTGATAAAATAATTGATGCCAAGAAATTATTGTATTAGTCATTGCTCTGGATTTCCCAGTGCCATGTATAGTGTAGCCTATCGTGCTAGGTGTTGGGACCACAGAGTTCACATTCAAATCGGGGGGGGTGGGTAGCAAGATGCTCATATAGTTAACTGCATTACAATCTGACAAATGCTATATTAAGATAATAACAAAAACATTCACTTTGGAAGCATGAGGAAGTTAAATGTATACTACCCTGGCATGTTATAGAGTTAAGAAGGAAAAAAAAAAATGTGAGGGAAGGGCCTATGAAGCAAAGACCATTGCCTGTGCAAAACAATATCTAGCAGTTAAAGACCTCTTCTTCCTAAAGATTAGCCTGTTTCATCACAACCTCCTGTAACCACATTGCCCTTTTGTTGATGCCACACTTCAATGGTAGGTGTCTCTGGGTTTGCAGCAGGCCAGTAGTAGGAAATCGTTTTAGGCAGCAATTTCAGTAGATCTTAAAATAACATCTCTTAAAGCAAACACCGGTGGCCTATGCTGCCTATCTTTCACATTAGCACATGTCATTCTCACTGAACAGCATCCCTGAGCAGCTCACATAATGACATGTTTAATGTAGCCGGGTTACCTAAGACTTGCAGAGATTAGGAAGCTGTCAGTAAAACAGCTTTGTGAATTACTTTCTAAAATCACTCTAAATTAGTAATTAATGGAAAATTTTTGACAACTTGTTCAACACTGAGTTCGGCTGGAAAAATAATCAACCTCTGGAGAATCCAATTTTGTTTATCATTAATGCTAGAGTATATTTAACAGATGAATTTTTTCCAGAGTACTCAACTTATTTCACTGGATATCCTTGATTAGTCATTTCTTACTCCTCTTCAAAAAAAAAAAAAAAAAATAGAAATTAACTAATCCAAAGAGTAAAGGGGAAGAACATAAATTTTCATGTCAGAAATATTTTTAGGGAGGTATATGTGAATATGTAGTTAGATAAATGGAGCTAACATTTTTTTAAGATTTTATTTATTTATCAGAGAGAGAGAGAAAGCAAGAGAAAGCACGCACAAGCAGGGGGAGTGGCAGGCAGAGGGAGAAGCAGGTTCCATGCTGAGCAAGGAACCCAATGCGGGACTCCATCCCAGGACCCTGGGATCATGACCTGAGCTGAAAGCAGACGCTTAACCGACTGAGCCATCCAGGCGTCCCTGGAACTAACATTTTTAATAAATAGTTAAAAGAATCTATAATGCAAAGGTTTCAGGCAACCAAATAGGTAACTTGTACATAAAAATATGTATCCCCTTGTGTATTTTTAAGTGAACTACCTTTATGGGTTTCCAGGAGTGTTACTTTTTCAATTATTTCACTCACAAGCTACATAATTAATTGTACTTCTGTAGATCACTTTGTCCCTGAAGTAGGAAATATTTCAAAATAATTAAACTTCTACATAATATAAATACATACATAATAAGGCTATTTAGTGTTTTTAAAAGACAAGCCATGTGATTCAGCATCAAAAATATATACCCTAACTTATGAGAAAGTTAAGAGTGAGTCAGTGATGAAGGGGCAAGCCTAAGAACAAATCAGAGATATTCCTTCTAATTCTTCTTTAAAACTCCACCTCATGTAAAACTGTCATTTCCTCTGAAGATGTTCTTCCAATGTCCCCAAATAATGATCAAATACTATAAAAATACCCTATATCCCACAACAAAACAGGCAGTGAATACTTCGGTGAAGTTCTTAAGTAATATTTAAAGAGGTTTTTAGCAAATAACTATTTTTAGGTAAGAAGACAAACTCCTACAAAAAAAAAAAAAGGTCTTTCAAAACTAATTTCTGAAAAAAACATAAAATATTTGGAAGAAACCTTCAAATCTAAGTATTTGCAGGTGAAAAATGGATAAGCCCCAGAGCCTGACTGGGAAATGGATTAGGGCAAAGAACAAAGCGGGGAAAACAAAACAGGATCCCATACTATTTAAAAGTAAACTTTTATTTATATGTTTATGCATTTATTTTCATAGCTTTGAACTTTAAGTTTCCAGAGGCAAATACATTCATTCAGTAAATATTTACTTATTGCCTATGATTTGCTAGGCATTAGTGGAGAAATGAGAGAATACAAAGATGACAATTATATTCTCTACTCTCCAGTTATGACTGAGTTGGAGACACATACATGCACACAAATACAATTTACTACTATGTAATAACAACTATATAAACCTGCTAAAACAATCTCTGTAAACAAAAGCTTATTTTTTCTGTGTTTCTTAATTCATTTTTAGTACTGTTGGTTCAGATTTGCAACTGAACAGCATGTAGTGAATGGACAGTAAAGCAGCACCTGAGTGCCAAAATATTTAAGGAAAAACATACATGCCACAATACTAATCCAAGGTCAGCATAATCTGGCCATTTTTGAGGAAGGGTCAATCTCCCTTCTCATTTCCAATATTTTCATATATGGAGAAATACAATCTGTTTTCTTAACAATCCATGATTTGTATTTATCTGAGCCCCAAAATGCTCTTTTTCAACCTAATCCCATTTATTTTAATCTCCAGACCATCTTCTTGAAACAAAATTCCAGTGTCCCTGATAATTGTATATTATTACACTGAGGGCTATAACATCAGTACTTTTTAACAACATATTTATTCTACTTTAGGTAAGAATCTTTGAAATTCACAAAATAAAATCTTACTAGTTTAGATTTTACAAATTAAGCATCATTTTCAGGAGTAGGGACTGGGATCATTTTTGTCCTTTGCAGTTTTTTTCTTGTGACTTAACTGTTAAGCAGAATTAGAAAATTTAAAGTATGCTGAAATATAATATTTGGTATTAAAAACAGCAAGAGCAAAATATCCAGTCTATATCCTGGATCACTATACATTCTGCCCTGCTTGCCATACATTCTGCATTTTTATACTTAGAATCCCTGCTTTGAATTATGGCACTGAAATTCTGTGCAAGTTCCATAAACCACAAACATTCAAATATGTTCACAAATTTTGATAGTACTAAGGCAAGAAGTGAAAAAATACACATTCATTTATTTATTTAACAGCAGGTCATTAAAACTTAAATAAGGATTGAAGGAGAAAAAGATCAATTAGGTTTTCAGATTAATTCTGAACATTCAACCAACAGAACCCTTGCATTCCTAAAGTGTTCTGACAAATTGGAATTTTGGTACAAAACAGGATTCTATGACAACTTTTTTTTCAAAGAGAAATACTTTTTAAAAAAGTATGTTTAGCACCAACAACTTAGAAACTATAAATATCTAAGATTACAATTTGCAAATGGAATGTTTCTAAATTTGATAATCTAGAACTTGGAATGTATTTTCCAGTTGGAACAATGGTCTATAAAACTATAGCTAACTTTGCAGAACAGAGGTACAAACCCTGTTTTTAAGCATGATTTTATTATGCCATCTACCTGCAATGAAAATAACTATGAAATAACGTTAGCAATACTGCTAACGAAAAAAACAGGATAAAGAAAATATACAAAATTCTAAAACCATGACTGCATAGAATTAAAAAGAGAATATATAACTCAAAGAAGACAAGTAAGAGTTAGCTAAAACTCTTTGTAATATGAATTCAAAAGATGGTTTGGAGGGACACCTGGGTGGCTCAGTTGGTTAAACAGCTGCCTTCTGCTCAGGTCATGATCCCAGGGTCCTGGGATCCAGTCCAGCATCAGGGCTCCTTGCTCAGCGGGGAACCTGCTTCTCCCTCTGTCTGCCGCTCTCCCTGCTTGTGCTCTCTGTCTCTCTCTCTAAAAAAAAAAAAAAAAAAAAAAGATGGCTTGGAGAGGTGTAAAAAATTATTAAAGCCAAGCTTTGATTGCCTGAAGGATACCTCTCTCTTCTTTCTCTCTCTCTCTCTATCTCTCTCACATACACTACAGACAGGTAAGTTGGGCACTTTCCACCTGGAAGACAAGCGCCACACTGAGTTCAAAAGCACAAACACGGCGTGAGGAAGGAAAGTGAGAGGAGACTGGAAGGTAAATCCGGGCACTTTGAGAACACAGGAGCCATCCTTAGCTCCAGAGGCCTGCGTAGTTCCCATGGAGGCCTGAAGGGAGAGGTCCCCCAGCCACGAAGAGCTTCATCTCAGGCCAGTTGTAGCAGTGGGTGTAGAGAGCGTTGGGGAACTCGCCGATCCCACCGAAGTAGTTCACCCACAGGTCATCGTGGTTGAGCCAGCCCCTGCCACAGGTGAGCTTGAGCTTCCTTCCTGAGGGCCCGGGAGAGGAGTCCGGGCTGGCTGAGGCCCTCTCCTCCAGGAACTTCTGGGCGCGGATGTCATAGAAGAGCAGGGAGCCATGGCCCGTGCCCACGGTGATGATATGCTGGTAGAAACTCAGCGAGCGCACACCCGTGCCGCCCTCTCGGGAGCACAGGGGCCGGATGTTCTGCTGACGTTGGCGCGGATCTAAGAAGGAGACATGGGACTGGGAGCCCACCGCGTACAGGGACAACTCATCACAGTAGGTCAGGCACACGTTCTCCCGGCAGTAGGGCAGCCTGATGGAGAGCAGCCTGGACAGAGTGCTTCGGGCTTTCCACAGGTGGAAGTAGCCGTCCAGGGACACCGCTCCCAGCTCCTGGTTCTTGCCGCTGAAGGCCAGAGCCCGCACCTTGCGGTTACTGGGGCTGGTGCTGGACCTGGGGATGGTCTCCATGTCCCTCGGGCGGATGTGGGCGTACACAGGAAGACCCGCGTCATTGTGCCAGGCGATGCTGCCGCTGAACATGTCGGGATCCATCCGCCACAGCGCCACTGTGCCGTCGCGGGAGCCGCTCACAGCCACTGTGTCACTCATCCAGGCGATGGTGAAGATCCAGTCCTTGTGGCCATGGCGGTCGCCCAGGCACACGGGGTCCAGGGTGGGCAGCTGGTAGACGGCCAGGCTGTTGGGGTTCTCACCCCCAGTGGCCAGAAGGGTCTTGGAGGGATTCAGCTCGATGGCGTGGATGCCGCAAGTCGGCTGGGCCCGGGCCAACCAGGGCCCCCGGTCCCGCATCAGGGGGATGCGCGTGATCTGGCCCGAGTGCACATCCACCACGAAGAGGGTGTTACACTTGGTGCCACACACCACCTGCCTGGCGTTCAGCCACTGCGACGCGAACACCTTGTTGAGGGTGCCCAGGGCCAGCTCGCGCTCCCTCAACAGCTCGGGCAGCTTCTGCACCGCATAGCCCCGCAGCTCGCCCTCGGAGTCCGAGAGCCCGGAGCCGCCCCAGCCGCCCACCTCGCGGCCCTTCAGGTAGTGCACCAGCGAGCGCCGCGTCGCCGGCCGCTTCTGTTTCTTGGGCAGCAGCGGCCCCTCCGCGTCCGCCGCCGCCAAGCCCTGAGACGACGAGCTCGCGACCCCCGCCTCGATCGCCGGTGCTTTCCGCTTCCTGCTACCTGTTTGCTGCGGGGCCATGGTGGGCGGCGGGCGAGTGGCCGCGGCGGCGGCGGCGGCGCGTGGCACCCGTGTTGGCCCTGACGGCAGCGGGAACCGCGGGCTCTCAGGGGCCAGGAGGCGGGCGTGGAGCCTACCGAGAAGGGACGCGGCGGCGGAGAAGAAGGCGAGGGCAGCAGGCGAAGGGAAGTGGAACGGGGTCGTAGTCGTAGTGCGGGGGCAGAGGCAGGGCCGAGGCTAAGTGAGCTCAGGGCTAGGACTAAGCTGGGGGCCCCAGGGTGAGGGGGCGGAGGCAGCGGAAGGCGTGGGCAAGAAGCAAGCCAGCGCGGTGGGAGGGAGCGCTAGCCAAGCTGGGGAGGTGGGATGGACCACTGGGGCCGGGATAAACTGAGGGCCTGCACTCCAGGATCCCCAAGTTGGCCATGTGCTCCTGTCCTGGACTTCCACTAAGTGACACAGGATATTTCGCCGCTCTCAGTACAGCGGCCAACCAGCCTTCTTAAAATCCCTACTTAAAATATGAAATCTAAAATAGAGTCTACCACGAGGCTAGAAAGAACCAGGACAGTTGTCTGCACGAAGAAACAAATGTGCACTTGCTGCAATCCTGGGAGATACTTGGCTGAGATAAGACATTGAATTTAGTGGGGGAATGGGAGTGTTTGGCAGCTACAGGGGGACCCTCCTCTTAGGTTCGTTCTGCAGCCGCTCTTCTTTCAGCCTCTCTGCAGTTATCTTAAACAGTTGTCACTATATATATTTACCAAAAAATTGAAGTCTTTGAGCTCCTGCACTGCAGTGCCTTGAGGGGTGCATTCCAAATTCAGGTCTCTGGGGGCCCCATTTTCTGGCAGGCGTGATGGCGGGGACCCCTTAGGCATAGCGTTGGGAACATGGCAGGCCATGCAGACAAGGGAGAAGTTCCTTGGAGGTTTTGGCTTCCATTGTACCCTAGAGCCCAAGGAGGTGGAAAAGAAGAGTCAAGGGGTAGAGCACCTTCTTCCCCACTCCTTGGTTCTGTTCCCGCTCTCAGTCCCTCAGGCTCAAGTGCCTGGGCATAGTCCACTGGGACCTGAAGAAGGGTCCTGAGGGACGGGCAAGATTATCACAGAGATGGAGATAAAGAAATTTTGGAAGGAGGCAGCCACAGAGACACATTGATGAGAGAGTGTAAAGGTTCAGAGCACTGGCTTAGTCTCAGGAGTTGGAAGTTTCGTACCCTGGTCTGTGGCTTCAGAACATTCAGAGCAGCCTGGTGGCAGGTTCTTACCAAGGCAAACAGTTACACAGTGATACCTGGCGCTGTGAGGCTACTGGTTGATACCAACTTTGTACACACACCTCCTCTCCTGACAAAAAACATATATGATGGGTGGTGGGTGAGTGCGTAGGAAGATGCATTTACTTTTCTGACAGATCAGGGAAACCCTTGGGAACTACTTCGTTGCTGCTTCCTCCCCACTCCCCCTGTCCTTTTTACTGACTTTTCTCCCTCCTTCCCTTGACTGTGTTTGCAATATCACTTCAATATTACTGCCCAACTTCCAAGTACAAACCATGGGCCTTTCCCACCACTCCAGTCCAGGTGTTACATTCCAGTGCTCCCCAGCACTCTCCAGCATCCCAGTTCTGATTCCTCCCCATCTCATTCAGCGCATAGCAACCAAAGAGATTGCAACCGCTATAGGTAGTGAACAGGGAATTAGAGAGGGCTTCATGGAGGAGGCTACATTTTGTTTCCACAGGTAGGCATAGGGGAATGGACATTTCAGAAAGAAGCAACCATATATGACAAGGCATGGAGAATGTAGAGAAGAGGTTCACAAACTTTAGTGTACATTCAGATCACGGGGGCAGCTTAATAAATATGCACATGCCTTGACTCTATCCTAAAAGATTTGATGCAGATGGTCTGTGAACCACTCTTTGAGAAACAGTGGTCTAGACTGTTTTCACCCAGGTCAGGACAGGGTGTGTTGCAGGTGGGAGATTAACATCTTCAGTGTATTTCAGGGCTACCCTGAAAATGGACCCCTATCCCCTGGGCGATTATTGTGAAAGCCTTAGCAATTAAAGTGGCTATGATCAGTTTGAGGCTAAAGCAGAGGGTGGCCTACACAGAGAAATTTTACCTATTAAGTATATAGAACTTATTATATTTTACTATCAACCTGTTGTACCTAGGATATGTTATTACACTAACAAGCATTGTTGAAGCAATTTAAAAATATCATCTTGTTTAATCCACTATTATAATAGTGGTAGATTTTGTAGATGAGGAAAAGGAGGCTTGCAGGGGTTATGATTTAGTAAGTCAATGAATTAGTAAGTGATGGATGCAGGATTTTAACCCAAGTAGTCCAAATCCATATTCCATGTTTTTAATCACTTCTCAAGAGATATGTCAGGGGTTGAATGAAAGGTTCTGCTAGTGTTAGAAATTTTTAAAAAGATCTTTACACCACCTAAAATGGTAAAATATGGCTGTGGACATCTATGGAAGTTGGACTCCATGGGTAAAGACCCTAAGAGCAGCTGTGAGAGATTCTGGGATTCAGCCTGTGATCACTGGCAAGGCTTGCTGAAAGGGGCAACTCTGTAGCTCTTCTGACACAGTAGCCAGACTAGCAAGGACCAATTTAGGTCATCCTGATGTCATTCTGTAATAGAATGAACAGTGGGAGTATCCACAGCAAACAGAAAGAACTAAGGACTACATCCATTTTTTTTTCCCTGGGACCAAGTAAGTATCAAAATTTAGTAATATCCCATTAAAAGGATAACCGTTGAAATTACTGATATTAGACTTTCAGCAATTTAGACTCATATACAAACTGGTTTAGAAAAAAAAAAAAGAAATGTGCTGTATCTTCTTCCCATGTTTCATGAAAGAAGATAATACCCATTACCCAGGATTCACAAGAACAAGGAGAGGGTTTTGTTATGCTTTGGGGGGTATGGTACCACAAATAGAGAGGCAACCTCTTAACACACCTAGTATCATCCCCCAAGTCATAATGCAGTGCCCTTAGTCTGCAATAATGGAGGATGGGTGTTATAACTGTCCAAAATATTACAGAGATACAGGAAGGGAGACTTCCAGTTTTGGAAAAGATAGAACATCCCTATTCCTTCCAGGTCCTCACTCTCATAACTAAAACAAACAAACAAACAAACAAAAACCTGGGGACACCTGGGTGGCTCATTTGGCTAAGTGTCTAACTCTTGATTTTGTCTCTGCTCATGATCTCAGGGTTGTAAGATCGAGCCCCATGTTGGGCTCTGTGCTGGGCACAGAGCCTGCTTAAGATTCTCTCACTCCCTCTCCCTCTGCTTCACCCTTCCCCCCTCCCTCTTTAAAAATAAATTAAAATGTGAAAATATACTTACCATACAACCAAGCAATTGCACTCCTGGGCATTTGTCCTAGAGAAATTAAAACATATGTTCATACAAAATCCTGTACATGGCTATTTATTACAGCTTAATTTGCAATGGCCAAAATCTGGAAACAATCTAGATGTCCTTCAACAGATGAATAGTTAAACTGTGCTACATCCATACCATGGACAGTACTCAACAATAAAAAAGGAACACACTATTGATACATGTTCCAACTTGAATGAGTCTTGAAGGGATTATATTGAATGTAAAAATCCAATATCAAAAGGCTACCTAGGATATGCTTCCATTTATATAACATTTTTGAAATGACATAGACTAATGATTGCCAGGAGTTAAACATGGGAAGAAGAGTAGGAGGAAAGTGGGTGTGGCAATAAAAGGGAAACAGTAGGTATCACTGTAGTGATGGAAATTTTCTGCATCTGGACTGTATCAATGCCAATATTTTATTCTTGATATTTTACTACAGTTGTTTTTTGTTGTTGTTGTTGTTGTTGTAGGAAACTGGGTAAAGTGTACACTGGATCTCTCTGCATTATTTTTTACCATTGCATGTGAATCTATAATTATCTCAAAATAAAAAATTAATCTAAAAATCATTAAGAAAGAAACCATGAAACATATATAGACATTGAAAAGTTGTCAAGATAGAATATTTAAAAGAGAAAAAACTATAAGTATTCTTTGTCAATAGGTTTAACATTAACATTGGACTCTGCCTCTAATTGTGAGGCCTTGCCTTTTGACTTGGCAGAAGCCATTAGGACATTTGAAGGTTAGAGAGAGGAAAAATGTAGTGAGGTGCCACTCTCCTTAGCATCACTCCCTCCACCATACACAACTGCCAGGCACATAATAGAGCTGAGTAGAAAGAGCACATTGAGCATTACAGCCACCCTATAAGTATACCTAAGGAAGCTGCAATGTAATAATCTCAGTGATGTGCTAGAAACATGATTCTTTAGGCAGAGCATGATCAGACACATTTCTAACCATGTAGGTTAAATGGTTAAGGTTAATATACTGTCTGGCTGCCTTTTATTAAGTACAAATGAGGCATTTAAAAGTGTCCTCACAACCTCATAGAACAGACAAGAGTAGGCAGAAGACTCTACTTCACAAAGTAAAAAAAAAAAAAAAAAAAAATCCAAGCAGGTACACTTGATTCTATTATACCCATATCCTTTAAACATTCTTGAGAACAAAAAAGAGATTTAATAAATTAATATAATGCAGATGTATACTAGTATTCTAACATGGAATACCTAGAATATATTTGTGTATTGTGGAGAAAGGGAGATGATATGGGGGAAGGAGGGAAAGAGGGATGAGGCAAGCAAAAAGGGAAAAAATTCAAATACCCTCCAAAATTCAGTGAAAATGACATAATTACATGTTTACATTGATTTGAAATTTTATATATGTATTTATGTATGTATAAATATATTTTTTTTAAAAATAAAGTAATATACAAATTAAATATCTAATATGTTCTTTGGTACTTTAGTGGATTGTTTTGTATTCACTGCTTTGGAGATGTGGTCTAGAGGACTGTTGTTTATTGAGTGCTTATTAATAAGACAAGTACTATGCTAAGTGATTTACATAAATTATTTTATTTAATACCTACCACAACAACTGGAGGCAAGTATTATTTCTCCCATTGAACATATTAAGAAGTGAAGGTATAGCAAGTTTAAGACAACTCAGCAAATTTATACAGCTAGTAGATGAAAGAGCTGAGATTGAAATGTATCTTGGCTTGTTTCCCAAAGCAAAGCACAGCTTACAGTATGTATTCTGTGTTGAATTTTTGCTTATAAAAACAAGCGATATAGTGAGGCTCTTGTTTTATTTCTTTGAAGATTAAGAAGTACTGCTTTCATTTTTAAGGTAGAATATAGTTATAAAATGCTAAATGTACAACTCAGCCAAAAACTTGAACTAACTGCTGAGAACTGTTAGGATAAAGTTAAGATATGTTGAATTATTTTGATTTGGCTGAGGTCACTAGAACATTTGAGGGTTAGAGAGGGGGAAAATACATGAGGTGCCACTCCCTCTACTTGGCATCTCTCATTCCACTATACACAACTTTTTTCATGATCATGGAGAAAAAAAAGATATATTGAATTCTTACCCAAGTGTCTGGTTCCCCTTTTTGAGAGTTTTTTGGATGTAGCAAATCAGTCTCGATCATTTCAAAAATCTAAAATATAGCATAATGCACAGTTTCAAATACACAAGAAAAGGAAATATGTAATATTTTTAGTATTATTTTCTTATACTTTCTTTAATTCCTAATTCATAGAATTATAGGATCAATAAACATCAACAGAGATTCCATTTCCTTCATTCCTGGTTAATGATCCCTAAACTATCCTGAACAGAGGAGTAGGAAAAGAGCATGTTGCCTGCCTTCCCACAGCATCTTTGATGTCAACTTGCTTCACCCATAGCTCTTGTTCTAAAAGAAGCTTTTTGTTGGTCATGCTTTATACCACATGACCCTGTGATCTTGGTCCCAGCTGATTGGACCAAGTACAGGTAAGAGGCCGAAGATCAGTCAATCCATAGAAAGGCAGGTGACTGTATCCTAGGTCAAAAATGAGCTGGGACAATGACATTCTCAATTTCAATAACTTTATGTACTAAATACCAGCTACCATGAACTTAATATTCATTTGCTATAGCTAGTCTAGAATGGAATTTTTTTTTAAAGATTTTATTTATTTATTTGACAGAGAGAGAGATAGCGAGAGCAGGAACACAAGCAGGGGAGTGGGAGAGGGAGAAACAGGATTCCCGCTGAGTAGGGAGCCCGATGCGGTACTCGATCCCAGGACCCTGGGATCATGACCTGAGCCGAAGGCAGACGCTTAACGACTGAACTACCCAGGCGCCCCTAGAATGGAATTTTTAAAACCCTGATTTGGGGGGAAAATGGCAGCTGGAGTTGAATTAAATAACAATCCAACATATTGCAAAGAACGACCCAAAGGAACCAGACTATAGCTGATTGGTAAATGAACAATGAGACTCCTAGTTACTACACTTTTTAAAAAAGCTTAATGCATTTATCTCCAAATTTTACATCTTTTATAATATATTTTAGAGGAGTAAACTGGCATTTCATATGTGTTTCAATTTAGTAATTTTAATTTCATATGAATACATGTACATTTTTCCATTATCACTTGTCTAACTGTCCTATAAGCATTGAAAAATTAAAGGAGACAAGTCAGTAATATTTTCTCACATTAACTTTGTGTTTTAAGAGAATCTAACTGACTTCATAGCAAAATGCTGTCCTATGGAGAAATGAATTGAAAATAGGAAGCAGGGATTTATCTATCTGTCCATCTACCTTTGTATCTCTCTTTTTCCATACACACACACAATTTCATATATATACATAAATAATAATTCACATATACATAAATAATGATTCAAAAAGGTATTGGGAGGCTAAAACCAACAACACAAAAAACAACTGGTTTTGGCAAGGGTGTAGAGAAAGGGGAACCCTCTTGCACTGTTGGTGGGAATGCAAACTGGTGCAGCCACTGTGGAAAACAGTATGAAGATTCCTCAAAAACTTAAAAATAGAACTACCCTGTAATCCAGGAATTGTACTTCTAGGTATTTCCCCAAAGGACACAAAAATACTAACTCAAAAGGATACACACACCACGATGTTTATAGCAGCATTATTTACAATAGCCAAATTATGGAAACAGCCTAAGTGTCCATTGACTGATGAATGGATAAAGACACAGATATAGTGAAAAGAAGAGCCATATGCACCCCAAAGTTTATAGCAGCAATGTCTGCAATAGCCAAACTGCGGAAAGAGCTGAGATGCCCTTCAACAGATGAATGCATAAAGAGGATGTGGTCCATATATACAATGGAATATTACTCAGCCATCAGAAAGGATGAATACCCAACTTTTACATCAACATGGATGGGACTGGAGATTATGCTCAATGAAATAAGTCAAGCAGAGGAAGTCAATTATCATATGGTTTCACTTATTTGTGAAACATAAGGAATAGCATGGAGGACATTAGAAGAAGGAAGGAAAAAATGAAGGGGGGGGGGATCGGAGGGGGACATGAACCATGAGAGACTATGGACTCTGAGAAACAGACTGAGGGTTTTGGAGGGGAGGAGGGTAGGGGAATGAGTTGGCCCAGTGGTGGGTATTAAGGAGGGCATGTATTGCATGGAACACTGGGTGTTATAAGAAAACAATGAATCATAGATCACTACATCAAAAACTAATGATGTATTGTATGGTGACTAACATAACATAATTAAATTAAAAAAAAAAAAGTTGTGGTATATATACACAATGGAATATTACCCAGCCATCAAAAAGAATGAAATCTTGCCATTTGCAGTGACATGGATGGAGCTAGACAGTATTATGCTAAGCAAAATAAGACAGTCAGAGAAAGACAAATACCATATGATTTCACACATATGTGAAATTTAAGAAACAAAACAAATGAGCAAAGGGGAAAAAAGTGAGAGGCAAACCAAGAAACAGACCCTTAAGTATATAGAACAAACTGATGGTTACTGGAATGGAGGTGGGTGATGGGATGGGTGAAATAAGTGATGGGATTAAGGACTGCAGTTTTTTTTTTTTTAATTTAAATTCAAGTTAGTTAACATACAGTGCAGCGCTGGTTTCAGGAGCAAAATCCAGTGGTTCATCACTCACATATAACACTCCATGCTCATCCCAACAAGTAAGGAGTGCAGTTATTGTGATGAGCACCGGGTGTTGTATGAAAGTGTTGAATCACTATATTGTACACCTGAAATTAATATTACACTCTTTGTTAACTAACAGAATTTAAATAAAAACTTTAAAAAAAGAAACTAAGAAAAAGCATTGGGAAAGTGCATGCACATCTGGAAAATATATTAAGAAAACCAAGTACAACATACTGTTTGTCTCTCAACAGATATGTTGCCTACACATGAAAATATAAATAATAGTAAGTTACAAGGTCTCCAAGGGTGGAAGAAGCCTTATCCAGTTTACTCATTTTAAAAGATTTTCCTACCAGGCCTAGCACAAATGATTTTAACTTGTAAAACCAGGTTTTCAAAAAATAATATTTTAAAAGGAAGGTATGTTGTAGAATAAATACTTAAATCATGTTTTTATCACTCTAATGTCCACACATTTCAACATTGATGTATTTATTTCTTAGAGTTAAGGTACTAGGCTAAATTGTCAGGTAAGCCTTTAAAAAATATATATATCTAGATCTGAAGACATTTTCCATAATTTTTATGAAACACAATTACTAGCCAAAGATAGTTTTCAAGCAAAAAAAAAAAAAAAAAAGTCAATTGGATTATGAGAATTATTTTCAACCCACACAAGAAGTAAGATATTGTGATGGCCAACTGGAGATGCTATGGGTATATTCATAGCCCAGAAATAGTCTTTGGGGTTTGTTATATGAAAATTTCTCAAAGTATTACAGCTCAATGGAGTGCCCAACTAATACAGCTAACACATCATTTGATACAATTGGGCCTGCTGAGCAGCAAATGTTAATCAAAAATCAGTGTGTTGAGGAGAGCAAGGTCTCACTTAGGTTTATCACTAGGTATTGATCATGTTCAAACAGCTCTATTATCACCCCAGAAGCTCCAAGGTTAACTATTCTGGACCCAGTTTTAACAGCAACAGATTTTAAGTTATTGTCCTCACCAAAAGGATCCAAAGGGATACTGTATTTTGACCAGAATTTTCCAATTTGAGTAGCCTAATTCACAAATTTCCAAATTTTCAATTCTCTTTAAACCGACTTTAAGAGAAACCTATAATAGTGAATAATAATAATAATAATAGCAGCTGTGATATCATTTATCATAGTTTATTATGAGCTATGTACATAGTCTTTGCAACAACTCTGAAGGGTAAATATTTTTGTCTCTACAGATGTGTTGACAGACTAAAATATGAAGTTAGCCTGCCAGTGTCAGAGATGAACCAAAAATTCAGTTTTATCCCAAACTGCTCAACTGCATATATACAGCTTAGACTGCCATAGCAAAATACCATAGACTAGATGGCTTAAAAACCAGAAATTTGTTTCTCACATTCTGGAGGCTACAAGTCTGGGATTAGAGTGCCAGCATGGTCAGGTTATAGTGGGGGCTCCACCCTCCTGACTTCATCTATAACTGGTTCCCTCCCAGCTCCTAATAAGACCGTATTGAGAGTTAGGGCTTCACAATATGGATTTTTGGGAAACACATTCAGTTCACAACACACACCAAAAAGAACATTCAAAATTTTCTAAGCAAGAATTTCTTTTTTTTCTTTTCTTTTTTTATTTTATTATGTTATGTTAATCACCATACATTACATCATTAGTTTTTGATGTAGTGTTCCATGATTCATTGTTTGCATATAACACCCAGTGCTCCATTCAGTACATGTCCTCTTTAATACCCATCACCAGGCTAACCCGGCCCCCCACCCTCCTTCCCCTCTAGAACCCTCAGTTTGTTTCTCAGAGTCCATAGTCTCTCATGGTTCGTCTCCCTCACCGATTTTCCCCCTTCATTTCTCCCTTCCTACTATCTTCTTTTTTTAAAATATATAATGTATTATTTGTTTCAGAGGTACAATCTGTGATTCAACAGTCTTACACAATTCACAGTACTCACCATCTAAGCAAGAATTTCTAAGATGTATTGTAAATATTCATTTGTGAGATGCTTTACAAAAAATATATATGTGTGTGTGTTCTGCGATGAAATACATTTGGCAAATACGTATACACTACATTCAATTTGGAGAAATTCACAATGCATGCTATCTGAGTGAAGTCCCTGACATGTCCTGTGGAAAAGAAATCTGTTTTACTTTAATCAGAGTTTTCCAAACTTGGTTTTCTATTAAGCACTTTCCCATAGAACACACTTGGAAAAATATTAGTTTCTGTCAGTCATGCTCTGCTCTTCCAATATCCTTCCTGGGTAGCATTATAACTATAGGTTTTGGGAATTTGAGTAACATACATCATGTTACAATGCTAGTAGGAGTGAACACAAAGAGGAAAGCTTAATTGCATGACATTAGGGTTCTGTCAGTGGGTGGGAAAAAGCTAAAGTGGGTGTCATGGACAGTATAAGACTATAGTATGTATTATACTTAAAATGTATATGCTTAATATTCAACATCTTGCATAGATGAATAATAATGATGATGGTGATGAGTTATTATTATTATTACATGAAGAACAAAGACAAATTTATTGAAATACTGCTCCCTCATTGTATTAATCAGGATTCTCCAGAGAAATTTAGATAGATGATAGATAGATAGATAGATAGATAGATAGATAGATAGATAGATAATAGATAGAAAAAGAGAGAGAGATAAAGATATTTATTATGAGGAATTAGCTCACATGATTATGAAGTCTTGAGAAGTCCCAGAACGTCTCAGCTGGAAACCCAGGAAAGCCAGCAGTATATTACAGTCTGAGTTCAAAAGCCTGAGAACCAGGGGAGCTGATGGTATAAATCCCAGTCCAAGGGTTGTAAAAGAATGATACTCCAAGGAAGCAATATAATTCTCCTTTCTCCCACCTTTTTGTTCTATTCAGGTCCTCAAAGGATTGGTTGGTGCTCACCCACATAGAGAAGGGTAATTTGCTCCACTCAGTCTACCTGATTCAAATACTAATTTCTTCAGGAAGCACCCTAATCAGGCACACCCAGAAATAATTACTAAGCAGACATGTGGACATAGTATGATCCAGTTGACACATATTAGTAACCATCACAATCATCACAGGTGGCATTTAAAATTCTAGAAAATGTTACTATACATCATTGACATAACCTTATTCTTGTATGGCAGCACATGACAATTTTTATGTTTGTGACTAAAGGAATCTGTTGAAGGCACTCACTATTGAAAACAAACCTACATGTAAAAATCAATTTCAAGAGATTCATTTGACTAAAGCTTCTACACAAAGTTTCAGAGTAGAAGTGATGAATTAAAAAAAAAAAAGACATACTAAAGTCTTCAAAGTGTGAAATAAATTTCCACAACCCCGTTTTTAAATGTCATGACAGACCTAGAAACAATTAAGTGAATATAACTAATTAAAACCAAATTACTAAATCAATAGTGTAATTTAGCCCAAACTAAAACTCACTCTAGCAGACCTGAAATACTTAGGTTTGACAAGCCGAGTCCTAGATCTCAATTAAATAATATGATGCTATTGGCCAGGAAACTTGCAGAAAAATCTTTATTCTTAGATTTGAGATTAATAATAAAGTACAACAGAATGTTCTCAGATATATGAAATATTTCAATATTCAGAATAATCCAAAGTGTTAGCTGTATTTGTATTATACACAGGCTAACTAGCCATATTCCATAGGTTAAGGAAGAAACACTATTAAGATGGTAGTTATATTTAAGATAGAGATTCAAACTAATTTTAAATGACTTGTTAGTATAATTTTTTATGTTAATGCTTTTTACACTGTCCAATTTCTAGACAAAATTACCCCTGGTGAAAAATTGTTGAAAGAATTTGAGAGCTGGGCATATGAGATCCTCTATAGAATTGGGGAGGTAGCATAAGATCCTGAAATACGGAGTATGGAGAATTCATTTCTAGAAAAGAGTTGGGTGAAATATGGAGAAAGACTGAACATTTCTGCTTATGGGCCCAGATAATGAACTTATGATGCAGGCATGGTAATTAATGATATATTCCAGGCGGCAAATTGATTTAGTTTACATGGTTAGATGAATATAGATCCTGGGAGATAGGGAAGAACTTGATAGAATGATTTGGACAATAGCAGCAATGTATCTGACTGTGATTGAGTGAAAAATATCAATTTTCAAAGAGCCATAATTTCATCAATAATTCTCTTCTCTTCTATACATGAAGAAAGCATATACTCATGACCCAGCTCATGTGATGTTGTGTTTGTAGTTGTATTTAGGAAAGAAGGCAATCACCTAAATGATGTGATTTCATCTGCCTCTCTCATCAACTCACCAATATTTTATGTTCTTTTAACAAGGAACAAAAAAGAATGTTAACACAGAGATATAAATTACTGCTATTAGATCCTTTCCTGAAAAATTTATTGGAATAATTGAAAAAAGGATGAAAATGGTAGGGGGGATACATTAAGATAAAATGAATCTGACCTATCAAGGAGTCTGCTTATGTTGATAATGGGTTGATATTGATAATGATGTCTCTCTGGTTCGGCAACATTCAGAAGCATCTTTTGAATAATGAAAGAATAATCAAATCATAATCAATGCAGTGAAATTTCTAATTATGTTGAGTCTGTTTAAACATTAATGATTCAGAGGTGACATCAGCCAAATGGTGGAGTAGGAAGTTCCAGGTCCTCATTTCCCCATGGAAACATCAAAAAAGAAACAAAATAGCAACAACAACAAACTAAAGGCTGGTTAAAGTAACTTTATAGGAGCTTTGGAAAATAATCAAAGGTTTAGAGCAGCCATGCAAACATCCAATCAAGAAAAAGCAGAATTCAAATGGTAGGAAATTTCCTGGTGCTTTTACTTACCATTAACCCACCTCTTCCCTGGTGCTTTATGGTCTTGGTTTGGAGGAAACGGCTGCCCACTTTCCAATTCCCTAGAGGGGAACCAGAAGAACAGAGCAATGTTCTGACTTACCGGGAGTTTGCCTGAATGACTGGTCTCTATTTCACCTAACTTTGAGCTCAGGAAGGCAAAATCATTGGGTGGTGTTCATGAAAGCTGCTGGGAACCTAAGACCCACAGATGCTTGGGGCAAGAGATTTTGGGTGAAGACATTTAATTAACCATCTAAGGCAGCATCTCAGTTCCCGTTTCTCTTCTTTAAACTGAAGGAATCAAAGATCTGGTTTACAGCTTTCTAATGTGTCTGGACTGCTTAAAGGACTGGTCTCTGTTTCACCTAACTTAGATCTCTGGTGCTGAAAAGTGGTGAAAACATCAAGAGCTGCTTGTAAAAGCTGAAGGAGGACTACAGACCTGCAGGAGCCTGGAGCAAGAGATTATGGGTAGACATAATATGTTCTTATAATTGTTTGTATTTCTTTGGTGTTGGTTGTGATCTCTCCTCTTTCATTCATGATATTATTTATTTGGGTCCTTTCTCCTTTCTTTTTGATAAGTCTGACCAGGGGTTTATCAATCTTGTTAATTCTTTCAAAGAACCAGCTCCTAGTTTTGTTGATCTGTTCTACTGTTCTTTTGGTTTCTATTTCATTGATTTCTGCTCTGATCTTTATTATTTCTCTTCTCTTGCTGGGTTTAAGCTTTATTTGCTGTTCTTTCTCCAGCTCCTTTAGGTGTAGGGTTAGGTTTTGTATTTGAGACCTTTCCTGTTTCTTGAGAAAGGCTTGTATTGCTATATACTTTCCTCTTAGGACTGCCTTTGCTGCACCTCAAAGATTTTGAACAGTTGTGTTTTCATTTTCATTGGTTTCCACAAATTTTTAAAATTCTTCTTTAATTTCCTGGTTGACCCATTCATTCTTCAGTAGGATGCTCTTTAGCCTCCATGTATTTGAGTTCTTTCCGACTTTCCTCTTGTGATTGAGTTCTAGTTTCAAAGCATTGTGGTCTGAAAATATGCAGGGAATGAGCAGCTATATGCCAGCAAATTAGATAATCTGGAAGAAATGGATGCATTCCTAGAGATGGATCAACAACCAAAACTGAACCAGGAAGAAATAGAAAACCTGAATAGACCTATAACCACTAAGGAAATTGAAGCAGTCATCAAAAATCTCCAAACAAACAAAAGCCCAGGGCCAGATGGCTTCCCAGGGGAATTCTACCAAACATTTAAAGAAGAATTAATACCTATTCTTCTGAAGCTGTCCCAAAAAATAGAAATGGAAGGAAAAGTTCCAAACTCGTTTTATGAGGCCACCATTACCTTGATCCCAAAACCAGACAAAGACCCCAACAAAAAGGAGAATTACCAACCAATATCCTTGATGAACATGGATGCAAAAATTCTCACCAAAATACTAACCAATAGGATCCAACAGTACATTAAAAGGATTATTCACCACGACCAAGTGGGATTTATCCCTGGGCTGCAAGGTTGGTTCAACATCCACAAATCAATCATTGTGATACAATACATTAAAAAAAGAAAGAACAAGAACCATATGATCCTCTCAATAGATGCAGAAAAAGCATTTGACAAAGTACAACATCCTTTCTTGATCAAAACTCTTCAGAGTATAGGGATAGAGGGTACATACCTCAATATCATAAAAGCCATCTATGAAAAACCTACAGCGAATATCATTCTCAATGGGGAAAAACTGAGAGCTTTCCCTCTAAGGTCAGGAACACGGCAGGGATGTCCACTATCACCACAGCTATTCAACATAGTATTAGAAGTCCTAGCCACAGCAATCAGACAACAAAAAGAAATAAAAGGCATCCGAATCGACAAAGAAGAAGTCAAACTCTCACTCTTTGCAGATGATACGATACTTTATGTGGAAAACCCAAAAGACTCCAACCCCAGAACTGTTAGAACTCATACAGGAATTCAGTAAAGTGGCAGGATATAAAATCAATGTACAGAAATCAGTGGCATTCCTATACACCAAAAACAAGACAGAAGAAAAAGAAATTAAGGAGTTGATCCCATTTACAATTGCACCCAAAATAGGATATAAAATCAATGCACAGAAATCAGTGGCATTCCTATACACCAACAACAAGACAGAAGAAAGAGAAATCAAGGAGTCCATCCCATTTACAATTGCACCCCAAACCATAAGATACCTAGGAATAAACCTAACCAAAGAGGCAAAGAATCTGTACTCAGAAAACTATAAAATACTCATGAAAGAAATTGAGGAAGACACAAAGAAATGGAAAAACATTCCATGCTCATGGATCGGAAGAACAAATATTGTGAAGATGTCAATGCTACCTAGAGCAATCTACACATTTAATGCAAATCCCTCCCTATCAAAATACCATCCACTTTTTTCAAAGAAATGGAACAAATAATCCTAAAATTTGTATGGAACCAAAAAAGACCCCGAATAGCCAGAGGAATGTTGAAAAAGAAAAGCAAAGCTGGTGGCATCACAATTCCGGACTTCCAGGTCTATTACAAAGCTGTCATCATCAAGACAGTATGGTACTGGCACAAAAACAGACACATAGATCAATGGAACAGAATAGAGAGCCCAGAAATGGACCCTCAACTCTATGGTCAAGTAATCTTCGACAAAGCAGGAAAGAATGTCCAGTGGAAAAAAGTCTCTTCAACAAATGGTGTTGGGAAAATTGGACAGCCACATGCAGAAGAATGAAACTGGACCATTTCCTTACACCACACACAAAAATAGACTCAAAATGGTTGAAAGACCTAAATGTGAGACAGGAGTCCATCAACATCCTAAAGGAGAACACAGGCAGCAACCTCTTTGACCTCAACTGCAGCAACTTCTTCCTAGAAACATCACCAAAGGCAAGGGAAGCAAGGGCAAAAATGAACTATTGGGACTTCCTCAAGATAAAAAGCTTTTGCATAGCAAAAGAAACAGTCAACAAAACCAAAAGACAACCGACAGAATGGGAGAAGATATTTGCAAATTTCATATCAGATAAAGGGCTAGTATCCAAAATCTATAAAGAACTTATCAAACTCAACACCCAAAGAACAAATGATCCAATCAAGAAATTTGCAGAAGACATGAATAGATATTTTTCCAAAGAAGACATCCAAATGTCCAACAGACACATGAAAAAGTGCTCAACATCGCTCGGCATCAGGGAAATCCAAATCAAAACCTCAATGAGATATCACCTCACACCAGTCAGAATGGCTAAAATTAATAAGTCAGGAAACGACAGATGTTGGCGGGGATGTGGAGAAAGGGGAACCCTCCTACACTGTTGGTGGGAGTGCAAGCTGGTGCAGGTACTCTGAAAAACAGTACGGAGTTTCCTCAAAAAGTTGAAAATAGAACTACCATAAGGTCCAGCAATTGCACTACTGGGTATTTATCCCAAAGATACAAATGTAAGGATCTGAAGGGGTACGTGCAACCCGATGTTTATAGCAGCAATGTCCACAATAGCCAAACTGGAAAGAGCCAAGATGTCCATCGACAGATAAATGGATAAAGAAGAAGTGGTATATATATACAATGGTATATTATGCAGCCATCAAAAGGAATGAAATCTTGCCATTTGCAATAATGTGGATGGAACTGGAGGGTATTATGCTGAGCTAAATATGTCAATCAGAGAAAGACATGTATCATATGACCTCACTTATATGAGGAATTCTTAATTTCAGAAAACAAACTGGGGGTTGCTGGAGTGGTGGGGGGTGGGAGGGATGGGGTGGCTGGGTGATACACATTGGGGAGGGTATGTGCTATGGTGAGCACTGTGAATTGTGTAAGACTGTTGAATCACAGACCTGTACCTCTGAAACAAATAATACATTATATGTTAAAAAAAAGAAGAAGATAGCAGGAGGGGAAGAATGAAGGGAGGGAAATCAGAGGGGGAGACGAACCATGAGAGACTATGGACTCTGAAAAACAAACTGAGGGTTCTAGAGGGGAGGGGGTGGGGGATGGGTTAGCCTGGTGATGGGAATTAAAGAAGGCACGTTCTGCATGGAGCACTGGGTGTTATGCTCAAACAATGAATCATGGAACACTACATCAAAAACTAATGATGTAATGTATGGTGATTAACATAACATAATAATAAAAAAAGAAGAGATTATGGGTGGAAACATACAATAGACCATCTAAGACTTCAAGGAGAAACTGATGTGACATGCTTTGGGAAATTAAGACACGCAGAAGCAGCCCTGTATATAGGAGAATTGAAAAACCCACACACAAGCCCAGACAAGGTACATTCTATAAAAAGGCCTGAGAAGACCTTCACCCTTCATCTTGGGCTGATCCCAAGGATCAAAGCCTGTCCAGCTAAGTAAAGGACTTCCAAAGCAAAAATGTTTATTTTTTTATGCGGTCCAGTTTCTTTCTTTTTCTTTCTTTTGTTACTAATGCTTTTGGTCCATATCCAGGAACTCAACAACAACAAAATATAAATAACACAGTTTTATGAAGTTTATTATATATTACAAAAACTAGAACGGTCTGTTAAGTCTTTTATTTGGGAATCATTTGAATAAAATATATGATATGACCATATAATGGAAAAGTATGAACCTATTTAAAATTAGACTGTAGGGGCACCTGGGTGGCTCACTTGGTTAAGTGTCTGCCTTTGGCTCTGGTCATGATCCCAGGGTCCGGGGATCGAGCCCCGCATCGGGATCCCTGCTCAGTGGGGAGTCTGCTTCTCCCTCTGCTTCTCCCCTTGGCTTGTTCTCTCTCTCTCTCTCTCAAATAAATAAATAAATCTTTAAAAAAAAATAAATAAATAATAAAATTAGATTGTAGATCTATATTTATTGACATAGAAAATGTCCATGACTTTTTGAGTACCAAAAATATATGAAAATAGTAAATGTATTATTACTCATTATGTATAAATATTATTTGTGTATAGGTAAGTAGGTTGATAGATACAGAGAGAACATATTCATGGAAGGGTAGATACAAAACAGTTAACACTATTTCTTTCCAGGAGTTAGAATTAAAAGTAAATTTTACTTTAATAATTATACTTTCTCTACATCAAATTTGTTATAATAAGAATATATTATTTATATAAACAGAGAAAATATAAAGCTATTTTCATTCTGGAAAATATAATGCAAGTTACTTTTTACAAACAATGTCTTTTGAGGGGCGCCTGGGTGGCTCAGTCATTAAACGTCTGCCTTTGGCTCAGGTCATGATCCCAGGGTCCTGGGATCGAGCCCTGCGTCAGCCTCCCTGCTCAGCGGGAAGCCTGCTTCTCCCTCTCCCACTGCCCCTGCTTGTGTTCCTTCTCTCGCTGTGTCTCTCTGTCCAATAAATAAATAAAATCTTTAAAAAAACAAAAAAACCAATGTCTTTTGAAATTAATATGAAGAAATACATTATTTCTTCTCCCAGTTAATTAAATACCACCAAAGAATAATTAATTATGTACAGAAACAGATTAACAACAATTTCTGTGTTCTCTACCATTTATTTTCAGTCACTAACAAGATTTTTTTATTTCTAACAATAATTTTCAAAATATACAAAGTAAGTTTATTCTAATTAACTTGTCTTTTTTTGATGTGTGTGTATCTGTGTATAATTTTAGTTTCAAATAGTATTCTCTTACATTCACTGTTCATATACAGAAGGCAGATGGTTGTCAAAGAGACAAGATAAGAAAAGATGTGTTTATCTACCTTCCAGAAGTGAAGATTTCTAATTAATTTTGCTTTCACTTTACAGATGTCACTTGAGGTAAGCTATCAGCTTTCCAACTGGCAGGCTAGCTGATGAAAATTCAACCAACATTTCCAATTCCTTTTGGCATTCGCACAGGTTGCTTGATGTTATAAATAAGCAGGGAAAAAAAAGTTTAAGGGTTGATTAAATCCTTATTAGTGGAAATTTGCAATGTGCATCCTCAAGAGCCTTTTGTTATAATACAAGGAAGTTTATTTCAAACTCTTTTACTCCAATGTGCTTAAGGGTAATGAATAATAGGCATTATGAATTGTGAATAGAGATAGAGATACTATATATCATGGATAATGATTTTTTTTTTTTAGAATCATATGCCTAATGGTTGTTAATTACCATAGAGAATATATAATAAATAAAAATGAATGATCGTTAGCCCATTTGGAGAAATCTAACCTTACTCTTTTATGCATGCAAATTCATCCAAAGGTTTCAATAGGCATTTAGACATGTACAACAGTACAAAAACCCCACTTCATTTACAAATAGCTCTAAGGGTGTTCTGTTATTTATAGAACATGTCTTTGAAATGTCCACCATTTTTAAGGGGTACTTAAAAAGGGTAGTTATTACTTATAGTAACCAAAAAAATCTTTTTTGGTATCTTTTCCCCAGTGTTAAGTATCTTTATTTTCCAAAACAAAAATGGAATCATTGTCGTTGAATTGTTTTTCAGATTAGGAAAGTCATAGTTTACCATAGTCTCAGAAACAGACTCTGAGATATGTATATGCATGCAGATGATTACTGGGAAGTGCTCTCAAAAATATCATTTGTTCATAAGTGAGGGAAGGAGGTTAGACAGGGAGTAGTTGGACCGTCATGCAATTGAACTAGAAGCCTTGACCTCACAGGTTTCTGTGGAGCTGACATGGCCTTACAAGTATCTCAAAAGGAGGCAAGGTCCAGCTGTTGTGACCATTCCATCAACCAGTCATTGGTTGTGGGATGCCCCCAGGGAAAGAGTGTAACCTTGGGGATAGCAACTCCTTTAAGCTGACTACAATGTACTGGGTAACTAATGCCACAGGCTTGAAGAGGGAGGGATCCGAATGTTTCACCATAGCACAGTAAAAAGTACACACAATGCTGGAAGATGTAAATAAGAAAGTAAAAATCTCCATAATCTCATCAACCATACATAAGCAAAGTTAACTTTTTATTTGGTCTTTGTGTATCATCGAATTCTAAAAAAACCACAAGTCATTCTTGAGTGCTCTCCTTGCCTCTCCCTTGCTTGTACATCCAATAAACTAACAACTCTTGACAATTTTATACACTAAATGTTTCTTAAATCCATCTCTACTTCCAATGTTATCTCCATTTCAATGGCCCTGATTCAGGCCCTCATCTCTTTCTTCATTTATAACATCTGCATTTTTACTGACTCCTCAATTCATTGGCTGTTACCTCACTCCTTCTTGCCTTAGGTTTTCCTACCTGACTTTTTCTTCACAATATATACCACGATGTTTTATTATTTAATGGATTTTCTTAATTGTACACATTTACCATATTATGCTTAAAGACTTCTGGTGACTTTCCATTGTGCTTAGAATAAAATCCAAGCTTCATACTCTGGCTTACAAAGCCCTACACAATCCAACCTTTGCCTACCTCTTCAGAATCTACCACAGTCCATCCATAATTTCTTTGTTCTGTTCTTTAATTATGTACCCACCAAGGTCACTCACATTGAGTTCTCTGATTAAATGTCATCTGGGAGAGCTCTATTGACCACTCCAGCTTAAATAGTTACTTAGTCACTAGCATATCCTTTTTCCATTTTCTTCATGGCACTCATCACAAGGTATGAATATTTGGCAACTCTCTGTCTAACCCCACCTTTAGAATATAACCCCCAGATTACAGTAAATCTATGTTTGCCTGACGTACTGTTTCCTTAGCATCTAGAAATTTGTCTGCTACATAGTAGTCTATTCATAAACAAATGAATAAATGTTTTTGTCTTTGTTTCTTTTCTTTCTTTATGTTATGTTAATCACCATACATTACATCATTAGTTTTTGATGTAGTGTTCCATGATTCATTGTTTGCGTATAACACCCAGTGCTCCATTCAGTACATGCCTTCTTTAATACCCATCCTCTTGTGATTGAGTTCTAGTTTCAAAGCATTGTGTTCTGAAAATATGCAGGGAATGATCCCAATCTTTTGGTACCAGTTGAGACCTGATTTGTGACCTAGGATGTGACCTATTCTGGAGAATGTTCCATGGGCACTAGAGAAGAATGAGTATTCTGTTGCTTTGGGATGGAATGTTCCGAATATATCTGTGAAGTCCATTTGGTCTCATGTGTTATTTAGTCTTTATTTCCTTGTTGATCTTTTGCTTAGATGATCTACCCATTTCAGTGAGGGGGGTGTTAAAGTCCCCCACTATTATTGTATTGTGTTGTCAATGTGTTTCTTTGCTTTTGTTATTAATTGGCTTATATAATTGGCTGCTCCCATGTTAGGGGCATAGATATTTACAACCGTTAGATCTTCTTGGTGGATAGACCCTTTAAGTAGGATATAGTGTCCTTCCTCATTTCCTATTATAGTCTTTGGTTTAAAATCTAATTTGTCTGATATAAGGATTGCCACCCCAGCTTTCTTTTGGTGTCCATTAGCATGGTAACTGGTTTTCCACCCCCTCACTTTCAATCTGGGGGTGTCTTTGGTTCTAAAATGAGTTCTTGCAGACAGCATATCAATGGGTCTTGTTTTTTTATCCAATCTGATAGCCTGTATCTTTTGATTGGGGCATTTAGCCCATTTACATTCAGGGTAATTATTGAAAGATATGAATTTAGTGCCATTGTATTGCCTGTAAGGTGACTGTTACTGTATATTGTCTGTGTTCCGTTCTGGTCTATGTTACTTTTAGGCTCTCTCTTTGCTTAGAGGACCCCTTTCAATATTTCTTGTAGGGCTGGTTTCGTGTTTGCAAATTCCTTTAGTTTTTGTTTGTTCTGGAAGCTTTTTCTCTCTCCTTCAATTTTCAATGACAGCCTAGCTGGATATAGTATTCTTGGCTGCATAATTTTCTCATTTGGTGCTCTGAATATATCATGCCAATCCTTTCTGGCCTGCCAGGTCTCTGTGGATAAGTCTGTTGCCAATCTAATGTTTCTACCATTGTAGGTTACAGACCTCTTCTTCCAAGCTGCTTTCAGGATTTTCTCTTTGTCTCTGAGACTCGTAAGTTTTACTATTAGATGTCAGGGTGTTGACCTATTTTTATTGATTTTGAGGGGGTTTCTCTGTGCCTCCTGGATTTTGATGCCTGTTTCCTTCCCCAAATTGGGGAAGTTCTTGCTATAATTTGCTCCAATATAACTTCTGCCCCTCTCTCTCTTTCTTCTTCTTCTGGGATCCCAATTATTCTAATACTGTTTTGTCTTATGGTATCACTTATCTCTCAGATTCTGCCCTCATGATCCAGTAGTTGTTTATCTCTCTTTTTCTCAGCTTCTTTATTCTCCATCATTTGGTCTTCTATATCACTGATTCACTCTTCTGCCTCATTTATCATAGCTGTTAGAGCCTCCATTTTTTATTGCACCTCATTAATAGCTTTTTTGATCTCTACTTGGTTAGATTTTAGTTCTTTTATTTCTCCAGAAAGGGTTTCTCTAATATCGTCCATGCTTTTTTCAAGCCCAGCTAGTATCTTTAAAATAGTCATTCTGAACTTTAGTTCCGATATCTTACTAATGTCTGTATTGATTAGGTCCCTGGCAGTCGGTATTGCCTCTTTTTCTTTTTTTTTGAGGTGAATTTTTTCCATCTTATCATTTTGTCCAGAGGACAATAGATGAATGAGAGAACAAAATGCTAACAGGGTAATAACGACCCCAGAAAAATATATACTAAACAAATCAGAAGAGACCTGAAACCAGGGGAAAAGAAAGGGAAAGAAAGAAAAAGGAAAAAAAAACAAAAAAGATAAAACAAACAAACAAACAAACAAAAAAACAGAATATGATCAAATATGATCAGGCTGGTGCCTAGATCAGTGCCACACACTAGATTTTGGGCATATTTTGGTCTGTTAGAAGAAAGTGCCTCCCAAAATTTTAAAGAAAGAAAAACTTATATATGTACAAAAATAAGGGTAAATATGATGAAGGGATGGAATATGACTGTAAAGATGAAAATTATAAGATTTTATAAAAGGAATTGATAAGTTGGTTGAAAAAAGAAAGAAGAGGATTTTTTTTTAAAAAAGGGAGAGAATGTGATCAGGCAGGAGACTAGAACAAAGCCATACACTAGAGATTTAACGTATATTTTTGTCTGTTAGAAGAAACTGTATCCCAAAATTTTAAAGAGAGAACAACTTATATATAGATACCAAACATAAGGTTAACTACTATGAAGTGATGGAATATGACTCTAAAAATGAAAAATAAAAAAAGATTTTTTTTTTTAAAAAAAGGGATTGATAAGATGTTGGTTGAAAAAGGGAAAAAGAAAAATTTAAAAAAAAGAAAAAAGAAAATTAAAGAAAATTAACTTTGAAAGACTAAAGAATCATGGGAAAAAAGCCATGAATTCTATGTGAAAACCCCTAGTGCTGGAGTCCTGCCATTCTCATTGATTGGTAAACTTGGGTTTGGCTGGCTGTTCTTGCTGATCTTCTGAGGGAGGGGTCTGTTGCCATGCTTCTCAAATGTCTTTACTGGAGGCGGAATTGCCCCACCCTTGCTGGGGCCAGGCTAAGTAATCTGCTCGTGTTTGCTCTCGGGAGCTTTTGTTCCCTGCAAGCTTTCCATACAGCTTTAGAGGACGAGAGTGAAAATGGCGGCCTCCCAATCTCCGCCCCAGAGGAGCTGAGAACTCAGGGTCCCACTCCTTAGTGAGCCCCCAGAGAAAAGCAATCAATCACTCCTGTCTCCCCGGTCTCCGGCCGCACTCCGTGCTCACCCGGCCGGTGACGGAGCATTTCTATCTCTGGCACAGGACCCTGTTTGAAGTCTCCAAACCCAGCAGATTCCTACAGTGCACTCCTGCGCTGCTTCTCCCGGGGGAGGAAGGTGAGTCTCCCCGGATCTGCTGCTTGTTGGGTCCCTGCTAGAAGAGCAGTGGTCCAACTGTGCCTCAGATCATGGTTTATGGCAACCCCAAGCTGAGAGCCCACTCCTTGGCTCCATCTTTGCAGTTGGCTTCCCTGCTTCAATACCTGGGAGCTCTGCTGCACTCAGGCATCCCCGGTCTTTCTGTGACCCCGAGGGACCTGAGACCACACTGTCCCAGCGAGAGTTCCACCCCCCACTTAGCCACTGGAGTGAGGTCCCTCAGCAGAGCCGACTTCTAAAATTTCTGATTTTGTGCTCCACAGCTCTATCACTTCCAGTAGCGGCTGAAGGAGGCTCCCGCCCCCCGCAGTCTATCTTTCTGAATATTGCCTCAGATTCACTTCTCTGCATGTCCTACCTTGCAGAAAGTGGTCACTTTTCTGTTCGGACAGTTGTTGCTATTCTTTTCTTTGATCTCCTGTTGAGTTCGTAGGTGTTCAGAATGGTTTGATCCCTATCTAGCCAAATTCCTGGGACCAGACAAAATTTAGGTCTCCTCCGCCATCTTGCTCCTCCCCCTCCTGCCTTTGTTTCTTATGAGACTATAGGTCTCTAAAAACTAGAGCATATGCCTTAATTTGAAATCCTTCTGTTTATCACTAATTCCAAACAAAAGTGCCTAGAATAGAGCACAGGTTCAAAATGATGTAGGATTTCACAGCTTTGTTTTTATAATTTTGGGTGATGGATTGTGGGACTCCTGGGATCGTGTCCATTTGACTTGTTTTGTGACTGCTTGTTTTACATTCTCTAAAATCTTAGAGAAATATTCTAGATCTATAAGTTAATTCTTCATTACTCAAAACATCTATATGCTGACTTTCTTCCTTCATTTCTTCCTGAAAAATGCAGACCAGAAGCTTTTCGGGTTTGCGTGAAGAAGTCATGTTCACTGAGGTGGGATTGTTCAAGAGATTATTGGGTCCAACACAAGGAAATGGGACTGAGGTTTAGCAGAATCAGGATATTTGTTTCATAAAAGTAGACTAGGAAAATATGTAAATATATAGAGGATAGCAGGACCTGCTATCTCACTGTCAGAGAAGAGAGTTACAAACATAAGAAAATAAAAGAAGGGGAAGGTTAAGAATCAACACTGTGGTTAGGTTTTACAATTGGAAATATTAGAGAAAACCCATGGTTTTAAATATATGAAAAAGTATAGAAATATAGAAAAATATACATGCATATATATTATATATAACTTTTCCAGTGAGAGTCCTGGGAGCAATAAGTGTATCAATGACATATATTTTGATCTCTAATGTTACTCTCCAATAAAAAGAACCAGAGCTCCTTGGAAAAATGGATGGGTGGATGGGGAAGAAAAAGTACAAGGTGAGGCTGTAACATCCTGTTGTTCCAGAAAGTAAGAAAGTTTGAAAGAATGATGAGAGCATCTCCAATGGATGCAGAAGCTATCTTGCAAGGACTCATATTGGTCAGAGATGGACAGTGTGACCTTTCAAATTAGCAAAAATAAATAGATAATAAATAAATAAATAAATAAATAAATAAATTGCATAGAAATAAATTGCATAGAACATAAAATGTTCAATGATCTATACTGACAAAGGAAGGAAGGAAAGAAGGAAAGAAGGAAGGAAGGAAAGAAGGAAGGAAGGAAGAAGGAAGGAAAAAGTTCTACTATAGAGTGAAATGCTAACTAATAAATATAGAAGGACAGATGGAATTAGAAAGTCACTGACAATCATCAAAGTAATAATTAAGGCAAGAAACGGATGCTAAAACTTCTGGGTGAAGGTTTGATGAGAAGAGGGATATGCACATAGTGTCAAAGGATTGCCTCAAAAATACATGTTGAATTCAAAAGGAACAAGTAACTTATAAAAAATATCTAGCAGACACCACTTTAATCAAATCATCAAAGTTAACATCACCAGTAAAGGGATAAGTTGAAATCTTCTATCACCTTATAAGATATAAGATATACTGAAAAAAATACAACTTATTTTCTGTAATATTCATGCCGAAAATGTATAACCTGAACCTAAGCACAAAGAAACATGAGACAAACACAAACTGAGGTATATTCTACCAAATAACCTGCCTGTAATTTTTAAAACCATCAACGTTAATAAAGTCAAGGAGAAACTGAGGAATTGTTCCAGATTGAAGAAGACTAAAGAAAATTACATCCTTAATACACTGAATTACTCCCATTTGGATCCTTTATCTGTGAAGGATAGTATTGGAACATTTGATGGAATTTAAATGGACTACATGGAAAAGTTGTAACCTATTAAAGCTTATTTATTAATTTTGATTGTCATACTGTTGTTAAATAAGAGAGTGTCTCCACAGAAAATAAATGTCAAAGGATTCCTGGGTAGCATGGCATCAATTTGCTCTTGATTGATTCAGGAAAAAAAAAAAAAAAGTTTTCTACTTCTTTGCAACTTTTTTGTAAGTCTGAAATTGTTTCTAAAAATAACATTGTCGTGGTGCCTGGGTGGCTTAGTCAGTTAAGCATCTGCCTTTGGGTCAGGTCATGATCCCAGGGTCCTGGGATCAAGCCACGCATCAGGCTCTCTGCTCAGTGGGGAGCCTGCTTCTCCCTCTCCCTCTGCCTGCCGCTCCCCCTGCTTGTGCTTGCTCTCGCTCGCTCTCTCTCTCTGTCAAATAAGTAAATAAAATCTTGAAGAAGTAAGAAAATAAAAATAACATTGTTAATAGAATTTTTGGATCCTTCATTAAATAATGAGCATTTATCTAGTACTTGAATGTATCTGGATTTCATCCCCTCCTGCTTCTTTAGGAACCTAGCTGAGTCAAATATTCTGTTTTTTTCAACTTCATCTAAGGATTCTCTACAATATTTAGACATATTCAATCTCTACAATCTTAAAACAAACAAATAAATTTACAGTCAAACAAAACTTCCTTGGCTGTACATGCTCCTTATTAGTCCTATATTGCACAGCCAACCTACTTGAAAGGATAGTTTATTCACTTTTTCCACATTTTCTCTCAAACAACTTCAGATTGGCTTCCAGTTCTATCATTACACTAAAACAACTCTTTTTTTTCTCATAGTAGCCAATGACTTTCTAGATGCCAAATCCAATGGTGGCTTTCAAGTCTTGTCCTATTCAAAACTACACTTGGCACTGTTGCTTGAGTGATGTTTCTAATACCCAAATATGACCACATCAATCCATTGGTTAAAGCTGTTTATGATACCCCATAGTATTTAGAATAAAGACCAATATCCTGAGAATGGCATAAAGGCCCCTTCAAGATCTGGCATCTGTCTACTTTTCTCATTTCATCTCTTGTCCCTCCATCTCTCCCAGAGTCTTGCTGAAATCTGTACAATTCATTCTATCACTATAGTTTCAGCACTGATCTCAGTGAGGCATATATGAATTGTTAAGTAAATATTCAATTAATGGGTGCTTACTATGTGTTTAGAACTGTGCTAGATGCTGTGGGAAATTCAAAGAAATATTAAAAGGAATGCCTTTTCAAGAACATTATTGATAATGTCATTGATTTCACTGATAATGAAAATGCAAAGAAATAGTCAAAGTTAATGCCTATTAACTAGGAATCATTTCCAAGTAATGTTTGTGAAATTTTTTCCCCTAATATTAACAAGTTTGTTATGGCAAAAATAATTTTTTAAGGAGGAAATAACATTTTAACATAAAAATGATCAATAGAGTCATGTTATTTTTTTAAATTTTATTTTATTATGTTATGTTAGTCATCATACATTACATCATTAGTTTTTGATGTAGTGTTCCATGATCCATTGTTTGCATATAACACCCAGTGCTCCATTCAATATGTGCCCTCATTAATACCCATCACTGGGCTAACTCATCTCCCCACTCACCTCCCCTCTAAAACCCTCAGTTTGTTTCTCAGAGTCCATAGTCTCTCATGGTTCGTTAGAGTCATGTTATTATTAAATCAAACTAATCAACTGATGTGTTTAGTACCTATTATGTAATAAATTACAGTTATAAACAACTATAGACAAAATATCACGTTTAATATAATTGTAGTTACTCACACATATAACTTTTTTAAATGAGAACTTGAAACTTCTGGTGTAGTAAAGAATTTTCTCTGCTCTTTTCTAGAAAACGCTCCAAAACAAAAAGAGGAATAACAGCAACAACAACAACTACTGGAAACACAATCTTCAATGAGACTAAGAGCTATTAACCATTTCAAAATAGAGCAAGTATTAAAACTAGCAGTTAGGAGACAGGACAAACCTAAGCACCTGGGTAGGATGGGAAATGGGAAGAAACTAATCTGATGTAATTTGCCATAGAATTTCAGGAAATTCATGCTTTAGAGCCCTAGGAATCTCTGAATATATGAGTGATGCTAGAAGGGCAGAAAATAAAGACAGTCTTTGAAAATCTGAAAAAGGATAAATTAAATTCTACCCCCATATGTAGGTCCTTTCTTTTGTCTCTCAGAGCCAAATAACTATACATCTCCATCCCTACCCCCATGAAAGAAAAAATACATTCTTTGGCATGGGGGAGGTAACATATAGAAAATATTAAATAAAAATCTGCGTACTGAAAGATGGAACTCTCATTCCTCCCACACCCAGCAATAACATGCCATAAACAAGGTTAATATTCGTAACTAGGAGACTGGTAAATGGTTTTCTGAAGAAACTGAACCATTACTGAGAAAATCTACAGGCAATAGCATTTAGTGCCACCCCCCCCACCCCATTGCCAGATGACCGAATGATAATCATAGCAAAAGCATGATGCAGTAAGGTACAAAAACTTATTAGGATGTATTTTTAAATACAAATGACAACCCCAAATCACCAGACATTACCAGAAAGCTTCTAAAATTAAAACAAAACAAAACAAAGGAAGAAAAAAAAAAGCTTAGAGGGGTTGGGGCGCCTGGGTGGTTCAGTCAGTTAAGCATACAACTCTTGATTTTGGCTCAGGCCATGATCTCAGGGTTGTGGGATCAAGCTCCATGTTGGGCTCTGCCCTGGGCGTGGAGCCTGCTTAAGATTCTCTCTCTCTTTCCCTCTTCCCCCTCCCCCTTCTCTACTTAAAAAAAATGCTTAGAAGGGTGAGATAGGAGATCCCCTGTGGCATCCCACAACAGAAACAATTTGACAGTCATCCATAAACTTTGTGCCTTTGTGGGAGTTCTAGAATCTAGGTAGGAGGTTGCAAAACCCCAGGGAACCCAACACCAAGAGGGTCATTTCGAAAAGTCAGGCCCATGCCCAGAGGGCAGACTCATTAACAAAGGACCTGGAGACAGACCTAGGAATAGCTCCATCCCACTATGGATTTAGTTACAACCCCATTTGGCCCTGGTACTGCCACCGGTACTATCTAAAAGGTAACCCAGGAGGAATCACATCCTTTTGTGCTTCAAGTGACAGGACCCCTAAATTCAGTCTTGGCTATGGACCCTGATGTGGTCCATAACATGGCTTTAGGCTCTCTCAGCCACAGTCTTAGAGTAGTTGTGCTTCTCAAGGACTAGAAGGGAGACATACCCATTCATATTTTCAGACGCAGGTCTGCAGACCTCAGTCCTGGCTGTGGACCCTGAAAAAGCACTTTGTTCCAACTTTACCTAAGTGCAATTTGGGGCCAATCCTGAATGCCCAGGGACCTGCCAAATGGCCCTTCAGGAGCCTTTCCAGGGACTTGATAGGAGCCACACCTGGGAACAGACCCATATTCTGCTAACCAAACTGTGGACCCTGATGTGGACTCTGAGCCAGTGTTAGTCCTCCTGGTCAAGATCCTGGAGGCAGTTCTGTCTACCCAGGGACAAGACCAGAGCCATATCTACCAAGTCCCTGATAATGGAAACAACTGTGGACCCTACTGCAGACCCAGCAGCACATGGCCTGGTTCCAACCTCACTTGACTACATTCTTGGGGGAAATTCCATTAGTTTAGGGACCTGACAAGAGAAGGTTTTACCTGCCAAAACCAGTCAGTAAAGACTGGAAAAGATAATAAAGGCCATATATGACAAATCCATGGCTAACATCATACCCAATAGTGAAAAGTTCAAATAGTTGATATCTTATCAGAAGCCATGGAGGTCAAAAGGCAATGAGAAAATACATTTAATGTGCTGA
The DNA here is from genome assembly GCF_004348235.1 of Phoca vitulina. NCBI lineage: Eukaryota > Metazoa > Chordata > Mammalia > Carnivora > Phocidae > Phoca > Phoca vitulina. The sequence goes on along the minus strand of NW_022589765.1, from coordinate 711,949 downwards.
AAGGAGAAAAAAAAAAGCAACTATCAATCAAAAATTCTATATCCAGCAAAATTGTCTTTCAAAAATGAGAGGGGAATTAAGACATTTCCAGGTAAACAACAGGTGAAGGAATTTATTACCATTAAACCTGCCCTATAAGAAACGTTAAAGGTGGTCCCCAGGATGAAATGAAAGGAAACTAGGCAGTAACTCAAACCTTTATGAAGAAATGAAGATTTCCAAAAAAGGTAAATGGGTGAATACAAAAATCAGTATTATAGTATTTTTTAATGCTATTTTTATTACATGATTTAAAAGACAGAAGTATAAGAAATTATAAATATGTTGATAGGAACTCACTTTATGAAGATGTAACTTGTGACAATAATAGCATGAGAAAAAGCAGAGTGTATAGAAGTAGATTTTTTTATATGCTCAGCAGTTAAGTTGGTAAAATTCAAATTAGATTGTTATATATTTAGGATGTTAAATCCAATGGTGACAACAACAACAATATAGACTATACACAAAAGGAAATTAGAAGGAAATCAAAAGTGTTCACTAAAATAAGTTCACTGAATGAATAAGAATGTAGTAGTGGAAGGGTGCCATGGTGGCTCAGTCAGTTAAGCATCCCACTCTTGATTTCAGCTCAGGTCATGATCTCAGGATTGTGAGATGGAGCTTTGCCTTGGGGCTCCACACTCAGGGTGGAGTCTGCTTTTTATTCTCTCTCCCTCTCCCTCTGCACCTTCCCCCTGGTCTTTCTCTCACTCAAATAAATAAATAAATCTTTTAAAAAAATCATAAAAAGAATGTAATAGTGGAGGAAAAGGTGTACCAAAAAATCTGTAAGGCATACAGAAAAGAAAATGACAAAAGTAAGTCCTTCCTTATCAATAACTACATTCAGTATAATTGGATTAAATTATCCAGTCAAAAGGCAGAGATTAGCAGAATGGATTAAAAAAACATCAAGACCCACTATAAGCTGTCTACAAGGGACTCACTTTAGATCTAATGATGCAAATAGATTGAAAGTGAAAGAATGGAAAAAGATAATTTATGGACATAATAACTGAAAGAGAGCTATGGTGCCTATACTGATATCAGACCCAGTAGACTTTAAGTCAAAAGCTCTTACAAGAATAAAAGAAGGACATTGTATATTGATAAAAAGGCTAGTTCATTGGGAGCTTAATAACAATTATAAACACATAAACACCAAACTCATAACCCAAAAATGATAAATCAAACACTGATATAACTGGAGGGAAAAATAGCTCTACAGTAACAGAGACTTTAATACCCCAATTTCAATAATGTATAGTACATCTAAGCAGAAGATCAATAAGGAAATAAAGGATGTAAATAACACTATAAACCAACTAGACCTAGCAGATATATATAGAAAACTCCACCTGCTATAGACTGAACATGTCCCCCTCAAATTCACATAGTGAAATCCTAACTAAGTAATGCAATGGTATTAGGAGATGGAGCATTTGGGGACTGATTAGGTCATGAGGGCACAGGTCTCATAATTTGGATTAGTACCCTTATAAAAGAGAACCCAGAGAACTTCCTTGCCTGTTCCACCACATAAGGTTACAGCAAGAAGACAACCATCTATGCACCAGGAAGCAGCCTCTGAACCTGCTAGTGTCTTGATCTTGAACTTCCCAACTACCAGAATTCTGAGAAATAAATTTCTACTGTTTTTAAGTTACCAAGTTTATGGTATTTTTGTTATAGCAGCCTGAATTGCCTGAGACACAACCCAAACAAGAGAATAGATATTATTCTCAAGTACACATGAAAAATTCTCCAGGATAGATCACATATTACACCACAAAACAAGTCTCAATAAATTAAAAAAATATTTAAATAATACAAAGTATCTTCTCTGTACACAATGGAATAAATCTGAAAACCAATAAAAGAAAATTGGAAAATGCACAAATATGTAAAAATTTTAAAGCTGACTCTTAAAAACCAATGGGTCAAAGAACTGATGACAAGGGGTGCCTGGGTGGCTCAGTCGTTAAGCATCTGCCTTCAGCTCTGGTCATGATCCCAGGGTCCTGGGATCGAGCCCTGCACTGGGCTCTCAGCTCAATGGGAGGCTTGCTTCTCCCTCTCCCACTCCTCCTGCTTGTGTTCCCTCTCTTGCTGTGTCTCTCTCTGTCAAATAAATAAACTCTTAAAAAAAAGAATAGATGACAAGGGAAATTAGAAAGCACTTAGAGATGAATGACAACAAAAATACAACATGCCATAACTTATGGATGTAGTGAAGGTATTATTGAGGGAAATTTATAGTTGTAATGCTTATATTAAAAAAAGAAATGTTGCAAATGAATAATCTAATATTACATATTGAGGAACTAGGAAAAGAAGAGAATCCTAAACCTAAACCTAGTAGAATGAATGAAACAATTACTAAATATGGTAATTAATATTTATAATTAATCAAATTAGTATATTAACAGTAAAATAATAAATAAATAATAAATAAACTGTCCCAAAAAACAGAAAACAGAAGACTCAACTAAAATCACAAACGTAAATGTGTATATTACTACCAACCTCGAACAAATAAAAAGGACATACCAGGATACTCTGAATAAATTAGGTAACCTAGATGTAATGAACAAATTCCTAGAAATATGCAAATTACCTAAGCTGACTGAAATTGAAGTAGAGAATCTCAACAAACCTATAACAACTAAGAGCCTGAATCAGTAATCAAATCTTTCCAATAAAGAAAATCCAAGACTAAATGGCTTCACCAGTGAATTCTTCCAAATATTTAAAGAAAAGTTAACATCAGTCCATCTTATACTCTATATGGGCCCAACATTACCCTGATTCCAAAGCCAGATAAAGACATAACAAGAAAATTATATTACAGACCAAAATATGTTATGAATATAGATGTAAAAAACTCTACATTTTGTTATTAGATCCAATCCAACAGAGTATTAAAAGACTTACATACCATGACCAAGTGGGATTTATTCCAGGAATGCATGATGGTCCAACATAAGGAAATCAATCAATATAATACATCACACTAATAGAACAACAACAAAATCTCAATTGATACAGAAAATACATTTAAGAAATCCAAAATGTTTTTACAATAAAAACACCCAAAAAAGTAGGAATAGAAGGGAACTTCCTCAGCATGATAAAGAGCATTCATAAAAAATCCACAACTAACATTATATTCAATGGTGAAAGAATTAAGGCTTCTCCCCTAAGATCAGGAACAAGACAAGGATGCATGTTTCACCATTGCTACTCAACATTGTATTGGAAGTTCTAGCCAGAGCAATTAAACAGTAAAAACGAATAAAAGGAATCCAGATTGGAAAGGAAGAATTATAACTATCTGTATTCACAGATGACATGGTGAATGTATAGAAAATCTTAAAGAATCCACAAGAAAGCTACTAGAAGTAATAAATTAATTCAGCAAAGTTACAGGATATAAGATAAACACATAAAAATCAGTTGTGTCTCTATACACCAGCAATGAACAATCGAAAAAGGGAACTAAGGAAATAATTTCATTTACAACAGCATCTAGAAAAATAAAATTCCTATGGATAAATATAACCAGGATGGTGAATGAGTTTTACACTGAAAGATCCAGAACATTGCTGAAAGAACTTGAACAAGACCTAAATAAATGGAAAGACATCCTGTGTTCATGCATAGGAAGACTTGATATTGTTAAGGTGTCAATACTATTCAAAGTGTTGTATACATGGAGTGCAATCCTCATTAAAATTTCAACCGCCTCAAAACTATGATGCGATATCACCTCACACCTGTCAGAATGGCTAAAATTAACAACACAAGAAACATCAGGTGTTGGTGAGAATGTGGAGAAAAAGGAACCCTCTTGCCCTGTTGGTGGGAATGTAAACTGGTGCAGCTGCTGTGGAAAACAGTATGGAGGTTCCTCAGAAAGTTACAAATAGAGCTACCCTATGATCCAGCAATTGCACTACTGGATATTTACCCAAAGAATACAAGCATATTAATTCAAAGGGATGCATGCACCTCTATGTTGATCACAATATTATTGACAATATCCAAGATATGGAAGCACCCCAAGTGTCCCTTGATTGATTAATTTGATGAATGGATAGAAAAGAGGTTATAATATATACAATGGAATTATTCCAGCCATAAAAAAGAATGAAATCTTGCCATCTGCAGCAACATGGGTGAAGCTAGAGAGTATAATGCTAAGTGAAATAAGTCAGTCAGAAAAAGACAAATACCATATGATTTCACACATATGTGGAATTTAAGAAACAAAACATATGAGCAAAGGGAAAAAAAGAGAGAGAGAAAGACAAATTAAGAAATAGACTCCTAACTATAGAGAAAAAAACTGATGTTTACCAGAGGGAAGGGGGATGGGGATATGGGTGAAATAGATGATGGGGATTAAGGAGTGCACTTGTAGTGATGAGCACTGGGTGGTGTATGGAAGTGTTGAATCACTATATCATATACCTGAAACTAATATTACAGGGTATGTTAACTAACTGGAATTAAAATTTTAAAAAATAAATTAAAAAAAAATGATGATCTCCACAGTTCAATGTTTTTCATAATCTTAAGTATGGAGAAATCTTAAAATTAAAATATTTTTGTGAACAAATATTGAAAGTACAATCCTTTGATTATACTTTAACTTCATTTTCTCCCCTTAAGTTCCAGTAAAATAAATGCCATTTATTATTCAATAACTTGTATTGTATAATCCAGTTTTGGGCTATTTATCCATTCATTTATCCCTTCACTGATCTGTCATCTACCTACCTACTATGCATCCATCCATCAATCCATCCATCCATCCACCCAGTTGGTCTATCCTTCTATTTCAAATCTACAAAAATAAATTGCTGCTATAGTTAATACTACTGTATCACATATTTGCAAGTTGCTAAGAGTAGGTATTAAAAGTATAACAACAAATTTATAACTCTGTATGAGGATGGATATTAACTAGACTTATTGTGGTGATCATTCCACAATATATAAAATAACCCACCAGCCTCATTTCTGCGGAACTAAAAACTTATCCTCAAATTCATATGGAGTTGCAAGGGCCCTGAAAAGCAAAAACAATCTCGAAAAAGAATAAATTTGGAGGACTCACTACAAAGTTACTGTAATCAAGACAGTGTGGTACTTGCATAAGTATATCCATATAGACCAATGGAATAGAATTGAAAGCCCAAAAATAAACTCATAAATCAATGGTCAGTTGATTTTTGACAAGTATGCCAAATCCATCCAATGGGTAAAGAATAATCTTCAACAGGTGGTGCTGAGACAACTGGATATCCACATACAAAAGAACGAAGTCGGACTGCTGCCTCATACCATATACTAAAATTAACTCAAAATTTATCAGCATCCTAAATATAAGACTTAAAACCCATAAAACTTACAAGAAAACATAAGGTTAAATCTTCACAACCTTAGATTTAACAATGTATTTTTAGACATGAGACCAAAATTATAAAAAAAAATAGTAAAAATAAAAACAAATAAATGGGCTCCAGCAAAATTAAAAATGTTTGTGCCTCAGAGAACATTATCAAGAAAGTGAAAAGATAATCTAAAGAATTGGAGGATATATTTGCAAATTATGTATCTGATATGAATTCAATATCCACAATATCTAAGAAACTCTTAACAACTCTTCAACAGAAAGACAACCCAATTTAAAAATGGACAAATAATTTGAATGGACTTTTCTCTAAAGAAGATATAGGAATGACCAATAAGCATGGAAAAATAGTCAAAATCATTAGTCATTTGGGCAATGCAGATCAAAACCACAATGAGGTACCCTTTCATACCCACTAGCAAGGCTATAATTTAAAAAAAAAAATTAAAAATAACAAGTGTTAGTGAGGATGCAGAGAAATTGGAATCCTTGTACATTTCTGGTGAGACTAGAACATGGTATAGCTGCTGGGAAAAACAATTTGGCCGTTCTTCAAAAACCTAAGCATAGAATTACCATATGATCCAGCAATTCCAGTTCTTTGGTATGTGCCCAAAAGGATCTCAGACAAGAACTCAAAGACATACTTACTTGTATACCAGTATTCATTTCAGCATTATTTACAATAGCCACAAGTTAGAAAAAAACCCAAGAGTTTATCAACAGATGACTGAAGAAACAAAATCAAGTATATATTATACAATGGAATATTATTCAGCCATCAAAAGGGATGATGTTCTGGTACATGCAACATGGATGAACCTTGAAAACATGCTAAGTAAAATAAACCAGAAACAAAAAGGGCAAATATTTTATGATTCCATTTACAAAAAATATTAAGAATAGGGAAATTTATAGAAATAAGAAGTAGATTAATAGTTACTAGTGGCTAGAAAGAGGGAAGAATGGGAAATATCGATTAATGAGAGCAGAATTTCTATACAGTTTCTATTTGGGATGATCGAAAAATTTGAGAAATAGGTAGTGGTGATGGTCACACAACATTGTGAATGTAATTAATGCCACTGAATTGAACACTAAAAATGGGTAAAATGGCAAATTTTATGATATATATATATATATATATATATTCATTCCATAATTAAGAAATTAGAGTTATGGGGGAAAGGGTATTAGGTAAAAATTAAGAATATCTAAAGAAAATATGGACTTTTATTAATTTTAATGTTTCATTATTGGTTCATTGTGATAAATGAACCATGCTAATGTTAGATGATGATAATAATGATGATGATAATAATAATAATAGGAAAAATTAGATGTAGTCTACATGGTAATTCTCTCTATTATCTGCATTTTTCTACACATTTAAAACTGTTAAAACATAAAGTTTATTTTTTAAAAAAAGATTAATACAGTGGGAGAAGGTCTGTAAAATTGATTTTTTAAATAGTTTTCTTTATTGAAGTATAATTAACATACAGTGTTATATTAGTTTCAGATGTACAATATAGTGATTCAGCAATTCTATACATTATCCAGTGATCATCAAGATAAGTATACTCTTTTTTTATTTTATTTTATTATGTTATGTTAATCACCATACATTACATCATTAGTTTTTGATGTAGTGTTCATGATTCATTGTTTGCATATAACACCCAGTGCTCCATTCAATACGTATAATAAGTATACTCTTAATTCCCTTAACCTATTTCACCCATCTTCGTACCCACCTTCCCTCTGACAATCACCAGTTTGTTCTCTGTATTTAAGATTTTTTTTGTCACTTTCCCTTTCCTTGTTTGTTTTGTTTCTTTAATTTCACATATGAGTGAAATAATGTGGTATTTTGTCTTTCTCTGTATGACTTATTTCACTTAGCACTATACCCTGTAGATCCACCTATGGATGGCAAGATCTATTCTTTTTTTATGGCTCAGTAATACTTCATTGAATATATTTATATCTATACCACATCTTTATCCATTCATCTATGGGTGAACACTTGGATTGCTTCCATATCTTGGTTATTGTAAATAATGCTGCAATAAACATAAGGGTGTATATATCTTTTGAATTAATGTTTTCATTTTCTTTAGGTAAATACTCAGTAGTGGAATTACTGGATCGTATGATAATCCTATTTTTAATTTTTTGAGGAACCTCCATACTATTTTCTACAGTGGCTGCCTCAAGTCACATTCCCACCAATAGTGAGCGAGCAAGAATTTCTTTTCCTCCACATCCTTGCCAACACTTGTTATTTCTTGTGGGTATTTTTTTATTTTAGCTATTCTAACAGGTGAGAGATGGTATCTCACTGTGATTTTGATTTACATTTCCCTGATAATTAGTGAGTTGAGCATCTTTTCGTGTGTTTGTTGGTCGTCTGTATGTTTTCTTTGGAAAAATGTCTATTCAGGTTCTCTGCCCATTTTTAAATTGGAATATGCTGTTTTTTTGTTTTTTTCTGGGGTTTTTTGGTGTTGAGTTGTATAATTTATATATTTTAGATATTATCCCCCTTATTGGATATATCATTTACAAATGTCCTCTCCCATTCAGTAGGTTGCCTTTTTGTTTTGTTGATGGTTTCCTTCACTGTACAAAAGCTTTTTTATTTTAGTGTGGTTTCAATAGTTTAATTTTGCTTCTGTTTCTTTTGCCTGAAGAGATATATCCAGAAAAATGCTTCTACAGCTGGTGTCAAAGAAATTACTGCCTATGTATTCTTCTAGGAGTTTTATAGTTTCAGGTCTCACATATAGGCCTTTAATCCATTTTGAATTTATTTTTGTGTATGGTGTAAAAAAGTGGTCCAGTTTCATTCTTTTGAATGTAGCTATCCACTTATTTTTTTTAATTATTTAAAACAAAATGTTTTTTGTGTATAGACACAAAAATACAACTATGTAAAACACGAAGTCCAGAAATAAACCCAGCTACAATTGTGTTGCATCTTTAATAAAAATGACCATTTATTGAATGCCTTTCATATATCAGATATTTTATTCGCATAATTCTCAATCCTCACAATGATCCTGCAAGTCAAGTGTTACAATCTATAGACAAAAGGTTGTGGTTCAGTGAGGTTAAATAATCTGGCCAACATGGCACAGCTCTTAAGTAACAACATGAATTTGAAACCTAGTCTATAGTATTGTAAAACCTGTGATCTTTAAGGATTTTTTTAAGTTACTAGTAGATAAATAAATACCCTAAATATGCTGTGTAAATTCAACAACATATACTCTAAGTGGGCTAGGAAAAAAATCATCAAATTATAGAAAACCAAACAAAAATAGATTAGAATATTTATATTTGTGCAAAAATATTTTCTCTTTGAAGTAATAGACATTACAATCTTTACATTTGAAACTACATTTGAATTCAAACCCATATTCAAATATAAAAATTAAAAACCATAAAATAATAATTAAATAATACAAAAATCAGCTAGAAATTGTGGAAAATATTTATAGGGTTTACAACATAATGTTTGCATGTATGATATTTAAAGAATATAATCAACTTTATACGAACAACATCAAGTTCTCAATAGAAAAATGGACATAGAATTTGAACATATATTTCTCATAATAGAAAATTAGTATTTGAATATGTTGGAAAATGTGAATCCTCACTAAGAGTAATCAAGTTGGAGTCATCTTGATAACTTACAAAAGCACAAGCATAGTTATAAAGGTAATAACTTTTACTGGTAAGGTGTTAATGTATTTCAACTTGAGTGGCATTACAAATTAGAATAAGCCTTTTAGAAAGCAATATGACAATGTAAATTATGTGTTACAAATATACATACTCTTTGACCTAGTAACCTCACTGCTAGGTATTCTCTTAAGAAAATAATTTAACAGTAGAATAAAAAGTATACATTAAAACATCCACTGAAATGGTGTATAGAGACAAAGTACAACATCATTCATCATAAAAACCCTCAACAAAGTAGGTTTAGAGGGAACATACCTGAACATAATAAAGGCCATGTATAAAAATCCCACAGCTAACATCATTCTTAATGGGGAAAAACTGAGATCTTTTCCCCTAAGGTCAGGAGCAAGACAAGGATGTCCACTCTCACCACTTTTATTCAACATAGGATGGGTATTAAGGAGGGCATGTATTGCATGGAGCACTGGCTGTTATATGCAAACAATGAATCATGGAACACTATATCAAAAATAAAATAAAATAAAATAAAATAAATTAAAATAACTGTCAAAAAAAAGAAAAAAAAAGGAAATCCTAGCCACAGCAATCAGACAACAGATAGAAATAAAAGGCATCCAAATTGATAAGTAAGAAGTAAAACTTTCACTATTTGCAGATGATATTATACTATATATAGAAAATCTGAAAGACCCCACCAAAAAACTGCTAGAACTGATAAATGAATTCCATAGTCACACGATGAAAAATCAATGTACAGAAATATGCTGCATTTCTATACACCAATAATAAAACAGCAGAAAGAGAAATTAAGAAAACAATCCCATTTACAATTGCACCAAAACCCATAAGATACCTAGGAATAAACCTAACCAAAGAGGTGAAAGACTTATACTCTGAAAACTATAAAACACTGATGAAAAAAATTGAAGATGACACAAAGAAGTGGAAAAACATTCCATGCTCATGGATTGGAAGAACAAATATTATTAAAATGTCTATACTACCCAAAGCAATTTACACATATAATGCAATCCTTATCAAAATACCAACAGCATTTTTCACAGAGGTGGAACAAACAATCTTAAAATTTGTATGGAACCACAAAAGACCTCATATGGCAAAAGCAATCTTGAAAAAGAAAAGCAAAGTTGAAGGCATCACACTTCCAGACTTCAAGTTATATTATAAAGCAGTAGTAATCAAAATAATATAGTACTGGCACAAAAATAGACACATAGATCAATGGATCAAAACAAAAAACCCAGAAATAAACCCACAACTATATGGTCAATTAACCTTTGACAAAGCAGGAAAGAGTATCCAATGGAAAAAAGACAGTCTCTTCAACAAATGGTGTTGGGAAAACTGGACAGCAGCACGCAAAGGAAAGAAACTGGATCACTTCTTACACCATATACAAAAATAAATTCAAAATCGTTTAAGACCTAAATGTGAGACCTGAAACCATAAAAACCCTAAAAGAGAACACAGGCAATAACCTCTTGGACATCAGCAGTAGCAAATCTTTCTAGATATGTCTCTTGAGGCAAGGAAACAAAAGCAAAAATAAACTATTTAGACTACCTCAAAATGAAAAGCTTCTGCACAAAGGAAATGGTCAACAAAACTAAAATACAACCTACTGAATGGGAGAAGATATTTGCAAATGATATATCCAATAAAGGGTTAGTATACAAAAATATAAAGAATTTATACAAATCAACACCCTCAAAAGAAATAATCCAATTAAAAAATGGGCAGAAGACATGAACAAACATTTCTCAGAGAAGACATGCAGATGGTCAACAGACAATATGAAAAGTTGCTCAACATCACTCACCATCAGGGAAATGCAAATCAAAACTACAATGAGGTATCACTTCACACCTGTCAGAATGGCTAAAATGAATAACACAGGAAACAACAGGTGTTGGAAAAGATGTGGAGAAAAAGGAACCCTTTTGCACTGTTGGTGGGAATGCACACTGGTGCAACCACTGCGGAAAACAGTTTGGAGGTTCCTCAAAAAGTGAAAATAGAACTATTTTATGATCCAGCAATTGCACTAATGGGTATTTCCCCAAAGAATACAAAAATACTAATTCAAAGGTATACGTGAACCCCAGTGTTTATAGCAGCATTATAAAACACACACACACACACACACACAGGAATATTAGCCATAAAAAAGAATGAAATCTTGCCATTTGCAACAACATAGATGGAACTAAAGAGTATTATGTTAAGCAAAATAAGTCAAAGAAAAATGCCATATGATTTCACTCATATGTGGAATTTAAGAAAAAAACAAATGAGCAAAAGGGAAAAAAAGAGAGGGAGGGAGAGAGACAAACCAAAACACAGACTCTTAATTATAAAGAACAAACTGATGATTATCAGAGAGGAGATGGGTGGGAGGATAGATGAAATAGGTGATGGGGATTAAGGAGTGCACTTGTGATGAGCACTGGGTGATGTATGGAATTGTTGAATCAGTATATTGTACACCTGAAACTAATGTAACATAGTACATTAACTACCTGGAATTTAAATAAAAACTTAAAGTTAAAAAATTAAAAATAATGTTTACATATAGAAGAAAATACCAGACATAATTAATTGCTTAGTAAAATGATTTAATAGGAACTGCAGCCTCTGAGACGGAAACCCGGTGCGCCGGGGTCCCACCGGTGAACTGCAACCTCTGGGCTGGAAACCCAGAGCGGCGGAGTCGCGCACACACGAACTGCAGTCCACGGGACAGGACCCCAAGCGGTGGAGTCGCACGCGTGCGCGCGCACGACCTGGGACCGGCTGGTGGTTTTAGAAGCACAAAGGGCAGAGACGTGCCCCGACCTGGAAGCAGGACTGGGAGTGCTGCGGGGGGGGGGGGGGCGCACAACCCAAGACGCTGCAGTTTATAGCAGCACAGACAGAAATGGAGACAGTGTGGCCTGGAGAGCTCACTGAAGAACAGACTGAGGTCTCTGCTCTGAGGCAGAGGGTTGGAAATGGTCTCTTCTGCTCTGACTCACGGAAGAGACGCGGAAAGCCACCCGGGAAAGGCGCCAGAGAACAAAAGCCACAAAAACTGATTCCCACTGAGCCCATCCCCCGCCACAGGGGGGCAGGGCAACTCCGCCCAAACAGGGTTGCCTGAATAACAGCGTGGCAGGCCCCTCCCCCAGAAGACAGGCTGGGAAAACAAGAGGCCAGCAACCCTAAGGTCCCAAGAAAACAGGTGCATCTTGACTGGGTTCTGGTCAATAATTTGGACTCTATACATTCCCTCAAACACCCATCAACAGAATGACTAGGAGGAGGAGCCCCCAAAACAGAAAAGACTCAGAGATTATAACTTATGCTGCAGATTTACAAATGGATGCAGATATAACCAAGATGTCGGAGATGGAATTCAGGCTAGCAATTGTGAAGACAATGGCTAGAATGGAGAAATCAAATAATGGCAACATAGAGTCTCTAAGGGCAGAAATAAAAGGTGAATTGGCATAACTTAAAAATGCTATCAATGAGATCCAATCCAATCTAGATAATCTAACAGCTAGGGTAACTGAGACAGAAGAGAGAATAAGTGATCTGGAAGACAGTATAATAGATAAAAAGGGAAAAGAGGTGGCCAGGGAAAAACAACTCAGAATCCATGAAAATAGAATCAGAGAAATAAGTGACACCATGAAGCGTTCCAATGTCAGAATAATTGAAATCCCGGAGGGAGTGGAGAGAGAGAGAGGGCTAGAAGATGTATTTGAGCAAATCGTAGCTGAGAACTTCCCTAATCTGGGGAATGAAACAAACATTCGAGTCCTAGAGGCAGAGAGGACCCTTTCCAAAATCAAGGAAAACAGGCCAACACCCCGGCATGTAATAGTAAAACTTGCAAATCTTAGAACCAAGGAAACCATCTTAACGGCAGTTAGGGGGAAGAGATTCCTTACGTACAGAGGGAGGAACATCAGAATAACGTCACACCTATCCACAGAGACCTGGCAAGCCAGAAAGGCCTGGCAAGACATATTCAGGGTACTAAAGGAGAAGAACATGCAGCCAAGAATACTTTATCCAGCAAGACTGTAATTTAGAATGGATGGAGAGATGCAGAGCTTCCACGACCAGCAGAAGTTGAAAGAATATGTGACCACTAAGCCGGCCCTGCAAGAAATACTAAGGGGGGTTCTATAAAAGGAGAAAGACCCCAAGAGTGATCTACAACAGAAATTTACAGGGACAACCTATAAAAACAACATATTCACAGGCAACATGATGACAATTAATTCATATCTTTCAATAATCACTCTCAACGTGAATGGCCTAAATGCTCCCATAAAATGGCACAGGGTTGCAGATTGGTAAAAAGACAGGACCCATCCATATGCTGTCTACAAGAGACTCATTTTGAACCTAAAGATACATCCAGACTGAAAGTGAAGGGATGGAGATCTATCTTCCATGCCAGCGGACCTCAAAAGAAAGCTGGGGTAGCAATTCTTATATCAGACAAATTAGATTTTAAACTAAAGTCTGTAATAAGAGACACAGAAGGACACTATATCATTCTTAAAGGGTCTATCTAACAAGAAGATCTAACAATTGTAAATATCTATGCCCCCAACATGGGAGCTGCCATATACATAAGCCAACTGTTAACCAAAATAAAGAGTCATATTGATAACAATACGTTAATTGTAGGAGACCTCAATACTCCACTCTCAGCAATGGACAGATCATCTAAGCAGAAAATCAACAAGGAAACAAGACCTTTGAATGATACATTGGACCAGATGGACCTCATAGATATTTACAGAACATTCTACCCTAAAACAACAGAATACTCATTCTTCTCAAGCGCACATGGAACTTTCTCCAGAATAGACCATATACTGGGTCACAAATCAGGTCTCAACCGATACCAAAAGATTGAGATTATTCCCTGCATATTCTCAGACCACAATGCTCTAAAACTGGAACTCAATCACAAGAAAAAATTTGGCAGAAATTCAAACACTTGGAAGCTAAAGACCACTCTGCTCAAGAATGTTTGGGTCAACCAAGAAATCAAAGAAGAACTTAAACAATTCATGGAAATCAAGGAGAACGAAAACACATTAGTCCAAGTCCTATGGGATACTGCAAAGGTGGTCCTAAGGGGGAAATACATAGCCATCCAAGCCTCACTCAAAAAAATAGAAAAATCCCGAATTCACCAACTAACTCTACACCTTAAAAAACTAGAGAAAAAGCAACAAACGACGCCTAAGCCACGCATTAGAAGAGAAATAATTAAAATTAGAGCAGAAATCAATGATTTAGAAACGAGAAACATGTAGATCAGATCAACGAAACTAGAAGTTGGTTCTTTGAAAGAATTAATAAGATTGATAAACCACTGGCCAGACTTATCCAAAAGAAGAGAGAAATGACCCAAATTAATAAAATGATGAAAGAAAGGGGAGAGATCACGACTAACACCAAGAAAATAAAAACAATTATTAGAAATTATTATCAACAACTGTATGCCAATAAACTGAGCAATCTGGATGAAATGGAGGCCTTCCTGGAAACCTATAAGCTGCCAAGACTGAAACAGGAAGAAATTGACAACCTGAATAGGCCAATAACCAGTAACGAGATTGAAGCAGTGATCCAAAACCTCCCAAAAAACAAGAGTCCAGGGCCTGATGGATTCCCTGGGGAATTCTACCAAATATTCAAAGAAGAAATAATACCTATTCTACTGAAGCTGGTTCAAAAAATAGAACCAGACGGAAAACTTCCAAACTCATTCTATGAGGCCAGCATTACCTTAATCCCCAAACCAGGCAAAGACCCCATCAAAAAGGAGAATTTCAGACTGATATCCCTGATGAATATGGATTCCAAAATCCTCAACAAAATCCTAGCTAATAGGATCCAACATTACATTAAAAGGATCATCCACCACGACCAAGTGGGATTTATCCCCGGGATGCAGGGGTGGTTCAACATTCGCAAATCAATCAATGTGATAGAACACATTAATAAGAGGAGGGAGAAGAACCATATGGTCCTCTCAATTGATGCAGAAAAAGCATTTGACAAAATACAGCATCCTTTCCTGATTAAAACTCTCCAGAGTATAGAGATAGAGGGAACATTCCTCAAGTTCATAAAATCCATCTATGAAAAACCCACAGTGAATATCATCCTAAATGGGGAAAAGCTGAGAGCCTTTCCCTTAAGATCAGGAACACATCAAGGGTGCCCACTCTCACCACTCTTGTTCAACATAGTACTAGAAGTCCTGGCAACAGCAATCAGACAACAAAAAGAAATAAAAGGTATTCAAATTGGCAAAGAAAAAGTCAAACTCTCTCTTTTCGCAGATGACATGATACTTTATGTGGAAAACCCAAAAGACTCCACCCCCAAATTACTAGAACTCATACAGCAATTCAGTAATGTGGCAGGATACAAAATCAATGCACAGAAATCAGTTGCTTTCTTATACACTAACACTGCAACTGTAGAAAGAGAAATTAAAGAAACGATTCCATTTACAATAGCACCAAAAACCATAAGATACCTCGGAATAAACCTAACCAAAGAGGTAAAGGATCTATACTCTAGGAACTACAAAACACTCATGAAAGAAATTGAAGAAGACACAAAAAGATGGAAAAATATTCCATGCTCATGGATCGGAAGAATAAACATTGTTAAAATGTCTATGCTACCCAGAGCAATCTATACCTTCAATGCCATCCCGATCAAAATTCCAATGACATTTTTCAAAGTGCTGGAACAAACAATCCTAAAATTTGTATGGAATCAGAAAAGACCCCGAATCGCCAAGGAAATGTTGAAGAAGAAAAGCAAACTGGGGGCATCACGTTGCCCAGTTTCAAGCTATATTACAAATCAGTGATCACCAAGACAGCATGGTACTGGCACAAAAACAGACATATAGACCAATGGAACAGAATAGAGAACCCAGATATGGACCCTCAACTCTATGGTCAAATAATCTTTGACAAAGCAGGAAAAAACATACAATGGAAAAAAGACAGTCTCTTCAATAAATGGTGCTGGGAAAATTGGACAGCCACATGCAGAAGAATGAAACTCGACCATTCTCTAACACCGTTCACAAAGATAAACTCAAAGTGGATGAAAGACCTCCATGTGAGACAGGAATCCATCAAAATCCTAGAAAAGAACATAGACAGTAACCTCTTTGACATTGCCCACAGCAACTTCTTTCAAGATACATCTCCAAAAGCTAGTGAGACAAAAGCAAAAATGAACTCTTGGGACTTCATCAAGATCAAAAGCTTCTGCACAGCAAAGGAAACAGTCAACAAAACAAAGAGGCAACCCACAGAATGGGAGAAGATATTTGCAAATGACACTACAGATAAAGGGCTGGTATCCAAAATCTATACAGAACTTCTCAAACTCAACACCCAAAAACCAAATAATCAAGTCAAAAAGTGGGCAGAAGATATGAAAAGACACTTATCTGAAGAAGACATACAAATAGCTAACAGACAGATGAAAACATGTTCATCATCATTGGCCATCAGGGAAATTCCAATCAAAACCACATTGAGATACCACCTTACACCAGTTAGAATGGCAAAAATGGACAGGGAAAGAAACAACAAATGTTGGAGAGGTTGTGGAGGAAGGGGAACCCTCTTACACTGTTGGTGGGAATGCAAGTTGCTACAGCCACTTTGAAAACAGTGTGGAGGTGCCTCAAAAATTTAAAAATAGAGCTACCCTATGACCCAGCAATTGCACTCCTGGGTATTTACCCCAAAGACACAGATGTAGTGAAAAGAAGGACCATATGCACCCCAATGTTCATAGCAGCAATGTCCACAATAGGCAAACTGTGGAAAGAGCCGAGATGCCCTTCAACAGGTGAATGGATAAAGAAGATGTGGTCCATATATACAATGGAATATTACTCAGCCATCAGAAAGGATGAATACCCAACTTTTACATCAACATGGATGGGACTGGAGGAGATTATGCTAAGTGAAATAAGTCAAGCAGAGAAAGTCAATTATCATATGGTTTCACTTATTTGTGGAACATAAGGAATAGCATGGAGGACATTAGGAGAAGGAACGGAAAAATGACGGGGGGAATTGGAGGGAGAGATGAACTATGAGAGACTATGGACTCTGAGAAAGAAACAGGGTTTTAGAGGGGAGGGGGGAGGGGGGAGGGAGGTTTAGTTAGCCCGGTGATGGGTATTAAGGAGGGCACATACTGCATGGAGCACTGGGTGTTATACGAAAACAATGGATCATGGATCACCACATCAAAAACTAATGATGTATTGTATGGTGACTAACATAACATAATAAAATTTAAAAAAAAGATTTTATTTATTTGAGAGAGAGAGACACAGCGAGAGAGAGAACATGAGTGGGGGGAAGGGCAGAGAGAGGGAGAAGCGGACTCCCCGCTGTGCAGGGAGCCCGACTTGGGGCTCGTTCCCAGGACCCTAGGATCATGACCTGAGCCAAAAGCAGATGCTTAACCAACTGAGCCTCCCAGGTGCCCCAGAAAATCCATTTTTGAAAGTCTACTCTTCTCAAAATAATGTTTATTATGGTTGAAAAAATATTTTTCTCAACTTTTATAATCCAGAGATACATAAAGTTCCTCAAGTTTTAGGTTTATGTATAACTATTCTCTTACTCTTCTTTACCCCTAAACTCCCCTGCTAAGCCATTGATAAATGCTACTGAACACTTAAATGAAAATAAGGACTTTAGCATTTAAAGATAACCCATTGATTTACCAAGTGGTATTTGAGAAAATTTACTTCTGGTATGAAAGTGTTAACTTTTTGCGGATGGTACAGCTTCTTGTACTTATTTAAATGAGTTGAATGTTAGTTTTCTCTAAAAATCTTAAAAAAGATTATCAAATAACCGATTAAGTTAATTAGACTGGGGATTCCCAGCTGCTGTGTTGTTGCTTGCTAGGAACCATAACAAAACAATTAGGATTAATTAAAAATCTGCATGATTGATTAGGATATATGAACTAGCATGTGATTGTCACAGCTAATAACTCTGAGCCTACCAGTGTTACCCCTGATCAGCCCATGCTTTCATGACACAATTGGACAATTTTGAAACATTGCTGAAGTTATACTATAGCATGCATTCTGTAATGGGCTTTTCTAATGCTCAGGTTCTTTGCCTTGCCTGGGCTGAAATAGCAGTTCATTTCTGTGCTCCTTGTTGCCTGAGATAAATTTCAATGCTACAACAAGGTACCTTGGTAACATGGCTGCCGAAAAATGTTCATGCACCAGTATCTTCAAATTTCATTTAGAATGTAGACTAGCTACCAAAAAGTAAAACTCAAGCCAAATCAAACAAAGGAAAGCAAGAAATCACACTAAACTATAAAAATAAGCCACTAGGAATTTGGTAGTCTTTTTCATTCAGACCCTAACATTTTAAAGGATTAATCCATAAACATCGAGATCTAGGACAAGAGGGTATAACCAACATGACTTTTATTTTTCTAACTTGATTTTCTAGGACCAATAAATACCAGTTATATTCTTAAGAGTTTCTCCACTCATTCAGGGTTCTTTTCTAAGAACAAGCCAAGGGTGATCTTTGAAAAAATTGTTACAGTAGCCAAAGTTTGACTTTAGGGGTTCTATATCTCATTGGTAGTTAAACTTTTCCCCTAACTTTTTTTCAGTAATTCCTTGCTCCAAGTCTCAACTTTTCTCAATCCACTGTGCCGTTTCCCCTAATGATAACACAGAGATTCTGATCATCAGGTCTAGATGTTTCTCAGCCTCATTGTCCCTCCTTTCCCCTTAGTTGGGTACACTCAACTTGTAACTGCAAGTTTAATCTCTGACCTGATGTATGAATAATTAGAAGGACATGACACTTTGGTTCCACAAAGCTTAGCATTCAAGAAAAATGAAAAAATAATAACAAGAATACATAATCCTAACACTCTAGTACAACTAAGACATTTTTACATCATTTTACTCATAGTTTACATATCAGTTTTTGTTCTATTATTTTCCCTTAATGTTACATCATAATTATTTATATACTTTCATAGTTTTAATGATTAGTATTTTAATATGTTTTTCCTTTTGACATGCTTATATACCAAAATTTATTAAATCTTTTTTTTTTTTTTTTGCAGAAGTGGGATTGCAGTATCATCTAGTAATTCCACTTTAATTTTCTTTTTTTTTTAATTTTATTATGTTATGTTAGTCACCATACATCATTAGTTTTTGATGTAGTGATTCACGATCCATTGTACTCATATAACACCCAGTGCTCCATGCAGTGCGTGCCCTCTTTAATACCCATCACCAGGCTAACCAATCCCCCCTCCCCCCTTCCCCTCTAAAACCCTGTTTGTTTCTCAGGTCCATAGTCTCTCATGGTTCATCTCTCCCTCCAATTCCCCCCGCCCATTTTTCCCTTCCTTCTCTTAATGTCCTCCATGCTATTCCTTATGTTTCACAAATAAGTGAAACCATATGATAATTGACTTTCTCTGCTTGACTTATTTCACTTAGCATAATCTCCTCCAGTCGCATCCATGTTGATGTAAAAGTTGGGTATTCATCTTTTCTGATGGCTGAGTAATATTCCATTGTATATATGGACCACATCTTCTTTATCCATTCATCTGTTGAAGGGCATCTCGGCTCTTTCCACAGTTTGGCTATTGCGGACATTGCTGCTATGAACATTGGGGTGCATATGGCCCTTCTTTTCACTACATCTGTGTCTTTGGGGTAAATGCCCAGGAGTGCAATTGCTGGGTCATAGGGTAGCTCTATTTTTAAATTTTTGAGGCACCTCCACACTGTTTTCAAAGTGGCTGTAGCAACTTGCATTCCCACCAACAGTGTAAGAGGGTTCCCCTTCCTCCACAACCTCTCCAACATTTGTTGTTTCTTTCCCTGTCCATTTTTGCCATTCTAACTGGTGTAAGGTGGTATCTCAATGTGGTTTTGATTGGAATTTCCCTGATGGCCAATGATGATGAACATGTTTTCATCTGTCTGTTAGCTATTTGTATGTCTTCTTCAGATAAGTGTCTTTTCATATCTTCTGCCCACTTTTTGACTTGATTATTTGGTTTTTGGGTGTTGAGTTTGAGAAGTTCTGTATAGATTTTGGATACCAGCCCTTTATCTGTAGTGTCATTTGCAAATATCTTCTCCCATTCTGTGGGTTGCCTCTTTGTTTTGTTGACTGTTTCCTTTGCTGTGCAGAAGCTTTTGATCTTGATGAAGTCCCAAAAGTTCATTTTTGCTTTTGTTTCACTAGCTTTTGGAGATGTATCTTGAAAGAAGTTGCTGTGGCCGATGTCAAAGAGGGTACTGCCTATGTTCTCCTCTAGGATTTTGATGGATTCCTGTCTCACATTGAGGTCTTTCATCCATTTGAGTTTCTCTTTGTGTATGGTGTTAGAGAATGGTCGAGTTACATTCTTCTGCATGTGGCTGTCCAATTTTCCCAGCACCATTTATTGAAGGGACTGTCTTTTTTCCATTGTATGTTTTTTCCTGCTCTGTCAAAGATTATTTGACCATAGAGTTGAGGGTCCATATCTGGGTTCTCTATTCTGTTCCATTGGTCTATATGTCTGTTTTTGTGCCAGTACCATGCTGTCTTGGTGATCACTGATTTGTAATATAGCTTGAAACTGGGCAACGTGATGCCCCCAGTTTGCTTTTCTTCTTCAACATTTCCTTGGCGATTCGGGGTCTTTTCTGATTCCATACAAATTTTAGGATTGTTTGTTCCAGCCCTTTGAAAAATATCATTGGAATTTTCATTGGGATGGCATTGAAGGTATAGATTGCTCTGGGTAGCATAGACATTTTAACAATGTTTATTCTTCCGATCCATGAGCATGGAATATTTTTCCATCTTTTGTGTCTTCTTCAATTCCTTTCATGAGTGTTCCGTAGTTCCTAGAATATAGATCCTTTACCTCTTTGGTTAGGTTTATTCTGAGGCATCTTATAGTTTTTGGTGCTATTGTAAATGGAATCGTTTCTTTAATTTCTCTTTCTACAGTTGCAGTGTTAGTGTATAAGAAAGCAACTGATTTCTGCACGTTGATTTTGTATCCTGCCACATTACTGAATTGCTCTATGAGTTCTAGTAATTTGGGGGTGGAGTCTTTTGGGTTTTCCACATAAAGTATCATGTCATCTGCGAAAAGAGAGAGTTTGACTTTTTCTTTGCCAATTTGAATACCTTTTATTTCTTTTTGTTGTCTGATTGCTGTTGCTAGGACTTCTAGTACTATGTTGAACAAGAGTGGCGAGAGTGGGCGTCCTCAATGTGTTCCTGATCTTAAGGGAAAGCCTCCCTCTTTTCCCCATTGAGGATGATATTCGCTGTGGGTTTTTCATAGATGTCTTTTATGAACTTGAGGAATGTTCCCTCTATCCCTATACTCTGAAGAGTTTTAATCAGGAAAAGATGTTGTATTTTGTCAAATGCTTTCTCCGCAGCAATTGAGTGGACCATATGGTTCTTCTCCGTCCTCTTATTTTTTTTTTTTTTAGATTTTTATTTATTTATCTGACAGACAGAGACACAGCGAGAGAGAGAACACAAGCAGAGGGAGTGGGAGAGGGAGAAACAGGCCTCCCGCTGAGCAGGGAGCCCGATGCGGGGCTCAATCCCAGAACTCTGGGATCATGACCTGAGCCTAAGGCAGACGCTTTAACGACTGAGCCACCCAGGCGCCCCCTTCTCCCTCCTCTTATTAATGTGTTCTATCACATTGACTGATTTGCGAATGTTGAACCACCCTTGCATCCCGGGGATAAATCCTACTTGGTCGTGGTGGATGATCCTTTTAATGTAATGTTGGATCCTATTAGCTAGGATTTTGTTGAGGATTTTGGAATCCATATTCATCAGGGATATCGGTCTGAAATTCTCCTTTTTGATGGGGTCTTTGCCTGGTTTGGGGATTAAGGTAATGCTGGCCTCATAGAATGAGTTTGGAAGTTTTCCTTCTGTTTCTATTTTTTGAACCAGCTTCAGTAGAATAGGTATTATTTCTTCTTTGAATGTTTGTTAGAATTCCCCATGGAATCCATCAGGCCCTGGACTCTTGTTTTTTGGGAGGTTTTTGATCACTGCTTCAGTCTTGTTACTGGTTATTGCCGTATTCAGGTTGTCAATTTCTCCCTGTTTCAGTCTTGGGAGTTTATAGGTTTCCAGGAAGGCCTCCATTTCATCCAGATTGCTCAGTTTATTGGCATATAGTTGTTGATAATAATTTCTAACAATTGTTTCTATTTCCTTGGTGTTAGTCGTGATCTCCCCCTTTCATTCATAATGTTATTAATTTGGGTCCTTTCTCTTTTCTTTTGGATAAGTCTAGCCAGTGGTGTATTGATCTTATTAATTTTTTCAAAGAACCAACTTCTAGTTTCATTGATCTGATCTACTGTGTTTCTGGTTTCTAATTCATTGATTTCTGCTCTAATTTCTGCTGAGAGTGGAGTATTGAGGTCTCCTCCAATTAATGTATTGTTATTAGTAGGGCTCTATTTTGGTTAACAGTTGGCTTATGTAGATGGTGCTCC
The DNA here is from genome assembly GCF_004348235.1 of Phoca vitulina. Taxonomy (NCBI): domain Eukaryota; kingdom Metazoa; phylum Chordata; class Mammalia; order Carnivora; family Phocidae; genus Phoca; species Phoca vitulina. The sequence goes on along the minus strand of NW_022589765.1, from coordinate 689,135 downwards.
CATGTTGGGCGCATAGATATTTAAAATTGTTAGATCTTTTTGTTGGATAGACCCTTTAAGAATGATATAGTGTCCTTCTGTGTCTCTTATTACAGACTTAATTTAAAATCTAATTTGTCTGATATAAGAATTGCTACCCCAGCTTTCTTTTGAGGTCTGCTGTCTTGGAAGATGGATCTCCATCCCTTCACTTTCAGTCTGGATGTATCTTTAAGTTCAAAATGAGTCTCTTGTAGGCAGTATATGGATGCGTCCTGTCTTTTTATCTGATCTGCAACCCTGTGATGTTTTATGGGAGCATTTAGGCCATTCACATTGAGAGTCATTATTGAAAGATATGAATTAATTGTCATCATGTTGCCTGTGAAGACGTTGTTTTTATAGATTGTCCTTGTAAATTTCTGTTGTAGATCACTCTTGGGGTCTTTCTCCTTTTATAGAACCCCCCTTAATATTTCTTGCAGGGCCGGCTTAGTGGTCACATATTCTTTCAGTTTCTGCCCGTCTTAGAAGCTTTGCATCTCTCCATCCATTCTAAATGAGAGCCTTGCTGGATAAAGTATTCTTGGCTGCATATTCTTCTCATTTAGTACCCTGAATATGTCTTGCCAGGCCTTTCTGGCTTGCCAGGTCTCTGTGGATAGGTCTGACGTTATTCTGATGTTCCTCCCTCTTTATGTAGGGAATCTCTTCCCCCAACTGCCCTTAAGATGGTTTCCTTGGTTCTAAGATTTGCAAGTTTTACTATTACATGCCGGGTGTTGGCCTGTTTTCCTTGATCTTGGAAAGGGTCCTCTCTGCCTCTAGGACGCGAACGTTTGTTTCATTCCCCAGATTAGGGAAGTTCTCAGCTATGATTTGCTCAAATACATCTTCTAGTCCTCTGTCTCTCTCCACTCCCTCTGGGATTCCAATTATTCTGACATTGGAACGCTTCATGGTGTCACTTATTTCTCTGATTCTATTTTCTTGGATTTTGAGTTTTTTTACCCTGGCCTCGTCTTTTCTGTTTTTATCTATTATATTGTCTTCCAGGTCCCTTATTCGTTCTTCTGCCTCACTTACTTTCGCTGTTAGATTATCTAGATTGGATTGGATCTCATTGATAGCATTTTTAAGTTCTGCCAATTCAGCTTTCATTACTGCCCTTAAAGACTCTATGTTGCCAATAATTGATTTCTCCATTCTAGCCATTGTCTTCACAATTGCTAGCCTGAATTCCATCTCTGACATCTTTGTTATATCTGCATCCATTTGTAAATCTGCAGCATAAATCATAATCTCTGAGTCTTTTCTATTTTGGTGGTTCCTCCTTCTAGCCATTCTGTTGATGGGTGTTTGAGGAAATGTATAGAGTCCAAATTATTGACCAGAACCCAATCAAGATGCACCTGTTTTCTTCGGACCTTAGGGTTGCTGGCCTCTTGTTTTCCCAGCCTGTCTTCTGGGCGAGGGGCCTGCCGCGCTGTTACTCAGGCAACCCTGTTTGGGCGGAGTTGCCCTGCCCCCCTGTGGCAGGGGATGGGCTCAGTGGGAATCAGTTTTTGTGGCTTTTGTTCTCTGGCGGCTTTCCCTGGCGGCTTTCCGCGTCTCTTCCACGAGTCAGAGCAGAAGAGACAGTTTCCATCCTTCTGCCTCAGAGCAGAGAGATCACAGTCTGTGCTTCAGTAAGCTCTCCAAGCCACACTGTCTCCATTTCTGTCTGTGCTGCTATAAACTGCAGTGTCCTGGATTGTGCGTACCTCCACATCACTCCCAGTCCTGCCTCCAGGTCGGGGTACGTCTCTGCCCTTTGTGCTTCTAAAACTGCCAGCCACTCCCAGTTCGCCCGCATGACCCCGCAGCTCTGGGTTTCTGCCCCAGGGGCTGCCCTAAAGTCCTTTCCCCTCCACTACTGGTCTGCGAGTCTGTGCCCCCTCCCCAGTGAGCGAGGCTGTCACTCACCAGCGATGTAGGATCCCCACGGCCAGGCACCCTCCCGTTGCTGTTTATCCTCTGATATCTGCCCATGGAATCAGGGCTCCCCACTTCATACCTCAAAACCAACTGCCTGCAATATTCTGCTTGTAGAGATCCAGATCTTCTTACATCTCAGGCTGGTTTTGTGGGTGCTCAGAGTGGTCTGATAGATATCCAGCTCAATTCCTGGGACCTGTTGAAATAGGGTCTCCTACTCCTCTGCCATCTTTCCTTCCTCCCAATAAATAAAATCTTTAAAAAAAAAACAAAAATGTATTTTCTTTCAGTTATTTTGCAAAATTTATTTTGAAAAAAGCAAGTATCATATAACTATTAGATTATCAATGGTTTTAGCATCTTCATTTAGAAAATTATTGTAATTAAACATTACTTTGAGTGTAATATTCTGGAGAAGGAAAAACCAACTCACAAATTTTTCTGAGCTCAATTTTACAAACTTAATATTCTATATAGTGTATAAGCCACTCAATAACAAAATTATAATGAACTTGTGAATACTGGGATGGACAATGAATTTGCCAAATTCTTTTCTCAGACAAATTACATTGCAAAAATCTTTTCTCTATGGGCCACTTTTGTGAATATGTCTGTGTGAATCCAAGACAAAAAAGTATGGGACAAATTATTTACAAGTATCTTCAAATTATCTTAAAGCTTTAAAGAAAGATACAAGGTAAAAATAAATAAAATATCACATACAAATAAGAATATACTTGTCATAACACTTAAAATATGGTATACAACTCAGTATTTGATAAGCCTTCTGAGTATCCTATTAGAATTGTCACAGTAATGAAAGTCAGCTTTTCTAGATGATATCGGTCCATATGTTCTCATAGGGAAAACTCTTCCTTCAGCATTCACTGTATAGTTCTTTCATAAAATATTATCATTTCATAAATTACTATACTAATTTAGAGCAATAAATTCTACCTTAAATAATATGGCTTCCCCAAATTGTTAAATATTTCTCCAGCATATATTAGGAATATATAATGTGTTACAAACTAAATGTAAATATAGATAAGGGGGAAAATTTATTTCACACTCTATAAAACCAAATATAATTTTAGTTGCTTTAAATCTATTTCCAGTTTTAAAAATGAGGAATTATGGTATGTTTTTTAAATATAATGCAAAGTTATTTCTTGAATATAAGTTCAGGAAAGAGGAAAATTAGGAAGAAAATTGCCCTTTTAGCAAGTAATAGTAAAAAAAACATCTATTATTTCTCAAATACTCACTCTTGCTTCACAAGCACTATGCTGGGTATTTTACATTTGTTATCTAATGTAATCTTCAAAATAATCCAATGATAGAAGTGTATTGCTCATATTTACCAATGACCAAACTCATTTAGCAAATTTTCCCGCTCTCATTTTGATTATTTCTGTGTTCCACCCCCAGTCATTTCTTTCCAAAGACTACTTATATAGTTAAATCAGAAAACTGAGGCACATTCATGTTTTAAATAACCTTTTAATTTAAGTTATTTATGTGTTATAGAAAGATAAGAAAATCTCTTTTAGGAATGAAAACTTTACTTTTTTTACAAATCAGAGAAGTTAATTTTGATTTGTATTTTTTAAAAGCTGTTAAGACACAGAGTTATATGAAGTCCTTCCTTTGGAGTTAGGAAAAAGAAAAACCATGTCCCTGTACTCTTCAGAAATTCTCATCTCCCAAATTAAGGGAAGCATTTCAATTCTGCCTGTTTGCAAAACAAAAATTCTATAATAATGCTGCTATGATCACACCTTTGAAGCAGGGCAAATGTTTGAGTACAACCATTAGCTATGGTGTTTGATAATATAAAGATTATAAAGACAGAATTTTTACAAAGCTGGCCTTTGGGTTTTTTTTGTAATCTTCGTACATTTTTTTTTGCATCATTATTTCTAATCACCTTATTTTAGTTGTGCATATCAGCATTCAAGACTTTCAGTGCTAGAGTTTATTGTTATCCCAGCATGCAAAGTAAAATTCAGAAAAGAAGAAAATTTTAACAAAACAGTGAAGATTCAGATTCTAAAGTGGATGACGTTATCCATTTATCCAGCCTCAAAAAAGTATGGCTTTCATTATTAGGTTACAATGGATCAAGATTTGTGTTCACACTAATGTTGCCCTCATTTCCATTTATATTAAACTGGTATTTGTTTTTTAAAGAATGCACATGAATGAACAGAGCCTTCCCCAATCTCTGTTTGTTCAGCTTGTAACATGCACAATAGCAAATTCAATCTTGTTAAGAGGCTTATTCCTCTATTGTAGAATTTACTTGAATTGCAAGAAAGTTTGAATTTGCATGGGTTATGTGTTTGTGTGGAAGAAAGAATTGAAGTTCCTTAAAGACTTTATTTTTCTTTCTCAGTAATAATTGCTTATGACCGCTTAATTTCAAACATCTTTTGCCCATTCCATTACTTAGATGGGCAGGGAAATGGGGGGAAAATATCTTCATTTCACTATTAAGAAAGTAAAGTTCATTTGAAAAAAAAACACTGAGAATGTCAATGAACTCACACCTCTTAAAACTCAAGGACAATCTCTCACTCAGGTAAGTTCTTTAAAGCAAACAGTTTTTCTTTGATGAAGCATAATTTAGTTTAAGTCAGGTAATAAACCATTGGACACATAGCCATAACATCTTCTTGGTTAGCAAACTGTGTTTTGACACACATATGAAGTTCTGTTAAAGAAATCATTTCAATTGAAGAAGAGGAAGTTAACTGTCATCAGTCAACACATGAAAATTGTGGTCATATTGCAAGCATGTAGGTTAGTTTGTTAACCTACAGTCAAATGTGGACAATTGAATGACTGCTCTCTTTACTGCACTGCTTTAGGTGATGTGGTAAGATACAGTATCTGTCTTTGGGCACATAAGTGAGAAACCTATAGAACACAAACACACACACACACACACACTAGATTCTGGGAATATATTTCAGTGGGAAAATAGCACTAGAAAAGGAGTCAAAGGATAATTTAACTTTGGCCCTACAGCTTATCAATTGTGACCTTGTAAGTCACTTAAACTTTCTGCCAAACTTTCAGTTTCTGCCTTCACAAAAAATGAAAAAAATCAGAAAAAAATGTGTTCCCTATTAAAGGAGACTAAAGACACATGGAACTAAATGTAATAAGTAATTTTTCAGTGGGACCTGGACATTAGAATGGCAGTGGCAACAACGGACAAGGTGAGTGTTAATTTCCAGAATTGTGCTGTAGTTATATAAGATCATGGTCCCTTTTTTTTTGAAAGGAGGGAGTTACCACTGAAGTATTTATTTATTTATTTATTTTTAAGATTTTATTTATTTATTTGACAGAGAGAGACACAGCGAGAGAGGGAACACAAGCAGGGGGAGTGGGAGAGGGAGAAGCAGGCCTCCCGCGGAGCAGGGAGCCCGATGCGGGGCTCGATCCCAGGACCCTGGGACCATGACCTGAGCCGAAGGCAGACACTTAACGGCTGAGCCACCCAGGCGCCCCCCACTGAAGTATTTAAAGGTGAGGTGGCATCATGTGTTCAGTTTACTCTGAAATATTACAGAGAGAAGGGGAGAGGAAAGAACCAATGGCTAGCAAGTATGTTAAAGCATTAACATTTGGGGACTCTGGGTGAGGGGCATAATGCAATATTTTGTGCTATTTAATTAATTAGCTCCTTTCTAGTTTCTTTTTTAAAAGATTTTATTTATTTATTTGTCAGAGAGAGAGAGCACAAGCAGGGAGAGTGGCAGAAGGAGAGGGAGAAGCAAGCTCCCTGCTGAACAAGGAGCCTGATGCGGGACTTGATCCCGGGACCCTGGGATCATGACCTGAGCCAAATGCAGACACTTAACAGACTGCGACACCCAAGCATCCCCCTTTCTACTTTCTTAAGGTGGAATCAAAGGTTTTTGATTTGAGGGGCGCCTGGGTGGCTCAGTCGTTAAGCATCTGCCTTCGACTCCAGTCATGATACCAGGGTCCTGGGATTGAGCCCTACATCGGCCTCCCTGCTCCACAGGAAGCCTGCTTCTCCCTCTCCCACTCCCCCTGCTTGTGTTCCCTCTCTCACTGTGTCTCTCTCTGTCAAATAAATAAATAAAATCTTTTTTAAAAAAGTTGTTGATTTGAGACCTACCTTTCCTTCTAATGTATTTAGTACTATACATTTTCTTTTAAATACTCCTTTAGTTGCATCCTACAAAATTATATATGTGTTATTTTCATTTTCATTTGAATAAAAACTGATTTCTAATTATTTTATTTTTTCTTAATTTTATTATGTTATGTTAATCACCATACATTATGTCATTAGTTTTTGATATAGTGTTCCAAGATTCATTGTTTCCATATAACACCCAGTGCTCCATACAGTACGTACCCTCTTTAATACCCATCACCATGCTAACCCACCCCCCACCACCCCCAGAACTCTCAGTTTGTTTCTCAGAATCTATAGTCTTTCATGGTTCATATCCCCCTCTGATTTCCCACCTTTATTTTTCCCCTCTTGCTATCTTCTTTTTTTTTTTAATATATATTGTAGTATTTGTTTCAGAGGTACAGGTCTGTGATTCAACAGTCTTACACAATTCACAGCACTCATCATAGCACATACCCTCCCCAATGTCTATCACCCAGCCACCCCATCCCTCCCACCCCCCACCACTCCAGCAACCCTCAGTTTGTTTCCTGAGATTAAGAATTCCTCATATCAGTGAGATCATATGATACATGTCTTTCTCTGATTGACTTATTTAGCTCAGCATAATACCCTCCAGTTCCATTCACGTCATTGCAAATGACAAGATTTCATTCCGTTTGATGGCTGCATAATATTCCATTGTATAAATATACCACATCTTCTTTATCCATTCATCTGTTGATGGACATCTTGGCTCTTTACATAGTTTGGTTATTGTGGACACTGCTGCTATAAACATCAGGGTGCACGTATGCCTTCAGATCCCTACATTTGTATCTTTGGGGTAAATACCCAGTAGTGCAATTGCTGGGTGATACAGTAGCTTTATTTTCAACTTTTTGAAGAACCCTCATATTGTTTTCCAGAGTGGCTGCAACAGCTTGCATTCCCACCAACAGTGTAGGAGGGTTCCCCTTTCTCCCCATCCCCGCCAACATCTGTCGTTTCCTGACTTGTTAATTTTAGCCATTCTGACTGGTGTGAAGTGGTATCTCATTGAGGTTTTGATTTAGATTTCCCTGATGCCAAGCGATGTTGAGCACTTTTTCATGTGTCTGTTGGCCACTTGTATGTCTTCTTTGGAGAAATGTCTATTCATATCTTCTTCCCATTTTTTAACTGAATTTTTTTGTTTGTTTTTTGGGTGTTGATTTTGATAAGTTCTTTATAGATTTTGGAAACTAGTCCTTTATCTGATAAGACATATGCAAATATCTTCTCCTATTTCATAGGTTGCCTTTTAGTTTTGTTGACTGTTTCCTTTGTTATGCAAAAGCTTTTTATCTTGATTAAGTCCCAATAGTTCATTTTTACCCTTGCTTCCCTTGCCTTTGGTGATGTTTCTAGGAAGAAGTTGCTGCAGCTGAGGTCGAAGAGGTGCTGCCTGTGTTCTCCCTTAGGATATTGATGGACTCCTGTCTCACATTTAGGTCTTTCACCCATTTTGAGTCTATTTTTGTGTGTGGTGTAAGAAAATTGTCCCAACACCATTTGTTGAAGAGATTGTCTTTTTTCCACTGGACATTCTTTCCTGCTTTGTCGAAGATTACTTGACCATAGAGTTGAGGGTCCATTTCTGGGCTCTCTATTCTGTTCCATTGATCTATGTGTCTGTTTTTGTGCCAGTACCATACTGTCTTGATGATGACAGCTTTGTAATACAGCTTGCAGTCCGGAATTGTGATGCCACCAGCTTTGTTTTTCTTTTTCAACATTCCTCTGGCTATTTGGGGTCTTTTTTGGTTCCATACACATTTTAGGATTATTTGTTCCATTTCTTTGAAAAAAGTGGATGGTATTTTGATAGGGATTTGCATTAAATGTGTAGATTGCTCTAGGTAGCATTGACATCTTCACAATATTTGTTCTTCTGATCCATGAACATGGAATGTTTTTCCCTTTCTTTGTGTCTTCCCCAATTTCTCAACTGGTACCAAAAGATTGGGATCATTCCCTGCATATTTTCAGACCACAATGCTTTGAAAATAGAACTCAATCACAAGAGGAAAGTTGGAAAGAACTCAAATACATGGAAGCTAAATAGCATCCTACTAAAGAATGAATAGATCAACCAGGAAATTAAAGAAGAATTAAAAAAATTCATGGAATGAAAATGAAAACACAACTGCTCAAAATCTTTGGGATGAAGCAAAGGCAGTCCTAAGAGGAAAGTATATAGCAATACAAGCTTTTCTCAAGAAACAAGAAAGGTCTCAAATACCAAACCTAACCCTACACCTAAAGAAGTTGGAGAAAGAACAGCAAATAAAGCCTAAACCCAGCAGGAGAAGAGAAATAATAAAGATCAGAGCAGAAATCAATGAAATAGAAACCAAAAGAACAGTAGAACAGATCAATGAAACTAGGAACTTGTTCTTTGAAAGAAGGAATAAGATTGATAAACCCCTGGCCAGACTTATCAAAAAGAAAAGAGAAATGACCCAAATAAATAAAATCATGAATGAAAGAGGAGAGATCACAACCAACACCAAAGAAATACAATTATAAGAACATATTATGAGCAACTATATGCCAGCAAATTAGATAATCTGGAAGAAATGGATGTATTCTTAAAGATGTCTAAACTACCAAAACTGAACCAGGAAGAAATAGAAAACCTGAACAGATCTATAACCACTAAGGAAATTGAAGCAGTAATCAGAAGTCTCCCAACAAACAAGAGCCCAGGGCCAGATGGCTTCCCAGAGGAATTTTACCAAACATTTCAAGAAGAATTAATACCTATTCTTCTGAAACTGCTCCAAAAAATAGAAATGGAAGGTAAAGTTCCAAACTCGTTTTATGAGGCCACCATTACCTTGATCCCCAAACCAGACAAAGACCCAATCAAAAAGGAGAATTACCAACCAATATCCTTGATGAACATGGATGCAAAAATTCTCACCAAAATACTAACCAATAGGATCCAACAGTACATTAAAAGGATTATTCACCATGACCAAGTGGGATTTATCCCTGGGCTGCGAGGTTGGTTCAACATCCACAAATCAATCATTGTGATACAATACATTAATAAAAGAAAGAACAAGAACCATATGATCCTCTCAATAGATGCAGAAAAAGCATTTGACAAAGTACAGCATCCTTTCTTGATCAAAACTCTTCAGAGTATAGGGATCGAGGTTACATACCTCAATATCATAAAAGCCATCTATGAAAAACCCACAGCGAATATCATTCTCAATGGGGAAAAACTGAGAGCTTTCCCCCTAAGGTCAGGAACACGGCAGGGATGTCCACTATCACCACAGCTATTCAACATAGTATTAGAAGTCCTAGCCACAGCAATCAGACAACAAAAAGAAGTAGAAGGCATCCAAATCAGCAAAGAAGGAGTCAAACTCTCACTCTTTGCAGAAGATATGATACTTTTTGTGGAAAACCCAAAAGACTCCACCCCAAAACTGCTAGAACTCATACAGGAATTCAGTAAAGTGGCAGGATATAAAATCCATGCACAGAAATCAGTGGCATTCCTATACACCAACAACAAGACAGAAAAAAGAGAAATTAAGGAGTCAATCCCATTTACAATTGCACCCAAAACCATAACATACCTAGGAATAAATCTAACCAAAGAGGCAAGGAATCTGTACTCAGAAAACTATAAAATATTCATGATTTCTAATTATTTTATTATTTCTTCTTTTGCCCATGGGTTATTTAGATATGTGTTATTTAATTTCCAAACAACTGAAAACTCCTGGACAAAATTGCATCATTAGTAACTCTGCCCAACATTTAAGAAAGAAATTATACAATTTTAAGGAGAGGAATTAATATGGTGGAGCAGTAGGAGGATTCTGAGCTTGCTTCATCCCTCCAACAGAGCTAGATCAATATCAAATAATTTTTAATGAGTAGGAAATTGATCTGAGGATTAAGAAAACAATCTGCACAATCGGAGGCAGAGAACATGGCAGATGCAAGGTTTGGAGCCATGAATTGGCAGAGAGAAAAGCTGTGGTGCAGTGAAGAGGAGGGAATTCTTTTCATGGAGAGAAGTTAGGGAGAGAGGGAGAGAGAAAGAGAGACAGCAGCAGGTAGGGTTCCCACAATATGCCTCAGTGAGGAGATCCTTTGGGTTGCACTGGGAAAGATTGCTTCCCTTCCCACAGTATATTTGGAAGAGGGTATTTTGCCTTTCTAAGGACAAAAGTCCTGCCAGGAGCCATTGAGTGACCATTCAACAGCAGGGGACAGAGGCACATGCACACAGGGCAGATTACCTGGTTGCAGCTTTTCAGTGTGCTCCACAATAGACTCCGCCCACCGTGTGAATGTGTGCAACAGTTTTTCTAAGACAAAATGGTGCCAGGCACCATGTGAGTCTCCTCCAGGAGAAGGAAGTGGGTCCCACCTTGCCGGGCCCTTTAAGTTTTGAAACCCAGCCACAAGCCAGAGATAAAACACCAGGAGTGCTGACACCCAGGCACAGACAGGTTAAGGGCAGGGATCTGATGAAAGCCTAAGACACAGGATAGGAAATGGTTTGGTTTTCTGGGAGGGCTTTCTCAACAGTGGCTGCTGTGAGTTCCCCTCCCCAGGGACAAGAGGGAGGCATGATGCCATCTTACACCCCCCCACCCAGCCTCCACACTCCCCCCACCCCCCACCCCACCCACCAACAGAGTCAGACCTCAGAGAGATACACAGTATCTCCACTGGAGGCTAGAGTCACTTACAAGAAAACACACCCCCTTGTGCCCTGCAGGAGCATCTTTGCAAAAAAAGGTCTGACTGGAAGCCAGCACAGTGGGCCTCTTTCTCAGAAAACCAACACAACCTCCCCCCTCCCAACATATACCAAGTCTACTAATTATAGAATGCTCCAAAGCATCACCTTCAGTTCTGGTGAAAACAGGACCAGAATTTCTTTTTTTTTCTTTTTTAATTTATTTTTTATTTTTTCTTCTTCTTTCTTTGGTATCAGGGTTATAGTTTTTGGTCCTTTATTGGTCAATTTGTTTGTTTCCATGTTTCATTTTTTGGATCAGGCTTCTTTTGTTTTCTTCATCCTTTTTTCTTATTCTTTGGAATCAGACTTACAGCTTTATATTTGTTTGCTTGCCTTTTTTGTTCCTTTTTCTTTTCTTTTTTCTTGGATCAGGTCTGTTTGTTTTTTTTTTCCAGGCTTATCTTAATAAACAAATCAAAGCACACCCAGTTAAAGGTCTAAATGCTCTTCACTGTAAGCAAGGAGGAACTCTGTAGAGGACTGACCTGTGGGAAAGAGCAGCCAAAACACACTGGCATAGTGCACACAGCATACACCAGAAACACTTACTGAAGTGCCAGGTCGTGGACAGTGTAGGACCCCTTCTTAAAACAGTACTACTTTCAGGAGCAGAAAGCATAACAAGCTTTCATAATGCGCAAAAAAAAAAAAAAAAAAAAAAGACAGAGAGAGAGAGAGAGAAGAATAGAAACCTAAACATAATTACAAGATGGAGGAATTCTCCCCAAAAGAAAGATCAAGAAGAAATCATAGCCAGGGATTTGCTCAAAACATATATAAGCAATATATCTGAACAAGAATTTAGAACAACAGTGATAAGAATACTAGCTGGGTTTGAAAGAAGCATAGAAGACTCCAGAGAAACCCTGGCTGCAGAGATTAAAAAAACCTAAAAACTAGTCAGGCCAAAAAAAAAAAAAATGCTGTAACTGAGATGCAGTACTGACTGGATTTAGTCACAATGAGGATGGAAGAAGCAGAGGATTGAATAGGTGATATAGAAGATGCAATTATGGACAATAATGAAGCTGAAAAGAAGAGGGAAAGAAAACTATTCAGTCATGAATATATACTTAGGGAACTAAACTATTCCACAAGACACAATAATATCCATATCATAGGAGTCCCAGAAGAAAAGCAAGAAAAGGGGTAGATGGTTTATTTGAACAAATTATTCATAGCTGAGAACTTCCTTAATCTGGGGAAGGAAATAAACATTCAAGTCCAAGAGACACAGAATTTTTTATTCAACAAAATAGGTCAACAAAATCAACAAAAATAGGTCAACACCAAAACATATCATAGTGAAACTTGTAAAATACAAAGATAAAGAGAGAATTCTGAAAGCAGCTAGGGGAAAAAGTTCCTTAAACTACAAGGATAGACACATAAGGTTAACTGCAGACCTATCCACAGAAACATAGCAGACCAGAAAGCAGTGGGATGATATATTCAACATGCTAAGTGGGAAAAATATGAAGCCAAGAATACTTTATCCAGCAAGGCTGTCATTCAGAATAGAAGGAGAGACAAGCAAAAACTAAATCAGTTTGTGAACACTAAACCAGCTCTGCAAGAAATACTAAAGGGGACCCTCTGAGCAGGAAAGAGAGACCAAAAGCAACAAAGACTAGAAAGGAACAGAGACAATCTACAAGTGACTTTATAGGTAATACAATGGCACTAAATTCATCAATAATGACTTTGAATGTAAATGGACTCAGTTCTTTAATCAAAAGACATAGTGTATCAAAATGGATAAAAAACAAGACCCATAGATATGCTGTCTACAAGAGACTCATTTTAGATCCAAAGACACCTCCAGATTGAAAGTGAGGGGGTGGAGAGCCATCTATCATGCTAATGGACATCAAGAGAAAGCTGTAGTAGCCATAGTTATATCAGACAAACCAGATTCTAAACCAAAGATTGTAATAAGAGATGAAGGGCACTATATCATAATAAAGGGGTCTATCCAACAAGAAGATCTAACAATTGTAAATATTAATGACCTCGAAGTGGGAGTAGCCAAATATAGAAATCAATTAATAACAAACATAAAGAAATTCATTGATAATAATACAATAATAGTAGGGCACTTTAGTACCCCACTGACAACAAGGGACAGATCATCTAAGCAGAAAATCAACAAGGAAATAAGGTCTTTGAATGACACACTAGATCAGATGGACTTAACAGATATATTCAGAGCATTTCGACCTAAAACAACAGAATACACATTCTTTTCAAGTGCCCATGGAACATTATCCAGAATAGATCACATACTGGATCACAGATCAGGTCTCAACCAGTACAAAAAGATTGAAATCATACCATACCTATTTTCAGACCACAAAAGTATGAAACTTGAAGTCAACCAAAGAAAAAATTTGGAAAGACCACAAATACATGGAGGTTAAAGAACATCCTAATAAAGAAAGAAAGGGTTAACCAGGAAATTAAGAAGAAATAAAAAAAATACATAGAAGCAAATGAAATTGAACACATGACAGTCCAAATGTTTGGGATGCAGCAAAGGCAGTCATAAGACGGAAGTATATGCCAACACAGGCCTTCCTCAAGAAGCAAGAAAAGTCTCAAACAACTAACCTTACACCTAAAGGAGCTGGGAAAAGATCAGCAAATGAAGCCTAAAACAAGCAGAAGAAGGGAAATAATTAAGATTAGAGCAGAAATAAATTATATAAAAATTAAAAAAAAACAATAGAACAGATGAACAAAACCAGGAAATGTTTCTTTGAAAAAATTAACAAAATTGACAAACCTCTAAGCAGACTTATCAAAAAGAAAAGAGAAAGGACCCAAATAAATAAAATCACAAATGAGAGAGGAGTGATCACAAACAACAATGCAGAAATACAAACAATTATAATAAATATTAGGAGCAATTATATGACAACAAATTAGGCAATCTGGAAGAAATGGATATAGTCCTAGAAACATATAAACTACCCAAACTGAAACAAGAAGAAATAGAAAACTTGAACAGACCCATAACCAGCAAAGAAATTGAATCAGTAATCAAAATCTCCCAACAAACAAGAGTCCTGGGCTGGGTTGCTTCCCGAGGGTATTATACCAAACATTTAAAGAAGAGTTAATACCTATTATTCTGCAACTATTCCAAAAAATTGAAATGGAAGGAAAACTTCCATTCTACAAAGCCAGCATTATCTTGATTCCAGAACCAAAGACCCCACTAAAAAGGAGAATTACAGGCCAATATCCCTGATGAACATGTATGCAAAAATTCTCAAAAAGATACTAGCCAATAGGATCCAACAGTACATTAAAAGGATTATTCACTATCACCAAGTGGGATTCATTCCTGGGCTTCAGGAGTGGTTCAATATCTGCAAATCAATCCAATTTGATACACCACATTAATAAAAGAAAGGATAAAACCATATGATCCTCTCAGTAGATGCAGAAAAAGCATTTGACATAATATAGCATCCTTTCTTGATAAAACTTCTCAAGAATGCAGGGATAGAAGGAACATACCTCAACATCATAAAGGCCATGTACAAAAGACCCACAGCTAATATCATTCTCAATGGGGAAAAACTGAGAGCTTTTCCCCTAAGGTCAGGAACAAGGCAGGGATGTCCCCTACCACTGTTGATCAACATAGTACTGGAAGTCCTAGCCTCAGCAATAAGACAACAGAAAGAGATAAAAGGCATCCAAATTGGCAAGGAAGAAGTCAAACTTTCACTACTTGCAGACAACATGATACTCTGTGTAGAAAACCTGAAAGATTCCACCAAAACATTGCTAGAACTGATACATGAATTCAGCAAAGTTGCAGGATATAAAATCAATATACAGAAATCTGTTACATTTCTGTACAACAATAATGAAGCAGCAAAATTAGAAATCAAGGAATCACTTCCATTTACAATTGCACCAAACCCATAAAATACCTAGGAACAAATCTAACCAAAGAGGTAAAAGGTCTGTATGCTGAAAACTATAGAAAACCTATGAAAAAAATTGAAGAAGACACAAAGAAATGGAAAAAAAAAATTTCATGCTCTTAATTTGGAAAAATAAATATTGTTAAAATGTCTGATACCCAAAGCGACCCACACATTCAATGCAATCCTTATCAAAATAACACCAGCATTTTTCACAGAACTAGAACAAACAATCCTAAAATTTGTGTGGAACCAGAAAACATGCTGAATAGCCAAAGTAATGTTGAAAAAGAAAAGCAAAGCAGGAACATCACAATTCCACTCTTCAAGCTGTATTACAAACCTGTGATCATTAAGACAGTATGGTACTGGCACAAAAACAGACAAATAGATCAATGGAACAGAACAGAGAATCTAAAAATGGACCCTCAACTCTATGGTCAACTAATCTTCAACAAAACAAGAATGAATATCCAATGGAAAAAAGATAGTCTCTTCAATAAATGGTGCTGGGAAAATTGGACAGCCACAGGTAGAAGAATGAAACTAGACCATTTCCTTAAACCATATACAAAGATCAACTCAAAATGGATAGGAATCCATCAAATCCTAGAGAACACAGGCAGCAACCTCTTAGACCTCAGCCATAGCAATTCTTCCTAGATACATCTCCAGAGGCAAGGGAAACAAAAGCAAAAATGAAGTACTGGGCTTCATCTAGATAAAAATCTTCTGCACAGCAAAGGAAACAATCAACAAAACTAAAAGACAACGTACTGAATAGGAGAAGATATTTGCAGATGACATATCAGATAAAGGATTAGTATCCAAAATCTATAAATGACTTATCAAACTCAACATCCAAAAAACAAAAAAATTCTGTTAAAAAATGGGCAGAAGACAAGAATAGACACTTTCCAAAGAAAACATTCAGATAGCTAACAAACACATGAAAAGATGCTCAACATCCTCATCATCATAGAAATACAAGTCAAAACCACAGTGAGATACCACCTCACACCTGTTGGAATGGCTAAAATTAACAAGATAGGAAACAACAAATGTTGGTGAGGATGTGGAGAAAGGGGAACCCTCTGACACTATGGGTGGGACTGCAAACTGGGACTGCAAACTGGTGCAGCCAAACTATGGAAATTCCTCAAAAAGTTAAAAATAGTACTGCCTTAGACCCAGCAATTGCACTACTAGGTATTTACCCAAAGGATACAAATATACTGATTTAAGGGGGCACATGCTCCCAGAGAGCAGCATTATCAACAATAGCCAAATTGTGGACAGAGCCCAAATGCTCATCAACTGATAAAGAAGAGGTGGTATATATATACAATGGAATATTACTCAGCCATCAAAAAGAATGAAATCTTGCCTTTTGGAAAGACATGAATGGAACTACAGTGTATTATGCTCATTGAAATAAATCAGAGAAAGACAAATATATGATTTTACTTATATGTGGAATTTAAGAAACAAAACAGAGGAGCATAGGGGAAGGGATAGAAATAAAATAAGATAAAAACAGAGAGGGAGGAAAACCATAAGAGACTCTTAACTACAGAGAACAAATAGGGTTGCTGGAGGAGAGGTGGGTGGTGGGATGGGCTAAATGGGTGATGGGCATTAAGGAGGGCACTTGTGATGAGCACTGGGTGTTATATGTCAGTGATGAATCACTAAATTCTATTCCCGAAACCAATACTACACTACATGTTAACTAATTTGAATTTAAATTAAAAATAGGAATAATAGCAATTTTACAGACTCTTCTAGAATATTGAAGAAGAAGCATTTCCCAACTCAGACTATGAGGTCAACATTTCCTTGACACCAAAACTATGCATATCATAAGAAAAGAAAACCACATGACAGCATTTCTCATGAACATAGACACAAAACGTATTAACAAAATTTTAGCAAATCATATCCAGAAATACATATAAACAAGAATACAGAAATATAAGGTTAATTTAACATTTGAAATTCAATATAAATTAAGAAATTCAAAATAAGAAAAAAGGTATGGTAATCTCAATAGATGCAAAACAATTTTTGACAAAACCTGTCATCCATTCATGATAAAAACCCTCAGTAAACTGTAATAAAATGGAAATTTCTCAACCATATAATGTACTTTGGCAAAAAATATAGCTAACATCACACTTAATTGTGAAAGACTGAATGCTTTTCTCATAGATCAGATAACAAAGAAGAATGTTCACTTCTACTACTTCAATTAACATTATACTGGAAGTTCTAGTTAATGCAATAGGGCATACCAAAAAATAAATGCATCCATATGGAAAAGGAAGAAGTAAAACTCTTTATGGCCACACAATTTCTTTATCTATGTGTAAAATCCTGTAGAGTCTTCAAAAAAGATGCAAAAAGTTATAAAACAGTTAAGCAAAACTGATTGATTCAAGATCACCAAAAAATAATTTGTATTTTTATATACTAACAATGAGAAATCATATACTGAAACAAAAACATACCAATTACAATAGTAATAAATTTAGTCATACCTAGTAATACATTTGACAACCTATGTGTAAGAACTGTACATTGAAATCTATAAAGTATTCTGAGAGATATTTAAAAGACCTAAATAAATAGAGAAAAATATCATTTTTATGGATTAGAAAACTCAATAATTGTTAAAGTATTAATTCTCTCCATTTTGATCTACAGATTCAGCACAATCTCAATCAAAATACCAGCAGACTTTTTTAGAAATTGACAAGTCGATTCTAAAATTCATATGGAAATTCAAAGTCCTAAAATAAGCAAAACGCCTTTGGAAAAAAAAATAACAAATTTTGAGGACTTACACTGTTTGATTTTAGAACTTCCTATAAAGCTACAGTAATCAAGACAGTATTATATTGGTATAGACAAATAGGTCAATTAAAAGGATATTAAGTCCAGACATACACCTACACATAAAGGCTCAATTTGATTCTTGACAAAGTTGGTAAGACAATTAAATAGCTTAAATAGACTTTAAAGCCTTTATAACAAATAGTACTGGAAAAATTTGATAGCTATATTAAAACAAGAAGAAAGAAAAAGAGAAAAAGGAACTTGGGCTGTTATCTCACACCCTGCAATAAAATTAACTCAGCTTGAAAAAGGGAAAAAAATTAACTCCAATTGGATTATAGGCCTAACTTTAAGAGCTAAAACTGTAAAATTTCTAGAGGTAAACAGGAGAATATCTTAGTAATCTTAGGTTTCTTAGTTACAACATAAAAGTAGGAAGTACCAGAAAAGTCAATAAACTTAACTTCATCATAACTAAAAATGTTTGCTCTTCAAAAGGACGCTATTAAGAAATGAAAAAGCAAGCTATAGATTGTAATACAAATCCCAATCCTAACAAAGGACTTATAAGTAGAATATATAAACAATTATTATGACTCAATAATAAGAAGACAAAAGACTCAATTATAAAGGGACAAATAATTTGAACAGATGTATCTCTAAAACAGATATACAAATGGAAAATAAGTATATGAATTAGTCATCAGGAAAGTACAAAATAAAACCACAATTAAGTATTACTAAAGACCTATTAAAATGGCTAAAACTAAAAACACTACCTATACCAAGTGCTGACAAGGATGCAGAGGAACTGAAACACTCCTAGTGGGAGTGTAAATTAGTAAAGCATCTTTGGACAACAGCTTTATAGTTTCTTATAATGTTAAATATACCCCTACTATATGAATCAGCTATTGCACTCCTAGGTAATTAGCCCAGTGAAATTAAAGCATATGTCCACACCAAACACATGTGGATAAATGTTTATAGCTGCTTTCTTTGTAATAACTTCAAACTGGACACAATCCAAATGTCCATGAACAGGTGAATATATAGAATACTGCTCAGCAATAAAAAGGAATGAGCTATTTATATACATAACAGCATGGATGATTATCAAAATAATTATGCA
Organism: Phoca vitulina; assembly: GCF_004348235.1. Taxonomy (NCBI): domain Eukaryota; kingdom Metazoa; phylum Chordata; class Mammalia; order Carnivora; family Phocidae; genus Phoca; species Phoca vitulina. The sequence continues at coordinate 670,284 of NW_022589765.1, read as the reverse complement.
GAATGAAAGTAACCAGACCAAAAAGAATATTTTCCCATTTATATAAAATTCTAGAAAGACAGACTAATGTATATTGACAGAAAATAGAACAGTGGGCTTGGAGACAGAGGTTGGGAGTTTGGCTGGAGGGAGGAATAACAAATGAGCAAGTGAAAGCTTTTTGGGGTGATGGATATGTTTATAATCTTGAGTGTGGTGATGGTTCCATGGGTGTATTCCTATGTCAAAATCCACTAAATTTTGACTATGTGCAGTTTATGTCAATTATACCTCAATAATGATATGCAAAAATCAAAACAGAACACATGAGATATAAGGGACATTTCTCACAAGATCTTTGAGAACAAAATGAGATCATAAATTCTAATGGAGTTGTCTGAACCTCAAAGGTTTTGCTTAATTCATAAAAGAATGTTGTACAGTTTTATGTACTACAAATACATAACATGATTTTTTGTTGTTATTAGTACACCTAACAATAAAAATTACAATCAGAAATAAAGATTGCTGATGGGGATGCCTATTGTCCATTGTTTCCTGAATTCTATATTGCAGTTTATGGAAAGATTACTATTTCAAATAATTATCAGAAGAAATGCCTAGCTGATGTTGGGGGAAAATGTGCCTAACATGTCTTAACTATGTTATCTTTTTCTTCATTATAAGGTTGTAGTGAGTATAAAACTTTTTAAAAAACAGAAATTAGTATGAAACTTCTTTGCAAATCATTAATTACCACATAACTATAGTGTATTATTATAAAGACAGTGTTGGTCTCATGCAATGTTTATTAAACTATGACCTAGAAAACACTCTTCTGAGACATGTTAATAGATGTGTCACAGAAAAAAAGAGTTTCTGGGGTTGGATAAACATGGGGAATCCTGTATAATACATTGTTCCTCTTGAAGATTTACAAAGCCTATTCACATAATAAGTCTCTGAATGGTTCTACAAGAAAACACTTAAATGTTATTTCACCCAGCTTTCTCATACCTATGGATATTCACTAGTCTATAAGGAAACATGCTATTGCTTGGGAAAAGGCACTGGACTTGGAATCAAACAGCCAGTGTTCTAGCTCTGTGGACTTTGACATGACATATAGCTTCTTTGAGAATTAGTCTCTTAGTATGAAAGAAAACACTAATGATACCTGATCTAGTAAAAGACTACTAGGTAGTCTTATTATTATCAGGTAGAAATAAAGTATATATGTGCAATAACTTTAGAAGTTATAAACCAATACAAAAAGAGATTTTTATCATAATGGATACACACACACACACACACATATACATATATATACATATACTGTCTTGGTCTATTTGGGCTGCTATAACAAACTACCATAAACTGGGTGGATAAGCAACAAACATTTCTTACAGTTCTGGAGTGGAGGCCTAGAAGTCTAAGATCAGGGCACCAGCAGAGTTAGTGTCTGGTGAAGCCATACTTGCTGGTTCATAGACAGCATCTTCTTGCTGTGTCCTGACAAGGCAGAAGGAATGAGGGAGCTCTCTAGAGTTTCTTTTATAAGGACACTAATCCATTCATGAGGTCTCCACCCTTATGGTCTAATCACCTCCAAAAACCCATCACATTGGGGGTTAGGATTTCAACCCATTTACTTTGGGAGGACACAAGCATTCAGTCCATAACTGAAAAATAATGATGTATTAGAAAAAAACAGCTTGGTTATTTGGATATCAATTTGCCTATGATTCATTATAAAACATTTCATCTGTCGATGGTGAGAAATGTGGGCAGTCAAGAGACTTCATGAACTGAGTATCAAAATCTTACATATAATTTAGAAACAAATGCAAGAAAAATAAAACACTACTTTAGTAAAAGTCATCCTAAGAAAAGAATAAGAAGAACAAATAAAGTAGAGGAAGAAAGCAAGTAGATAGACAAATTAAAAGAAGGAAAGAAGGAAAGTGATATCCCATTAGGCTTAGTTGCTAAGCAATTATAGATCTGTTATATTTAATTAATTTAAAAACAAGATAATATTGAAAAATAAGAAGTGGAAAATTTGACCTTCTCCTCAACTTGATTTTTAGAAACTATGAGGAAAACATCCCTAGAAAGCCACCTACATAACAATTTTACAAAATGAGATTCTGTCATTATCATTATGAATTACCTAACTTACTTCCTATACTAGTAACTTACCCAAATGTCAGGGTAGGTTGAACATAAAGGAACAGTAATATAATATAAACTACTTAATATAAAATAGAAATCCTAATCCTACATTTTTCTATATATTTTTAATAATACAGTCATGATTATCTCTTCCCTTCCTAAAGAACATACACATTTTTTCAGTGTGAAATCAGAAAAGTGATAGTAAATGGTCAAATTTCAGAGGGAAACTGATATTTCTTCAGAAAAAAAATAATGACTAGATGTATTCATTCTAAAGACACTAGAGGTGGCTAACATCTAACTCTCAGTAACAAGGTGGGGGCTTAAGAGGACACAACTGGAGACTCCTGGGTGGCTCAGTCAGTTAAGAGTCTGCCTTTGGCTCAGATCATGGTCCCAGGGTCCTGAGATCGAGCCCTGTGTGGGGTTCTGCCTTCAGTGCAGAGTTTGCTTAACACTCTCTCCCTCTCCTCCTGCCCCCCCTCAAATAAATAAATAAATCTTTTTAAAAAAGGAAAAGAATTACAGGCAAGAGATTTAGGAGATTCCTCTTCAGTATATCTGCTTCTGGTTTGTTGTTTCTGGTTAGAAAAATTCTGTAAAGTATGGACCATATATAAGAAGAGATGAAATTGGGTTAGTTTGAGGTGAAAATGGAGCTGCCTAAGAGGTAGGAATATTTTTTTAAAATGCTGGATAAGTAAATAATCAGGAAAATGGGGAGGATATTATTTCAGAAAGCAGAAGAAAAAATACACATGAAAATAATTAGCATGTGGGTGATCTCAATAAATATCACTTATGGCATTGATAGTTAAATGTTGACAGGTTAAAGTATGTTTAAAAATGCTCAATGTTTACCATGAATATAAATAAAAACAAAATGCATGTTTTTTAAATGATAAAAGAATAGAATGTAAAACAAATATTTTCTATTAAAAAAGAACATAGATATGAGAGAAAACACAAAATAAGATGATAAAATAAGAACAAACTTTTCATTTCCAAGAATAAATTTTAAATGAATCACCTTATTAAAAGAAAAAGACTCTTTGATTGGATTTAAAGATATAGATAAATTCATCTATATGATGACTTACAAGATACATTTATAAAGTAAATGATATGAGAAAGTTAAAATTAGATGTTAGACACAGATATATCAGCCAGATATAATCATAAGAAAAGAGATTCAGATTATTATTATAAAAAAATAGAGTTCAAGGTAAAATGAATCCGAACAATGAATATTTTTTAAACTCTTGGACAGAGAATACAATCCACAATGAAGTTATAATGGTCACAATAGTCATAAACTTTCATTCTCTAACTAACATTCCATCAAAATATAAAAATAAAATGCTCTTTGAAATACAACTCAGCTGGGACTGCTTCAAAGGAGTAGTGAAATAAGAGATCAACATTCAACTCTTGAGGCATATACTAATGCTTCAGAGAAAGAAGTAGTAAAAAGGGTGCTTTCTTCTATTGTTTCACAAGTTACACAAAACTAGAAAATTCTCAAGCACAGGAAAAGAAAAGTTTTAAGGAACAAATGGCAGAGGACATATTCATCCTTCCTTAGCCCATTCATCCTTTCTCAGCCCATCCTTTCTTAGAATCCAGGGTTGGAAGCATCAACAGGAACATCTATTTAGAAAAATCTTGAGGGGGGTTGCCCAACTAAAAGAAATATCTAGAAGTAGGGCAAGACTCATCAAGGACATATAATACATAAACCTAAGCAATTCCATAGCAGAAGGTAGAAGCAGCTGCCAAGGTGCACAGGACTAAAAATGCCTTGATGGGATGCTAGAAAAATATAGAGATCTTTTATGGAAAAAGCAAGACAAGACACTTGTGAGTATTAAAATATTCTTTATTTTACAAAATGCTGAAATGTCCATCAGGATTAAATTTCATCATTAGTAACAAAAACCTAAAAAATAATGGCTTAAGAAGTAAGGAGTATTTTTCTCTCATGAGAAGTCCTGCAGTGGGTAAACCAAAGTTGCTAAGGTGGGTTCATAATGCTGTTAAGAACCCAGGATCGCTTTCATCTTCTCCTCTGACTTCCTAGCATATAACTTTTATCTTTATGTCCATCACATGTCACAAGATGGCTGCTCCAACCCAAGCCTCATGTCCAAGTAAGAAAAAAAGGAGGACACAAGGAAGGTGGCCCCCTATATTAGGAATGCAAAAGGCTTCCAGAAATCCCAGCAGACTTCCCCTTTTATCTCATTGCCCAGAACTGTATTTTATGGATACTCCTAGGTACAAAGGAGACTGGTAAATGTATTTTAGCTGGGTGTGTTGCGTCCATGAACAAAATTTGAGATCCTGTAAATGAGGAAGAAGGGAAAATGGATATTGGGTAGGCAACTAGCAGTACCTGCCATAGATGGTGATGATAATTAATAGGTCTTCATGTGTTTATTCGTGGGTTTTATTCTATCTTTACCTGGTGAAATAAGAAGCTGGGAACATTTTATTTATTTTTTTGGTTGAATTATTTTTTATTTATTTTTTTTAGAATTATGTCAACAAACATTTATTGTGTAAAAGTCGGTTTTTATCACATTTGTAAAGCATTGCACTAGGCTCTTTGGGGATTACAAACAAATTTTTTTTAAGTTTTTATTTAAATAGCAGTTAGTTAACATACAGTGTAGTATTAGTTTCAGGTGTACAATATAGTGATTCAACACTTCCATACAACACCTGGTGCTCATCACAAGTGCACTCCTTAATGTCCATTTTAGTCTGTAACACTTTTTTTAATTTTATTGTTTCTCAAAGCCTAAAAGTCTTAGAATCATTGGGTTAACTTTCTCAAGGTCATTCACTCTGTAAATGACAGTCAAGAGATTTGAATCCATATCTTTCTAACTCCAAAGCCCATGATCTTTCCAAGAAATCAACTTCATCTCACCAATTACTGAAAATTAACTCAATTAATCCTCTAGCTTGAAAATCATAATACCCTTCCAAGCAAGTTTCATACTCATCTGTCAATATATGACCCAAGTTTGTTTGTTTGTTTTCTCCTGCAACTGCTCAAATGAAATAACATAGCACATCACATGTTCCACATTCAGGAAAACAAATTAATAGAAAGGCTCCATAAAATAAACAGTCTCTTCTCTGGCTGTTCAAATAAAATGACATCTGATAATAAGTTACCATTGTGACCTTTATTATTTGTGCAAATACAGACCTGCAATGTGAACAATCAAAATGTTTCACTTTGAAGGCTTTAGTATAGGCAGACCTAGAATTCTTCTTCATGTTAGGCACAAAGCTAAGTTTTAATTCTTTGATTTTCTCTAAAAATACATTTATTCTTTCACTTTTGGAACTAGCTAAAAAATGGAATTTAGCACAGGGAATCATTTCACTTTCTCCCCTGGTCACCAGCTGGCTGCTGGGAACTTTTCAATCTCTGTGTAAGTCAATTTCTCCTAATTGTAAAACAGGGAGAATTAGAGTTGGCAAACAAAGAGAAGAAAAATGAAGCACAGCATGGACATTTCAGAGTTTTCAAATAAAAAAACAAAAACGATATGAATAACATATATGTTTTTGAGGCAATTAAATCGCAGTGAATTAAATTTTTCTAGCAGAATATCTTAGCTTAGGATACAAGCAGTTTTATATCTCCTTATCTCTATCTCTGTCTATAGAGATAGAGATCGATAGATAGATATAGATTTAGATAGCTATGCAGATATGCCACAGAAAATGTGACAGCTAAATTGATTTGGATTTGAAGTGATTTTTTAGTTCAGAAGGAAGGGATGGAGTTTTTATTGTCTAAGTCACTGTTCCCTTACCTCCTGTCTTACTCTCTGCAGTCAGTAAAAGGTTAAACAAACCTAGAATCACAGAGCTGGTCAGTCAAATTCACATGATGATAACAGATTTCTAGGTAATTTTCAGGATCCATAACCACAACTTCAAATGTTAAAAAAACGAAACAAAACAAAACATCAACCCAACAGGGGCATGCTTCTTGAAAGGTTATCAGGCAAGTGAAGCCATTAGCCATAATAGAGAGCAAGACCATACACTCAAAATCTGCACAATATTCATTAATCAATATACAGTTAATCAAATATAATATCAAATCAATATCAAAATATACAATATCAAATACAATTTCAAATGTACAATGTCAAAATACAATTAATACTAGAGAGTAATCTTCCACGAGCACACAGCTTACCACTGAATACCTTGCTTGTTGGTGGGGAAAACAAAAGCAAGCAAAAGAGACAAGCTCACCAAGGTTCTTTGGAACTGAGGAGCATCATGCCACACCTTTACACTGTTACCAATACTCCGATTTGTCTTTCTATGGCTCCCGTGCAGCCACAAAAATTAAGCTCATTCTAAAATACAGTATCAGCTAATTTATTTGGCCTGAAATATCTATGGACTTAAATTTATCCTCATCTATTTTTCTGCTCTGCCTGAGTCAGGTGAATTAGTTGTACTACTTGAATTAATACTAAAATTCCTGAAAGAATTCTCAGGATGCTCATAAAACCTGGGGCTGTAGTCTACCCTTTTCTATAGTCTTCTGTAATAACATCCACCATCTCATTACATATTAAGAGGTCTTTTCCCATTATTCCTGTAATAAGTATAATAAGCATTTCCTTGGAGTTCTCTATACTGCCAAAGACTTATTGTAGGGTAATAAAGCAATTTACCAAAAGGAGTATACACTAATATATTTATACTAATACAACCTAGAGGGTATGTTGTTTCAAACACTCTGTGACCCCTCTTCACTTCTCAGATTGTTAAGAATTTCATTACTGGTACCCTTACTTAATGTAATCTAGTTCAAACTACTCTGGAAACACTCTTCGCCTTCTTTATCTAATAATTGTGTCGACCACAGGTCATATTGTCTTTCCCTGATGTCTATTACAGACCATCAATCCAGGATACAGAATTAGCCACCAGCCTGTCAGTGCTTGCTTGGGTCTCCAAACTGATCTCAACATCTTGGAGAAAGATTGGCTTTTCTATCAAGAACTGGTCTAAATTTCTTAAAACAAACAAGCAAACAAACAAAACCCCCCAAAACTGTTTGTTAAAATACGAACAATCACAAACGCCTGTGGTCCACCCTCCCCAGAAGAAAGAAATTGGCCTAAGAAATATACATGACACTGTAAAATTCCAGACTTCTACACAGAATCTCTACTCTCAAATGGTACAACTCAGTGCCCCAGATGTACTGTCAATGTGAGGATTCCCTTTTTACCACATCCCTCTTACTATAAGATGTTAATACGAACACGTTTATTGCTTTTGTGGATTCCATTTTGTCTTGTGGCACCATTTTGATAACATTTTGGTGACCAGGGTGGGAGGCTCTCCTGGCTCAATTCTAAGATATGGTTTGGTTCAGATTTAGCCAGGAAATGTGCTGAAGTTCACAAATAATACAAGAGCTACCACAAATTTAACCAATGTGATAGGCTGTTCTCTTCTGTCACATAAGGTATCTAAGCCATCTATATCTAAGCAGGATTGGGAGAGTAGCTTTTTTCTAACAAAGATGTTGTTTAAAGGTGGATACACTTATCACTCTCTAGGACACGATGCTGTTTCTGGCACCTGCCTGTGACTATAGCATAGAAGGGAGAAGGTATAGTTGGTGGCAGCAGCCTACTTTGCTCCTTCTTCCAAATATGCACAACCTTGGTAAAGAGAAAGATTATGTCCAAACCATACAGAGAAAAGAGGGGTGAAAAAGTGGATGGTAAGCATTTAGTCTGGCTACCTCTTCCCTTTCCCTTTGTATCATGCAAAAATCTTGAGACCCTTACTTCCTGGATATTCAGGGTATCTCACATGGTCACTTCCTTCCTTCCTCATGTTATCCTTTCTTTGTCCTGCAGTCTGTCTTGATTAATGTCTCCTGCGAAAAAGTCTCTTTTCCTGCCCCACCTCCGTTTTTTGTTACTTCTTCCTCAGGAAACAAGTCCCAAATTCCCTTGTATGTCTTGCAAAATGCATACCTTCAGAGGTATTTACTGTGAGTCAGAAGTGTGGTCTCCTCAACAAGGTTTCTGCTGTAAGCTAAAAGGAAGGTGTAAGATCAAGCCTCACATTTTAGATTGCAATTTGCATCTCCCCAAGTATCTAAAAATGTAGACACATTTTACATTTTGAGGATTAGTTTCTTGCCAAAATCCTTCAACAAGTCTACATAAGAGGGACATTGTGTGGTCAATACAATATCAACCCTATAATGCCCAAAGAATAATTTTCTTCCTCATGACTCAGGGTTGCATTACAAAGTCATATTCCATTAATTTGATCATGAAGGACACTGAGTGCAATTGCTCTTCTCTAATTTCTGGATCTTTCTTTCCTTTTTAGAGGTTATAAAAGGGTTCTGCCATAAATAGAAAGTTATAAACCGCTTATCAGATGTAATTATCTTTAACTCATCTTTCAAAGCCTTCTATGATCTTCCACCACTCTGGTTTATATACACTTGAATTCATCTGGAAACTCTGACGGCTTATATTTTCCCAAATACTATCCTTGTTTTCCTGTTTCTGCTACTTTGCTAATGCCATTTTTGCTATATTTTTTTTTATCCCCTTTGCCATCCAAATATCTTATTTACTTTTCAGGTTCCACCTCTAACATTACTTTTTTCATGAAGACGTCCTTGATCAGCCAGGTAGCAATCACCTCTAACTACTTAGCTTCAATAGCACTGTGTACTTCCTTAATTCATCTTATGTGTTCTTTATTGTAGTAATTTCTTGATAAAAATTTAAATTATATTAATCTCAGAACTTAGCAGAGTAGGTTCTTGGGAACATAGTGAGTTCTTTATAAATGTTTTCTGATTAAATACATAAAAGCACAAATGCTTTACCACAGAAGGGTAAACGGAAGGACACTTGAAAGTGTTCACATGTTGTCTAAACTCATAATGTTAATTATTTAAAGGTAAGTGAAGTGGGGTCGATATACAGACAGGCACAAATGTGTACACACACACACACACACATACACACACACACAGAAACACACCATTTTACCATCCTATGTCTAGCCTTTTTTTTTTTTTTCCAAAAAATGTTCTAATAGTACACTCCCAGATAAGCCTCACTCCACTGATTTTATATCTGTTGGTATGACAATATTGTGTGGTATAACAAACCTGGGTTTTAGTTTAAGAATGAATTGAAAATGAATTCTGACTCTTAATTTCTAGCTGTGTGAAATTGAGCAAGACATTTAACTTCTCTGAGCCTTAACTTCCACAATTGTAAAAATTGGAGAAAATAGGATTATTATGATGCTCACATGAGACAGTAGACATAAGACATTTAGCATGATGCCTGTCAAGTAGTAGATATTTAATAAATTAATTTCCCTTCTCAGTTTGGAATCATGTTTTATATATATATATATATATATATATAATTTATATATATATAATTTATATATATATAATTTATATTATATATATATATATATATAATATATATATATATATATTTAAAGACTTGAGATCATTCTCTAGTAATTTACTATATATCACTTTCTCCTCTCCAATTAGACTATGATCTCAAGGTAAAAAATCATTTATTTTCTTTTTCTCTACATTCGGTTTAATATTGTCATACACACAGTAAACACTTAAGAAATGCTTATTAAAATTACACATTCAAGAATTCATTTGGTAAATATACTAAAAATTATTGAATGTGTATTTTAAATGGGTGAACTTTATGATATGTAGATTATATCTCAAAAAAGCTCTTTAAAAATAAAAAAAATATCATCTTACACTAATATATGACCCACTATGAGTAAGGAGCTTGATACTAATATCAATATTTTGTGGTAGGCCTTTCTACTGTTTATCAATATCTGATTATCATTTAATTCCATGTATATAGAAAAATTCCATTTCTCTTCTCTCTTGAAGTCAGACATAGCTATTTGATACTCACTGGCTAATAAAATGTGAGTGGAAGTGGCATATATCACTTCAGGCTGAAAATATTTAATTGCTGGTTCTTATCTCTCCAGTGCTTCATCCCCTGCCAAAGCAGTTGAGGAAAAAGTGTCATGTAGATAGAACAGTGCCAAAAGATTGAAGCAATCAGAATTGCTAAGTATGAAGGATGGCTGCCCGGGAGAGTCACAAATACAGACTTTGATTAAGCAACAAATCAACATTTGTCATAAACTGTGTTTAGCAGAATTCTAAATGGATTCTTAATAATCCTCCTCTCTAGTGTATATCCCCTGTCTAATCCTATCCCTGGAGTGAGAGAGGACCTGTGAGTAGGATGGGATAGTCACTGGTTGATTAGTTCCCTTATATGGCAAAGGTGATCAGATATATTTGTTACATGATACAGACTCCCCTGTAGTCAACTGCAGTGAAATTCTCTTGCTGGCACTGAAGAAGTAAGCTACTATGTTGTGAGAGGACCACACCCTAGAGCCTAAAGGCAACCTTTAGTTTCTCAGAGTAATTAATGGGCCCAGCAAGAAAAATGGGGTCTCAGTCTACAACTGCTAGGACCTGAAGTCGGCCAACAATTTGAGCCTAGAAAAGGATCTTAAGTCTCAGAAGAGATTACAGACCCAGCTGACACCTTGATTTCAACCTAGTGAGACCCTGGTAAAAGCAGCTACATCATGCCAGGACTTCTGATTTATAGAAACTGTGAGATAATAAATGGGAATTATTTAAGTTGCCAAGTTTGTGGTAATTTGTTACACAGAATTAGAAAACTAATACATAAGCCATTTAGATTTGGGTGCTACTTGTTTATTTTGCATCACTTTGCCTTTCTTGACTGATAATAACATTCCAAGCAGGTATCTTTTTTTTTTTAAAGATTATTTATTTATTTATTTGACAGAGAGAGAGAGAGCGAGAGAGGGAACACAAGCAGGGGGAGTGGGAAAGGGAGAAGCAGGCTTCCCGCCGAGCAGGGAGCCCGATGTGGGACTCCATCCCAGGACCCTGAGATCATGACCCGAGCCGAAGGCAGTCGCTTAACCAACTGAACCACCCAGATGCCCCTCCAAGCAAATATCTTAAGAACTCTACTCTTAAGAAGAACACGAAAGAAAACCTTTTCTTATTGGCTAGACCTCCATTTGTAAATAAGAGTAGTCTGCTGAATTTTAAAGACTAATGTTTAAAAATTTCCATTCTACTTATTCACTTTCCATTTTACTGCATCAGAACAATGGGATAATCATAAAAATAACATAAATAGAATATTCTAAGTGAAATTATTTTCATCAGCAAAGCAAGTGAGCATTCTTGAAATACTATAGTACATTAAATGTTTTTGCATTTACACATTGAGACAAAATGTCATCATCATCATGCTTTCTCTTTAAACTAGCAGGACTATTATATTTTGACTCCTGAAAGAGTTGACCATAAGTTTATGCAAAAAGAAATTCTATAACAAAACTTTTTCCTAATAGGTAAATGTACAATCTTACATTTAGACTCTGAACCACTAAGCATTAAATGGAAACATTATTGAGATGAAAAATTTACTGAATTTATAATTTCTACCCAAACATACGCTAGAACATCATCAGGGCATAGCCTAATTATTGTAAAAATAAATAAGTGAAAGGAATAATTGCTCAAAATAATTGAAAAACCACCAGAGCATTATAAATGAAGTAAAACCTGCATTATAAAGTGTTATTCTACCACATGGCCAAGTTTCATATTGGAGAATAGTCAGTCAACTGCATTCATGGTAAGATTAATAGGCTCCCCCAAATCTTCCCACTCCAAAGATGTGCCTCATTCATCTATTCCCAGATGCCTATAATTTAGTATTAGAGAAGAATTTACTTGACTCCATATTTCTTGTCTTCTGCTAAAGGGAAAATATCCCTAGGAGGGATATCACTTTAATTCCCATTATACATTTATATTTTTAGTATAAATTCTTTATCATGTCCTTTCTCAGAAATGAATTTTGATAAGAAAATAAATATTCTTGATGCCTATAGGAAAGTGCCAATATGCTGAAGAGGTGGGGAGAGAGAAACATTGAAGGAAAGAAAAATCAGAAAAAAGAAGCATGGTTTCCAGGAGAAAACTGCACTAATTTAATTTTTTTCCTTTGTTTGGCACAATTCTGTTGTATTTCAAAATGTACTTTTTAAAGTTAAGCTAACAATGAAGCAAAGTAATGAGTACTGGAAATATGTTTCAGGATTGCACAAGCAAGGATACTTAACTGGTTTTCATGGATGAATTTTCAGAGTCAGTAAACCTCCTGAAATTACATGCAAATTTTTGCAGATATGTGCATTTTTGGAGGACAGAATCCATAGCTTTCAACAGATTCTTAAATAGGTTCATGACCCAAAAGATGATAAGAACCACGGGTATATAGAATTAAAATGTTTCTTATACAAACAGGCAAAAGTTGCAAAAGCAAAGGTATCCCATAGCCCATGTGTGAAGCCACTCACTGTTTATCTGTCATAAGCCGTTATCTTAACCAATTATTGGGTACTATATTCAACTTACCATATGAGTTGAAAACAAAGGCAGAGAGAAAAGATAGCTGAGAAAGAGCTTCTTTTCCATTCTGCAATGAGTCTGCAAAACTGTAAAATAAATGTTTCTCCAATGAAGGGTCAATGACATGGATAAATGCTGTCTTTCATGAGAGAAATGCATGCAAATCACCAAAAGAGAAAAAGAGAAATATTTACATATATCAGTTACATAATGAAGACAAAAGAAAATTTTCCTGATTTGATTTTTTTAAATCATTTGCACAAAAACAATCTTATATGAAGCAATGGCATATTTCACCAAAATAATAAATGTTAGTTGAATTTTTTTAATCATGTTTTTCATATAGCAGGAGAGCTCACTAAATAAGGAAAATAAAAAATAATTCTAACTAAAAATAATGCATGTGGGAAAATAATTCAAAACATAATAATTCCTCTTAATCTCAGGAAACAAACTGAGGGTTGCTGGAGTGGTGGGGGGTGGGAGGGATGGAGTGGCTGGGTGATAGACACTGGGGAGGGTATGTGTTATAGTGAGCGTGGTGAATTGTGTAAGACTGTTGAATCACAGACCCGTACCTCTGAAACAAATAATACATTATATGTTTTAAAAAAAGCATAATAAAGAATTTAAAATATGCACTAACCCTAGTGTATTTACATGTAAAAGAAAACTCAAAAATAACAGTTACTTAAACAAGACAAAAATTTATTTCTTTCTCTTGTAAACCAAATCTGGAGGTAAGTAGCTCAGGGATGGTTAGGCTGCCTCTACATTTTCCAGGACTCTTTCTATCTAGTTGCTCTGCCATCTGTAAATTTCATCCCCAAATCATCTAGAGCTCTAGACATGATGTCTGTATTCTATCATAGAGGAAGAAGGAAACACTGAAGAGCAGTATCTACCTTTCCTCCTCCTTTAAAGACATTTTATGAGAGATCACATTATAGGTTGATTACTCCCAAATTCATATTTTGAAGTCTTAACCCCCAGTACCTCAGAACATGACTTTATTTTGAAATAGGGTAACTGCAGATGTATTAGTTCAGATGAGATCATTAAGGTGGCCCTAATCTAAAAATAACTGTTGTCCTTATATGAAGGGGACATTTGGATAAGAGACATACAAAGCTAGTGAAACAAAAGCAAAAATGAACTTCTGGGACTTCATCAAGATAAAAAGCTTCTGCACAGCAAAAGAAACAGTCAACAAAACAAAGAGGCAACCCACAGAATGGGAGAAGATATTTGCAAATAACACTACAGATAAAGGGCTGGTATCCTAGATTTATAAAGAATTTCTCAAACTCAACACCCAAAAAACAAATAATCAAGTCAAAAAGTGGGCAGAAGATATGAAAAGACACTTCTCTGAAGAAGACATACAAATGGCTAACAGAAACATGAAAAAATATTCATCATCATTAGCCATCAGGGAAATTCCAATCAAAACTACATTGAGATACCACCTTACACCAGTTAGAATGGCAAAAATGGACAGGGAAAGAAACAACAATGTTGGAGAGGTTGTGGAGAAAGGGGAACCCTCTTACACTGTTGGTGGGAATGCAAGTTGGTACAGCCACTTTGGAAAACAGTGTGGAGGTGCCTCAGAAAATTAAAAATAGAGCTACCTTATGACCCAGCAACCGCACTCTTGGGTATTTACCCCAAAGACACAGATGTAGTGAAACAAAGGGCCATATGCACCCCAATGTTCATAGCAGCAATGTCTGCAATAGCCAAACTGTGGAAAGAGCTGAGATGCCCTTCAACAGGTGAATGGATAAAGACGATGTGGTCCATATAGACAATGGAATATTACTCAGCCATCAGAAAGGATGAACACCGAACTTTTACATCAACATGGATGGGACTGGAGGAGATTATGCTAAGTGAAATAAGTCAAGCAGAGAAAATCAATTATCATATGGTTTCACTTATTTGTGGAACATAAAGAATAGCATGGAGGACATCAGGAGAAGGAAGGGAAAAATGAAGGGGGGTGGAAATCAGAGGGAGAGATGAACCATGAGAGACTATGGACTCTGAGAAACAAACAGGGTTTTAGAGGGGAGGGGGGAAGGGGGACTTGTTAGCCGGTGATGGGTATTAAGGAGGGCATATACTGCATGGAGCACTGGGTGTTATATGAAAACAATGGATCATGTATCACCACATCAAAAACTAATGACGTATTGTATGGTGACTAACATAACATAATAAAATTAAAAAAAAAAAAGAAGGATCTAAAAAAAAAAAAAGAGAGAGAGACATACATGCACACAGGGAGAACATGGCCATCTCCAAGCCAAGAAGAGAGGCTTGGAATAGATACTCCTCTCACAGCCCTCAGAAGGCCCAACCCTGTTGACACTTTGACTTTGGGCTTCTAGCCACCAGAACTGTGAGACCATAAATTTTTGTCGTTTAATCCAATCAGTTTGTGGTACTTTGCTATGGCAGCCCTAACAAACTATTACATCACACAAAACCCTTCTGCTTACATCACATAAGTAGACAAAACTCAGTCCCATAGCCAAATCTAGCTTCAAGGAGGCTGAAAAATGGAAGTTTTATTCTGGACAGCCATGTGTCCAGCTAAAAATGTGGGATAGTATTATTGAAGAAGGGAAGAATGCCTGTTGGGGAGATAATAAACAGTGTTTGCCACAAAATGAAAAGTAAACAAACATCTCAAGTTCCAGCCCTGATTCTTTTCAAGAGAGTGTAAACAGTTTAAAACTTTTGTGTACATCTCCAGATATATTTTTTGCAGAGTTGTTTGAAAGCGTCCGAAGTGATTCCAACATGCACCCCCACTCCCTCCTTGAAGACTATTGATCAAAACCAACTTCATGTAATGCAATGGAGTTAATAAAACCTACCTATGTACCTTCTAGGGTTAGTAGAATTCAGTGATCATTTAGCATGTTTAGCACATAAGATTATTTAGCACTAGCACAACCTCTGGCATTTAATATATTTTAAATATTTGTTAGTGGCTGTTATAAAACAGGCAGCCTTCTACACCTATATGTTCTTTATCATTGGCTTAAATGGCATTTCTTCTATAAAGTGTTCCTTTGCTTTTCCAGACAGAATTAAGCACTCTTTTCTGTTTTCATTGAACTTGTACATAACTCTATCAAATTGACTAACACTTAAGTAGTGTTTAGGTTTACAAAGACTTCATATATATCTCAATAATCTTAAGAGTCATGGATTGGTATATTCCCAACCCCTCAGTACAGATGAGGAAAACTAACACTTAGATCACTACTAAGCATGATGGTACTGGGATTCTTTTTACTAAAGATTTTATTTATTTATGAAAAAGAGAGAAAGAGAGAGAGCACAAGCAGGGGTCAGGGAGAGGGAGAAACAGACTCCTCACTGAGCAGGGAGTTGATGTGGGACTTGAACCCAGGCCCCCGGGACCATGACCTGAGTTGAAGGCAGACACTTAATCGACTGAGCCACCCAGGCACCCCTGGAACTGGGATTTTAATTTAATGCTTTCAATAAAAAATTCTATGCCTTTAGACTAAATATTATGTATTATAATTACTCACTGAGGTAGGCAGAATTTTGACCACCATAATTTCCACTGCCTGGTGTTACTCCCCTGAATCTGTTAAGTTACAATAGGAAAAGGGACTTTGCAGATATAAGTAATGTTATTAATCATCTGACCTTAAAATAAGTAGATTATCCTGGATTATCAGTGTGGGCCTAATCTAATGACGTTAGCTCTTAAAAACAAATAAGAAAAACAGTAGGGGAAGCCTGAGAAATTCTAGTCATGAGAAATTCAACACATCATTGCTAGTTTGCAGATGGAAAGGGACAAAATGAGAAGAAATATAGCCAGCTCCTAAAATGAGAAAGTAGTCCCCAGCAGACAGCTAGCAAGGAAACCATCACCTTTTTCTACAGCCTCAAGAAAATGATTTTTGCCAGTAACCTGAATAAGCTTGAAAATAAGGTTCTTTCTCAGAGTTTACAGAGAAAAGCCCAATCTGGTCCACTACCTTGACTTTGACCTTGTGAAAACCTAAGCAGACAACTAGCTAAGTCACATTTTACTTGGACTTTTGACTCATGGAAACTGTAAGAAAATAAATTTAAAGCTGTTAAATTTGTAGTAATTTGTTATGGCAGCAAAAGATAACTAATATACTTATTTAATTGTATCCTGTACTAAATTATGTGTTACTAAAAAGCTCCTATTCATTTTTAACTACACCCCCAACCAAACGATAGCATATGGCTTATATTAGTAGTAGTCATAGTAGTAGTCAATAAATTAGTGGTTAGTATTTATTTAGCATTATTGTGCCAGATATTGATTTCTTACACATAAAAGCATATTTAATCCTCACGTTATGAAGTATGTAAATTACTATCCTATTTTATAGAGGAGGAAACTAAGATTTAAGTAACACAGGCAAAGTCCAACAGCTAGTAAGTTGCAACACCAGAATTTTGTATCCAGGTAGTCTACATCCAGAGTCTGTGAAACATTAAGAACCACTATGCTATATGGTCTATTGAATAAACACTTAATAAATGTATATTAAATTGTTTGTTGAGGGCGCCTGGGTGGCTCAGTTTGTTGGGCAACTTCCTTCTGCTCAGGTCATGATCCTGGAGTCCCGGGATGGAGTCCCGCATCAGGGTCCCTGCTCAGCGGAGAGTCTGCTTCTCCCTCTGACCCTCCACCCTCTCATGCGCTCTCTCTCTCATTCTCTCCCTCTCAAATGAATAAATAAAATCTTCAAAAAATAAAATAAAATAAATTGTTTGTTGAATTAACTTCAAGGAAACTACTTCCTCCTTTAGTCCAGGTATTCAAAAGAAAGGTTGGATAAAGAAAATGTGACATATTTCTATCCATGTATCTATATATATGTATATATATATTCATATCTATATCTATCTATCTATCTATCATCTATCTATCTCTCTATCTATCTATCATCTATCTATCATCTATCTACCTACGATCTATATAGTGAAAAATTGCTCAGTCATAAAAAAGGATGAGCTCTTGCCCTTTGCAACAACATGTATGGATCTAGAGGGTATTATGATAAGTGAAAAATAAGCCAGAAAAGTCATATATCATATGGTTGCACTTATATGTGGAATCTAAAAAACAAAGCAAATGTTTAGGCAATCGTTTTTAACAGTGTCTCTAATTTGTTTTGGGGTCCTTACCTAGATATTTGGATTGAGTAGGTTTGGGATGGGGATGGGAAGTCTGCATGTTTTAAACTCCCAGGTGATTTTTATGATAAGGTCAGGCTAGGAAACACTGGCTTATATCATCCAAGTACTGATTTAGTAAATACTTGCAGACATCGGCTTTAATATTCATCTAAACAAATTAACAAAGTAAAGAACTCAGATAATGAATTTGAAGACTCTATTGCTCCTTTTAGGTTCCCCCCAAACAAGAGAAAATATCATGGAAGCTATGGTTTTTTGAAGTACTGCTATTTATCATAAGGACCATCATAGCCAAAGTAATTTTTTTTAAATCATTCAAGTTTTTTTAATTTAATTTCAAGTTAGTTAACATATAGTATAGTATTGGTTTCAGGAGTAAAATTTAGTGATTCATCACTTACATATAACACCTAGTGCTCATCCCAATAAGTGCCCTCCTTACTGTCCATCACCCATTTAACCCATCCCCCCACCCACCTCCCCTCCAGCAATCCTGTTTGTTCTCTATCCTTAAGAGTCTCTTATGGTTTGCTTTCCTCTCTCCTTTTCTTCCTTCCTACATGATCGTCTGCTTCGTTTCTTAAATTCCACAAATTAGTAAAATCATATGATATTGCTCTTTCTCTGACTGACTTATTTTGCTTAGCATAATACACTGTAGTCCCATCCATGTTGTTGTGAATGACAAGATTTCATTCTTTTTGATGGCTGAGTATTATTCCATTATATATATACATGTGTATATATATACCACTTCTTCTTTATCCACTCATCAGTTGATGGACATTTGGGCTCATTCCATAATTTGGCTATTGTTGATAGTGCTGCTATAAACATTGGGGTGCATGTGTCCCTTTGAATCAACATTTTTGTATCCTTTGGATAAATACCTGGTAGTACAATAACTGGGTCATAGAGTAGTTCTATTTTTAACTTTTTTTTTAAGATTTTATTTATTTGACAGAGAGAAAGAGATAGCGAGAGCAGGAACACAAGCAGGAGGGAGTGGGAGAGGGAGAAGCAGGGTTCCCGCTGAGCAGGGAGCCCGATGTGGGGCTCAATCTCAGGACCCTGGGATCATGACCTGAACCAAAGGCAGACACTTAACAACTGAGCCACCCAGGCGCCCTATTTTTAACTTTTTGATGAAGCTCCATACTGTTTTCCAGAGTGGTTGCACCAGCTTGCATTCCCACCAACAGTGCAAAAATGTTCCCCTTTCTCTGCATCCTTGCCAACATCTATTGTTTCCCAAGTTAATTTTAGCCATTCTGACTGGTGTGAGGTGGTACCTCATTGTGGTTTTGATGTGTATTTCCCTGATGATGAGTGATATTGAGTATTTTTCCATATGTCTGTTAGCCATTTGTATGTCTTCCTTGGAGAAATCTCTGTTCACATCTTCTCCCCATTTCTTAACTGGATTATTTATTTTTGGGGTGTTGATTTTGATGAGTTCTTTATAGATTCTGGATACTAGCCCTTTATCCGATATGTAATTTGCAAATTTCTTCTCCCCTTCTCTTGGTTGCCTTTTAGTTTTGTTGACTGTTTCCTTCGCTGTGCAGAAGCTTTTTATCTTGATGAAGTTCCAATAGTTCATTTTTGCTTTTGTTTCCCTTGCCTCTGGAGACATGTCTATTGGGAAGTTGCTGCAGCTGAGGTCAAAGAGGTTGTTGTCTATTTTCTCCTCTAAGATTTTGATGGTTTCTTGTCTCACATTGAGGTCTTTCATCCATTTTGAGTCTATTTTTGTGTATGGTGTAAGAAAGTGGTGCAGTTTCATTCTTCTGCATGTGGCTGTCCGATTTTCCCAACACCATTTGTTGAAGAGATTTTTTCCATTGGATATTCTTTCCAGCTTTATCGAAGATTAGTTGACCATAGAGTTGAGGGTCCATTTCTGGGTTTTCTATTCTGTTCCATTGATCTATGTGTCTGTTTTTGTGCCAGTACCATACTCTCGTGATGATTACAGGTTTGTAAAACAGCCTGAAGTCTGGGATTGTGATGCCTCCCACTTTAGTTTTCTTTTTCAAAATTCCTCTGGCTATTCGGGGTCTTTTCTGGTTCCATACAAATTTTAGGATTGCTTGTTCTAGTTCTGTGAAAAATGCTGTGTTTTTTGATAAGGATTGCATTGAATGTGTAGATTGCTTTGGATAATATAGACATTTTAGCAATAATTGTTCCTTCAATCCATGAGCCTGGAATGTTTTTCAATTTCATTGTGTCTTCTTCAATTTCTTTCATAGGTGTTCTATAGTTTTCAACATACAGATCTTTTACCTCTTTGGTTAGGTTAATTCTTAGGTATCTTATGGGTTTTTGTGCAATTATAAATGGGATCGATTCTTTGATTTCTCTTTTTTCTGCTTCAGTATTGGTATACAGAAATGCAACAGATTTCTGTACATTGACTTCATATCTTGCAACTTTGCTGAATTCATATATCAATTCTGGCAAATTTTTTTGGTGAACTATTTCAGGTTTTCTACATAGATTATCATGTCATCTGCAAATAGTGAAAGTTTGACTTCTTCCTTGACAGTTTGGATGCCTTTTATCTCTTCTTGTTGTCTGTTTGCTGAATCTAGGTTTTCTAGTACTATGTTGAACAACAGTGGTGAGTGTGGACATCCCTGTCATGTTTCTGACCTTAAGGGAAAAGCTCTCAGTTTTTCCCGATTGAAGATGATGTTGGCTGTGGGTCTATTGTATATGGCCTTTGTGATGTTGAGGTATGTTCCTTCTATTCTTACTTTCTTGAGGGTTCTTATCAAGAAAGGGTGCTGTATTTTGTCAAATGCTTTTCTGCATCTAATGAGAGGATCATATGATTATTATCCTTTCTTTTATTAATGTGGTGTATCACATTGATTGATTAACCAAAATAATCTTAAGTATCAGATTCAGGAATACACTGGACTTCCAAACATTTCATATAACTTTAAAATGTAAGGCTTTCTGGTATTTTGAGTTAAAAAAGATCATGATAAAAGGATAAGTATCAATCTCAGTTTTCCTTATAGTCATTTAAATTGCTGTTGGCAATTTACGTGACTTGTTAAAGTAAAGGGTCCTTTTAACCAGTGCTGAGGTATATTTATGTATGTTGTACACTGAATATTTTATCACAAGTTTTCAATGAATTGTTTTATTGTACTGAATTTATCATAAGTTATTTATTACATGTTCTCTTATTCGTGTTGTTACCCTGCCCAGTGAAAAATTATTTATATTTTCATGACATTTACTTGTTGATAGTAGTTTTTATAACTTTGCATTTTGGTTCTACTATTCATTTTTATCCATGATGATTTGTGATTTAAAGATTTTACAACAGCCTTCTGAGTTTTATGCATAGTGAATCATAATACTGGCAAACTGTCTCCTTGTGTATGAGGTCGATAGTAGAATGAAAATATATTATTATTACAATATTTTAGAATTAAATATAAATGATGAAATGTTTAGCTAAATTTTAATTCAGTAAGGAATACGTGTATACTTATTCATTTTGATATAAATTATCTTTTCATTTTTTCATAGCTATGAGGACAGATACTCAGTATACAGATGACAAATTATGATGGATTATGCTCAATAAATTTTGTTCCTATTCATTTGGCTATGTGTCATAAACCAAATACAATTGCCTAAATACAGAAAATCCAATTGGAATGTCCTATTTACTGGGAGAACTTATATTAATAATTATAGACTGAAAGTTATACACTATACTGAAATGTTTCCTCAATCAACAAGGGAAGATTAAATTATGCCCAGCACATAGTCTGTGTTAACTCTATTTTATTTGTATTCTAATTCCATGAATAATAGTGATATATGCATGATATATGATAAATATCTACTAAATAGACATTTTGATTTTTCAAAACACTTCATTCCTGTACATTGTTGGATAACAATTTATCAAGCCATGCACTTAGGCATTCTACCATTTTCTTCTTAAATTATATCTTAATGTCAGCTGCAACTGCCAGGTGTCATTCATTCTGAAAGATGTAACAGAGGAGCTGGGGATTCTTTGAAGTGCCTACTCCGGCCCCAATGAACCTATTTCTTTCTGCAAGATGGGTGGGGAGGATCAGGGAAGGCCATTTCAGGAGATAAGGGACTCTGGTTTTCCCTTCAAATTTTTCCCAGACACACTGAAACATGCCATTAATAAGTATTCCATTTGGGTTAAGGAACTACTCTTATAAGAGGCAGATCAACCTATGGGCTTCAATTTTTATGTTCTTTTGTTGTTGTTCCTTTATGCTTGTCTGGAGTTACTTAGCTGCTGAGGAATGTTTGCTATCACAAAAGAACATGCAACACAGAATTCTACAATTGTTCATTCTGCTACCTCTACCTCCTCCCTTGTTATTGCTCGGTCTATCAGACTCTTCTAATATACCTTCTCCTTAGCTGCAGCTTCAAATATACTACAGTATCTGTAACAAAGCAGTTAACAATAATCATTAAATTAGCAAACATACTTTAAAAAATAATGCTAAGTCAATTGGTTGTCTCATGATGGCTTGAAAGAGGTATTTTGGATTAAGTTCATGGGTTTTTATCACTACACAATGGGCTGTTTGGTTTATTTTGATTCCTGGAAATCACATAGCTGATAAACTGATTAATGGAAGTGTTAACTCTACTCATTAAACTTGGGCCATTAATATAAGTCAACAACAAAATCTTAGTATTGGAGGCTCTATATCTTTTCACAGATACCAAAAAAAAAAAAAAAAAAAAAAAAATCATTGCTTCTACTACTAATACTACAAAGCAAAATACAGTAATAGGCTAATGTTGCTTCCAGAGCATAAGATTAAATAATGGCAAAGATATAAAATATATCTTTATAAAAAATATATAACACACATTTTTAAATATGCTTACATTTTACACAATAATAGCAATTACCTAAGGCATGAATCAGAACCAAGGTTTAAGTTTTTACTCTCTTCCTTTATATGGGTTCTTTGAAGATGAAAATGTTCTTATTCAGTTCTCCATTCTCTCATTCCCAGCCACACACAGTGTATTTTCTCTAATATACTAAGCATCAGTGGATATTTGTTGAATGAATGACTATCTAGATTATCCATCCCTTATTAAATAGCTATGTAACCAGTTACTAAACTACTGAGAAGATACTGTCTTTGAAGAGAGGAACCTTGTCTAATTCATTTCTATTTTATTACTACTTCATACAGTTTACTGAACATGCTTGCATCCAACAAAACATTTTTTAATTGAATGGAATGGAACTGAGTAGAGAAAGTTATTAATGTGACCAAGGCAGTTTGTCCCATCTTGGAGCCATGCAATGTGGATTCACATATACTATATTCATAGGCTGATTCTCTAAACATAATTTATATCAACTACCTGGAAAATGGATGCTATTGATTTTAAAAAACATGGGTCAGAAAATGTTCATGGTTTAAAGTAGTGTTTGTCAAACGGTGCTCAGGAAACCCTAGGGTTATGCACAGTGTCCTCAAGGAGGAAAATGAAAGGAAAGTGAGGCTCCATGACCCTTCCTGGAAAGATTTTCTTTTATCTATTGAACATATTATACATATAAGATTTCATTTCTATAAAGTGTTCCTGGATTTTAAAAAGTTGGAAACCGGGGGTGCCTGGGTGGCTCAGTCGTTAAGCGTCTGCCTTCAGCTCAGGTCATGATCCCAGGGTCCTGGGATCGAGCCCCACACCGGGCTCCATGCTCTGCAGGAAGCCTGCTTCTCCCTCTCTCACTCCCACTGCCTGTGTTCCCTCTCTCACTGTGTCTGTCTCTGTCAAATAAATAAATAAATAAAATCTTAAAAAAAAAAAAAAGTTGGAAATCACTGGTCTAGAGTATCTTTTCCTTATCATTAGTAAAACAACTGGAATTGAAGCCCTCCTAAGAATAAACAGAATAGAATAGAGCTTGCCATTTAAGGGTTAAGTGCATAGAAAATCAAAAGGAAAGACTTCTCTTTGATTTTCTTTTTTGGTTCCCTCACTATGAGAGATATTTCAGCTTTTACCAAGTACGTATGGAAAGTGAAAATGTGGATTTCTTTTTTTAGTTCATTAAGATATAATTGACATATAGCACTATATAAGTTTAAGGTGTACAACATAAAGATTTGACATATATATTGTGAAGAGATCACCACAAAAATCCTAGTTAACATCCATCATCTCATATAGACAAAAAAAAATGTTTTTTTTTTCCTTGCGATGAGAACTCTTTGGATTTACTCTTTTACAACTTTCTTATATCATACAGCAGTTTTAACCATAGTCATCACATTGTACATCACTATTACTTATTTATCTTATAACTGGAAGCTTGTACCTTCTGATCACCTTTATACAATTCCCCCCCCTGGGGTGCCTGGGTGGCTCAGTCATTAAGCGTCTGCCTTCAGCTCAGGTCATGATCCCAGCGTCCTGGGATCGGGCCCCGCATGGGGCTCCCTGCTCCGCGGGGCGCCTGCTTCTCCCTCTCCCACTCTCCCTGCTTGTGTTTCCTCTCTTGCTGTGTCTCTCTCTGTCAAATAAATAAATAAAATCTTTAAAAACAAACAAACAAACAAACAAAAAAAACAATTCCCCCCCCTCACCCTCCACCTCAGAAACTGTGGATTTCTTGTGGATTTTTAAAACACTCATAAAAAGTACATCCCATTAATGCATTGAAACTTTGAGAGTTAGGACTATCATACTAAAAGGATTTGACTTAATGAGATTGAGATTATAATCAGTGCTTTATCACATTATTTAAATGGTACTAAAATTAAAGACTATTTGATTTCATTAAAGAAATATATCTTTCCTTTCCCTTGAGGATCTCAATGGGAAAGAAGGTCAAAATGGTCAATTCTTCACAAATACAAAAGTGGACTTAATGAAAAATTAACTTTTTTCTCTCCTATATTTTTCTCAATGTATATCTGGAATTAATAAACAAAACTTAAAAACTTTTTTCATGGATAGTGGTACATTGGGAGGAAATGAGCAGTCCTTAGTAAAGCATTCCTTTATTGTGAAAGGTTTCAAACCGTGCTCTCATGCACTTGTGCTGCTATCCAACAAGGTCACCACTATATCTAATCAATCATGTTTATATTGATAACATATTGAAGCTAATATTTTTAATATATTAAGTTAATTAAATATATCACTAAAATTAACTGCATCTATTTCTTCTCACTTTTAACATGGCTATTAGAAAATTTAAAATCACTTAACCATCCCACAGTTGTAGCTCACATAACATTTCTATAAAACAGGGTTGCTCTAAAGAGTTCTCCAAAGCAGGGGATAGATTGCTGAGAGGAAATAAACAGGCAAGTCTTTGAGTCCTACTTTTTTTACTTCAATGAGAACAGCTCTCATTTAATTTGTTCCACATAGTTGGTTTCTGCCTAAGACTTTGCTTGAAAAAAAAGTTGTTAAAAAAACAAAGAAAACCCTCTAATTAATTACCTAAAATTTTTCATATTTATGAATGAGAAAAACTGTCTCAGACAATGTTTATAATCACTATATCCTCTCTCTCTCTCTTTTTTGTTTTTTCCCATCTCTGCCTAGGATCTGATTAAATGACCATGTATTACAGTTTGACTGGAAGAGTTTGTAAACCTATTGTCTTATTTTAATTATTAGCATTGTCCCCCTTCACTCTCATAAGTGTTCTAATTTGGACTATAAGTTATACTCACCTTGGCTCTCACCAATTTTTTTACAGGTGTGATCTCAGAGTCCCTGGTGTCCTGCCCTCATAGCATCCCTCTTGCCTCATGCCCCAGGGTTTCCTGTTAACATTTCCATAAACACTGTCATGTGATCAGTGTCCTTGACCATGTATGGGCAACTTAAAAATATAGAGGAATTAAAGCCCCATGAATGAATCTTTGACCAATGTGAGAAGCAAGTAAACAAATTATTCCTTCTGCTTTTTCCCCACACCCTTGCCCTCCAGGGATAGTCTATACATAGTCTGTATAACATAGGGGGGCACAGGTTATCAGTTCCAAGAATCAGGCAATCAAATCACATTTAACAGTAACCCGCTCAATTACACCTCTTCATACTAGCTCTTCTTCCTTCCCTGATTTTCTCTTCTTGTTCTTAACTCCTGCCCCCTGAGACTGGATGCTGTAACAAAACAATAGCATGGAAATCTCCTGTATCAGGTCTGCTTTCTGGTGAACACAGGCCAAAATAGGCCCTCACCCTAGAAAGCTTAAAACTGTTATGCTCTTTCAGGTGTCCTGTGTCAAAAGCCATAATTTATATTTCTTGGTCTTTGGTTGAAAGCTGACAGATATAGAACTAATCCTGAATTTAGGCAAAAAAGATTTAGGGAGCTCTATTTCAGTATGAATCAGCATTAAATTTTCCTATGCTAATTCGAACCAGGTTTTGATAATTGGGCTTCCACCTTGCTTTTTTTTAAGGACATAGTCACCATCTCATTTTTAGGAACCAGATCTTTGTCATACTCCTTTTATCTACACCCCGGATTCTCCATGTGGCAAATACTAACACCAAATATATTCTGTTGTCATTTTTTCCAGATACCATGTTCTGTATGATTATCAACTTTTAAGACCTGTCCTTTTTCTTTGGCAATTTTAGCAATTCCAAGTCCTATCAATGCCATAAGAGATAGCAAATAGAGTGGGCCAAGACTGTAATTGAGAAAATTCAGAGGACAATTAGGAATAAAACCCATTTTCTTGGATTCTAGTCCATTTCTCTTTCCACTTAAATAGTTGGGAAACATATACATGTGTGAATGTGCATGCACACACACACACACACACACACAGAACTAATCTTTCAGTAAATCACTGTAGCATGAAACTATCGAAGGTATCAAAACACAAAAGGTATCCATCATAAAGAACTCAAAAAAAAAAAAAAAACATATCTCTAACACTGATATGACTTCCTGGCATACAGTGAAAAGGAAAACTAAAATAAAAAGTACCCTTCATTAATAACAAGCACGCTCTTTCAGTCAGGAAGTGTTAAAATTCTGAGGTCTTCTCTATGAAATCCTTCTGGATCAAGGGTTTATTCAACTTTAATGTACATAAAACATATTTGTAGATCATGGTAAAATGTAGATCCCCAAATCTCATTTAATTGAGATCCAGATGTTATCACTCTTGTGTAAGGCTCAGGAATCTGCATGAACACTGAATACAAAAACACAATCTCTAACACAAAATAATCTATAAAACAAGTGAGTATAAGTCCAATGTTTTAATTTTGCTGTTTCCCTTGCCAAAGTAGACATATATATATTAAAAAAAAGTGAGCAAACAAACAAAAGAACAATAGCAACAAAACAAGTGGGGTTTGGTGGAAAATAAGTTAAAATAACACCAAAACTAGGATCGAAAATTAATCCAATTTTATAATTAAAAAGTACATTTACAAACAATGTAGACTCTGGAAATGAATCAAGAACACAGTTGATGGTTTATGTATGCTTTGACACTTGAAACAGAACAAATCTAGAAATAAGGTAAGAAACAGAAATAAGGTAAGAAACACATTAGAATTTCTCCCAGAGTCAGTACAAAGCAGAGAACTGGATAACATTTTTTTTTTTACTACCAATATTAAGGAGATACTCCTTTCTTGAAAAGGCACAAACACTGTACTCCCCATACCACCATCAATAAAATACATCCCTTACTATACCTATTTGGAGACTACGACACCCAGGAAACAACTGGGAAAGAGATGTGATAGGTTTGTCCTTTGTGAACTCTGTATGCATAGGGTTGAGGATAGTGTGGTAGGAAAGTGCTATTCTTATAAGAAAAACCTATAGCTCAGGGTGGAGATGAAAAGAACACAGACGATATACCAAGCTGGATTGTAGTTGTGTGTAGTAGGTTTGAAGTGGAGTCTGATCACTTGCATTTCTAACAAGTCCACTGGTGATGCTGATGCTCTTGGTCCAGGAGTCACACTTTGAATACTGGTGGTTTGGTATGCCAAAATATCAAGCCATTAGGGATAGGAAATAATCACAATTGAGTAGAATAGAAAATGAAAGCTTGCTAGTTACCAGAAATTAGAGTAAGCTTTATATCATTAATTTACTTTCCAGCAACACATCTGAGAAGTGATTCCATCCATCCTCATATGGAAAGCATGGAGGAATAGGGGCAATCTAATGTGTGCTGCCTGTTGACAAATATTGAATTTGGATAATCTTTATTTATTTAAAAATGGAAAAAAGAGTAAATGCTAAATTTGGAAACTATAAAACAATACTTTAGCTCATGTAAAATATCATTTAGGAGCTAAAGAAAATCATACTAAAGTAATTTCTTAAAAAAATGGAAAAATATTTTAGAAAATATTTGGTATTACTACTGGATTAATATGGTATATAAGAATGAGATATAAGTCATAAGGAAGGATAAGAATGGGATTTTAAAAAAAGGATGCAGACACAGGTATAGTTAAAAAAGATGCCAGACAAAATAAACTGTCTCAAGGAAATTAAAATTGCAACAGCAGAATTAAAACTGTGTTGTATGCAATAAATAACAGAGGTCCATTGTATGCTGTAGCCCATAAAATATTTTACTAGTGAAAGAATAGATCTGGAGATCAGAAGGATAGATTAGAAACAAACACAACATAGTTAAGTACTTACATCTGATAAAGGTACCATTTTATATAAGAAGGTAGAAGATTTATTAGTCAACAAATGATCTTCATGAAATTGGTTAACAATTGAAAAAGTTAACTCATTTTCTCACACCATATGACAAAATAAATTCCTGACTGAAAAGAATATGTAAAAAAATCAAACTACACAAAGAAATAAATGCCAGTGAAAGATTTGATCTTGGTGTGGGGAAGTTTTCCATGGATGATAGGAAAGGAATATTTCATAAAATAAAGACAGGAAAATAACAATAGGTTTAAATATACTTAAATACTAAAATTAAAATGTCTGCATGTCAAAATATACAATAAAAGGGGAAAAATAATATAAACCATGATTTTGGATAAATATTTTAATATACTTTAATAACTAATTTAAATAAAACACCCTTAAAAATCAATATAAAAAAACAGACCAAGTCAAGCCGCAAGACCAGCTCCCATAACTCCCCAGCAAAAGACTAGACCCCACAGATCCAATCTCAAGGTTTGCCCCCAAAGCCCCAGCTTCCAGGCTAGCTTCTATGAAAACAGGCTCCTGGTCTGTCCTAGTACCAGACAGACTCCCAAAGACCCAGATGCCAGACCCACATCAGTGGTCTCTGGTGCCTGATTGACCTCTGTGGAACTGGGATACAGGTCTGCCCATGCAAACTCATGTACAAACCCATCACCATAGACCCAAGCACCAGGCCTGCCCCCATTGAATCCAGGCTGCAGGTCTGAACCCATGGACTTGGCCTGTGTGCCTAAATACCAGGTTACCCATGCTGACCTAGGCACCCAAGGATTCCAACAGCAAGTCAGCCTATCGACATTACCAGATAACCCACCTAGAATCTCTGGATGGGCTGGCTGGAGAAGTGCTTTGCTCACAAAAGCCAGTCTGTAACTACTAGAAGAGGTGCCTACTCCCTCAACTGTGAAGGCACCAACACAAGGCCATAAGAATCATAAATAATCAAGGAAACATGATTCCACCTAAGGAAACTAATAAAACTTCAATGGCTGACCATAACAAAATGGATATTTATGAACTATCTGACAAAAAATTCAGAATAATCCTCTTTAAAAAAAAAAAAAAAGATTTTATTTGACAGAGAGAGAGAGAGCGAGCACAAGCAGGGGGAGCAGCAGAGGGAGAGGGAGAATCAGGTTTCCCGCTGAGCAAGGAGCCTGACGTGGGACTTGATCCCAGGACCCTGGGATCATGACCTGAGCCGAAGGCAGACGCTTAACTGAGCCACCCAGGTGCCCCTAGAATAATCCTCTTAAAGAAATTCAGTGACGTATAAGAAACACAAATAGATAACGAAATGAAATTAGGAAAACAATGCATGGACAAAAAGGGAAGTTCAACAAAGAAGTACAAAACATTAGAAAAAAAGAATAGAAATCTTAGAGCTGAAGAATACATTGATTGAACTAAAGAATTCAATAGAAAGCTTCAACATCAAATTTGGCCAATCAAAAGAAAAGAACAATAAACTTGAGGACAGGTCATTTAAAATCATACATTCAGAGGAGCACAAAGAAAAAAGAATGAAGAAGAGTGAAGAAAGCCTAGATGAATTGAGGGATATGATTAAAAGAAGCAATCTATGCATTATTAGAGTCTCAGAAAGAGAAAGGGGAATTAAGGAGCAGGAGTCTTATTAAAAAAAAAAAAATTGCTGAGAACTTTCTAAATCTGGGGAGAGATTTAGACATCCAAGTTCATGAAGCTAATAGATCACTTGAAAATTTCAACCTAAAATGATATTCTCCAGGGCACACTATTTTAAAACTGTGTAAAATCAAAGACAAAGAAAGAATTTTTAAAGCAGCAGAGAAAAAAATATTCTCACATATAAGGGAATCTTCATAAAGGTATTAGTAGAAACTTTGTAGGCCAGAAGACAGTGGGGTAATATACCCAAAGTGCTGGTAGGAAAAAAACAAAACAAAACAAAACAAAAACAAAAAAAACCCCTGCCAACTAAGAATATGTTACCTAGCAAAGTTGCCTTTCAAGGATGAAGGAAAGATAAAGAATTTCACAAAAAAAAAAAAAAAATGAGGGAGTTCATCACCACTAGACCTTCCCTACAAGGAATTTTGAAAGGAGTTCTTCAAACTGAAATAAAAGGATGCTAATTAGTAACAAAAATGTATGAAAGTATAAAGCATACTGGTACAGTTAAGTATATAGTCAAATTCAGAATACTCTAATACCATAATATGGTAGTGGGTTAATCACTTAACTCTAGTGTAAAGGTTGAAAGAAAAAAGTATTAAAAATAATTATAACTATAATAGTTTGTGAGTGGATACACAATATAATAGATGTAAATTGTAACATCAAAAACATATAAAAAAAGGAAGTAAAAGGATAGAGTTTTGTATGTGATCAAAGATACATTGTTATCAATGTAAAATAAATAGTTATATCTATAAGATATTTTGTGTGAGTTTCATAGTAACCACAGTAAATACATAAAAGATAAAGAGAAGAGAATCAAAACATATCACTATAGGAAATCAATTCACAAAGAAAGACAGCAAAAGAGGAAGAAAGAACAAGGGAACCACTAAACAGTAGAAAACAATTAATAAATTGGCATTAATAAATCTTTACCTATCAATAATTACTTTAAATGTAAATGGACTCAATTCTCCAATCAAAAGGCATAGAGTGGATGAATGGATTAAAAAATAAGACCTAACTATGTACTATTTTCAAGAAACTTACTTCAGCTTTAAGGACACCATAGGCTGAAAGTGAAGGGATAAGGAAGATATTCTATGCAAATGGAAAACAAGAGAGCATGGGTACCTGTACTTATATCAGAAAAATTAGACTTTAAGTAAAAAACTGTAACAAGAGACAAAAAGGTTATTATATAATAATAAAGTGGTCAATACATCAAAAGAATACATCAATTATAAATGTATACACACCCAACATAGGAGCATGTAAATACACTAAGCAAATATAACAGATATGAAGGAAGAAGTGGACAAAATATAATAGTAGTAAAGAATTTCAATACTCCACTTTCAACAATGAATCCAGAGAGAAAATCAATAAGGAAATGCTGCATATGGACCTAACAGAGATATACAAAAAATTCTTCCCAACAGCAGCAGAATACACATTCTTCTTAAGCAAGCATGAAATATTCTCCAGGATAGATTATATATTAGATCACAAAATAAGCCTTAGCAATTGTAAGAAGTTTGAAATCATACCAAGTATCTTTTCTGACTGCAATAGTATGAAACTAGAAATCAATAACAAAAAAAATTGGAAAATACACAAATGTACAGAAATTCAACAACACAATCCTGAACAACAAATGAAACAAACCAGAAAGCAACAGGGTATTAAAAAATATATATATCTTGGGGGCGCCTGGATGGTTCAGTCAGTTAAGTATCTGCCTTTGGCTCAAGTCATGATCCCAGAGTCCTGGGATTGATCCCCGCATCAGGCTCCCTTCTCAGTGGGGAGCTTGCTTCTCCCTCTCCCTCTGCCTGCCACTCCCCCTGCTTGTTCTCTCTCTCTATGTCTCTCTCTCTCTCTCGATCTGTCAAATGAATAAATAAAATCTAAGAAAAGAAGAAAAATATCTTGAAACAAACAAAAGTGGAAAAACAACATATTAAAATTTATGGAATGCAGCAAGATGGAAATGTATATTGATGAAAACCTACCTTGAGAAAAAAGAAAGATAAACTAACTTTACACCTCAAAAAGAAAGATAAATTAACTTTACATCTCAAGGAACTAGAAAAAGAACAAAGCCCAAAGTTAGCAGAAGGAAGGAAATAGAGAGATCACAGTAGAAGTACATGAAATAGAGATCAGAAAAACAATTCAAAAGTCAATGAAAATAAGATCTAGATTTTTGAAAAGATTCAACAAAATTGAAAAACCTTTAGCCAGAATAGGAAAAAAAGGAAAAGATTAAAATAAGTAAAATCAAAAAATGAAAGAGGAAAATGAAAGAGAAACCACAGATATATAGTGTCATAAGAGATTACTAACAATGATTGCCAACAAATTGGATAACCTAAAGGAAATGGATAAATTTCTGGAAACATTCAAAAAACCAAGACTGAATCAGGAAGAAATAGAAAATTTGAACAGATGAATAAAGAGAAAAGATATTGAAACAGTAATCCAAAACATCCCAACAAAGAAAAGCCTAGGACCAGATGATTTAACTGGTGAATTGTACTAAACACTTAAGAAGGGGTGCCTGGGTGGCTCAGTTGGTTAAGTGACTGCCTTCGGCTCAGGTCATGATCCTGGAGTTGTGGGATCGAGTCCCTCATCGGGCTCCCTGCTCAGCAGGGAGTCCGCTTCTCCCTCTGACCCTCCCCTCTCTCATGCTCTCTTTCTCTATCTCATTTTCTCTCTCAAATAAATAAATAAATAAAAACTTAAACATTTAAGAAATAATTACTGCCAATGCTTCTCAAACTCTTCCAAAAAAGTTAAAGAGGGGGAAAACATTTTCAAACTAATTTTAGAAGGCCAACATCATCCTTACACCACAGTCAGATAAGGACATTAAAAGAAAAGGAAACTGTAGGCCAATATTCTTGATTAATATAGATGTAAAAATTGTCAACAAAATACTAGCAAACCAAATTCAAAATCACATTAAAAAAATCATACAACATGATGAAGTGGGTTTTATCATTGGGATACAAAGATGATTCAACATACACGTATCAATAACTATGATACACTACATTGATAGAATGAAAGATAAAAATTATATGACCATCTCAGTAGATGCAGAAAAAAACATTTGAAAAATTTAACATCTTTTTATAATAAATCTTTTTAACAAATTGGTTATAGAAGAAAGGCCATATATGAAAAACTCACAGTTTAACTCATACTCAATGGTGAAAAGGTGAAAGCTTTCCCACTAAACTCAGGAAAAAGACAGGGGTGTCTACTCTCACCACTCCTATTCAACATAGAACTGGAAATTGCTGCCAGAGCAATTAGGCAGGAAATGAAAATAAAAGCATCCAAATTGGAAAAGAAGATGTAAAATTTTTCTGTTTGCAGATTATATGATTTTATATACAGAAACCCTAAAGATTCCACCAAAAAACTCTTGAATTAATATAGCATTTATTTCTGACTCCAAATACTGTGCTCTTCCCACTTGCTATCATTACTTACAGATTAACACTATTATTATACCCAAAAAAGTAGAAAAGTGTTGCCCTAGCAAACTCTTTGACCTGGGCCATAGCAGCTTCTTACTAGACATGTCTCTGGAGGCAAGGGAAACAAAAGCAAAAATGAACTATTGGGACTTCAACAAGATAAAAAGATTTTCACAGCAAAGAAACAGTCAACAAAACTAAAAGGCAACCTATGGAATGGGAGAGATATTTTCAAATGACAGTCTGATTGGCTAAAATTAACAACTCGGGAAACAACAGATGTTGGTGAGGATGCAGAGAAAAGGGAACCCTTTTGCACTGTTGGTGGGAACGCAAGCTGGTGCAGCCACTCTGGAAAACAGTATGGAGGTCATCTAAAAGTTAAAAATAGAGCTACTTTATAATCCAGATATTACACTACTGGGTATTTATCCAAAGGATAGAAAAATGCTGATTCAAAGGGGCACACACTCCCCAATGTTTATAGCAGGACTATCAACAATAGCCAAATTATGGAAAGTGCCCAAATGTCCATTGACTGACGAATGGATAAAGAAGAGGTGATATATATATATATATATAAAATGGGATATTACTCAGCCATCAAAAAGAATGAAATCTTGCCATTTGCAACAACATGCATGGAACCAGAGTGTATTATGTTATGTGAAATAAGCCAGTCAGAGAAAAACAAATATATGATTTTACTCATATGGGGAATTTAAGAAACAAAACAGATGAACATAAGGGAAGGGAAAGGAAAATAAAGATAAAAACAGAGAACAAGAGGGAAACCATAAGAGACTTTTAACTATAGAGAACAACCTGGGGAAGGTGAGTGAGGGCGATGGGTTAAATGGGTGAGGGGCATTAAGGAGGACATGTACTGTGATGAGCACTAGGTGTTATATGTAAGTGAGGAATCACTAAATTCTACTCCTGAAACCAGTATTACATATATATTTACTAACTTGAATTTAAATAAAATCTTGGAAGAAAACAAAAAAGAAGAGTTTTGCTTAGAAAAAAATAATATGTAATGAAAACACAATGCATTTTTATGGTCAATGTGGTTGATTCACCAATATCCCTTCCAACTTTAAAATACTATTCTAAGCTACTTAGGGTAATCCCACAGTTCTTGCTAATGATTGACTTAGAGATAAACAGTCAGTCCAATTTTTTTTTTTCCAAGACAATTAACATCTTTATAACATTGAGTATTCTTATCCATTAGCAAAATCAAATTTTAGAAATATTTTTTTTTATTTTAAAGTTTTTTATATTTCTAATCTCTACAACAAATGTGGGGCTTGAACTCATGAACCTGAGATCAGGAGTTGCATGCTCTTCCCACGGAACCAGCCTGGCTCCCTTAAATTTTAGAAATTTTAAGAGTTTTATAATTTTATCTGTAAGATCTTATATATCATATATTGAATTTATTCCTGAGTACTTTTATCTTTGGCTATCATATATTATATCTTTTTAAGAATTACACTTTATGTTAGTTGGGTACAGAAACTAAACTCACTCCTGTACATTAATTTTCTAGACAACAAGCTTAACTCCCTTACTAATAAAAAAATATAGGTTTGTGGGTACCTGGATGGCTCAGTAAGTTAAGCGTCCAACACTTTCATTTTTAATTTAATTCAATTAATTAACATATAGTGTATTATTAGTTTCACAGGTAGATTCATCAGTCTTATATAATAACCAGTGCTCATTGTATCACATGCCCTCCTTAATGTCCATCACCCAGTTACTCCATCCTCCCACCCTTCTCCCCTCCAGCAACCCTCATTTTGTTTCCTATGATTAAGAATCTCTTGGGGGGCGCCTGGGTGGCTCAGTCGTTAAGTGTCTGCCTTCAGCTCAGGTCATGATCCCAGGGTCCTGGGATCGAGCCCCACATCGGGCTCCATGCTCCGCAGGAAGCCTGCTTCTCCCTCTCTCACTCCCACTGCTTGTGTTCCCTCTCTCACTGTGTCTGTCTCTGTCAAATAAATAAATAAATAAAAAATCTTTAAAAAAGAATCTCTTATGGTTTGTCTCTCTTTCTGATTTTGTCTTGCTTTATTTTTCCCCCCTTCCCCTATGCTCCTCCATTTTGTTTCTTAAATTCCACACATGAATGAGACCATATGATAATTGTCTTTCTCTGATTGACTTATTTCACTTAGCATAATACTCTCTAATTCCATCCATGTCATTGCAAATGGCAATATTTCATTTTTAAAATTTTTTTTTGTTGGCTGAGTAGTATTGCATTGTATATGTATACCACCTCTTTATCCATTCATCTGTCGATTGCCATCTGGGCTCTTTCCACAGTTTGGGTATTGTGGACATTGCTGCTATAAACATTGGGGTGCAGGTGCCTCTTCAGATGACTACATTTGTAACCTTGGGGTAAATACCTAGTAGTGCAATTGCTGGGTCATAGGGGAGCTCTATTTTCAACTTTTTGAAGAACCTCCATACCACTTTCCAGAGTGGCTACACCAGCTTGCATTCCCACCAACAGTGTAAGAGGGGTCCCCTTTCTCCACATCCTCACCAACATCTGTCATTTCCTGACTTGTTAAATTTAGCCATTCTGACTGGTGTGAGGTGGTATCTCATTGTGGTTTTGATTTGTATTTCCCTAATGATGAGTGATGTTGAACATTTTTTCATGTGTCTATTGGCCATTTATATGTCTTCTTTGCAGAAATATCTGTTCATGTCTTCTGCCCATTTCTTGATTGGATTATTTGTTCTTTGGGTGTTGAGTTTGAGAAGTTCTTTATAGATTCTGGATACTAGCCTTTTATCTGATAAGACATTTGCAAATATCTTCTCCCATTCCGAAGGTTGTCTTTTGGTTTTGTTGACTGTTTCCTTTGCTGTGCAAAAACTTTTTATCTCGATGAAGTTCCATAGTTTGTTTTTGCCTTTGTTTCCCTTGCCTTTAGAGACATGTCTTGAAAGAAGTCTCTGTGGCCAATGTCAAAGAGGTTGCTGCCTGTGTTCTCCTCTAGGATTTTGATGGATTCCTGTCTCACATTTAGGTCTTTCATACATTTTGAGTTTACCTTTGTGTATGGTATAAGAAAATGATTCAGATCCATTCTTCTGCATGTGGCTGTCCAATTTTCCCAACACCATTTGTTGAAGAGACTTTTATTCCATTGGATATTCTTTCCTGCTTTGTCGAAGATTAGTTGACCATACTGTTGAGAGTCCATTTCTGGGTTTTCTATTCTGTTCCATTGATCTATGTGTCTGTTTTTGTGCCAGTACCTTACTGCCTTGATGATTACAGCTTTGTAATATAGCTTGAAGTCAGGCATTGTGATGCCCCCGGCTTTGTTTTTCTTTTTCAACATTCCTCTGGCAATTTGGGGTCTTTTCTGGATCCATACAAATTTTAGGATTGTTTGTTCCAGCTCTGTGAAAAATGCTGGTGTTATTTTGATAAGGATTGCAGGTAATGTGTAGATTGCTTTGAGTAATATAGACACTTGAACAATATTTATTCTTCCAATTCATGAGCATAGAATTTTTTTCCATTTCTTTGTGTCTTCCTTAATTTCTTTCATAAGTGCTCTTTAGTTTTGAGAGTACAGATCCTTTACCTCTTTGGTTAGGTATACTCCTAGGGATCTTCCTGTTTTGGGCACAATTGTAAATGGGATCAATTCCTTGATTTCTCTTTCTTCAGTCTCACTGTTAGTGTATAGAAATGCAACTGATTTCTGTGCATTGATTTTATATCCTACCACGTTGCTAAATTGCTCTAAGAGTTCTAGCAATTTTGGGGTGGAGTCTTTTGGGTTTTCCACATTAAGTATCATGTCATTGGTGATGAGTGAGAGTTTGACTTCTTTGCCAATTTGAATGTCTTTTAT
The DNA here is from genome assembly GCF_004348235.1 of Phoca vitulina. Taxonomy (NCBI): domain Eukaryota; kingdom Metazoa; phylum Chordata; class Mammalia; order Carnivora; family Phocidae; genus Phoca; species Phoca vitulina. The sequence goes on along the minus strand of NW_022589765.1, from coordinate 632,529 downwards.
TTCTTTTTGTTGTCTGATTGCTGAGGCTAGGACTTCTAGTACTATGCTGAACAACAATGGTGAAAGTAGACATCCCTGTTGTGTTCTTGACCTTAGGGGAAAAGTTCTCAGTTTTTCCCCATTGACTATGATATATGCTGTGGGCTTTTCATAGATGGCTTTTACAATATTGAGGTATGTTCCCTCTATCCCTACACTCTGAAGGGTTTTAATCAAGAAAGGATGCTGTACTTTGTCAAATGCTTTTTCTGCATCAATTGAGAGGATCATATGGTTCTTGTCCTTCCTTTTATTAATGTGATGTATCATAGTGATTGATTTGTGAATGTTGTACCACCCTTGCAGGCCAGGGATAAATCCCACTTGGTAGTGGTGAATAATCTTTTTAATGTACTGTAGGATCCTATTGGCTAGTATCTTGGTGAGCAATTTGACATCCATGTTCATCAGGGAAATTGGCCTGTAATTCTCCTCTTTGGTGGGGTCTTTGTCTGGTTTTGGGATCAGGGTAATGCTGGCCTCATAGAGTATGTTTGGAAGTTTTCCTTCCATTTCTATTTTTTGAAACAGCTTCCATAGAAAAGTATTATTTCTTCCTTAAATGTTTGGTAGAATTACCCCTGGGAAGCCATCTGGCCCTGGACTCTTGTTTTATGGGAGGTTTTTGATTAGTGCTTCAATTTCCTGTTGGTTATGGGTCTGTTCAGGTTTTCTATTTCTTTACAGGGGATGTATATTGTCTCTGTTCCTTTCTGGTCTATGTTACTTTTGGACTCTCCTTGCTTAAAAGATCCCCTTTAATATTTCTTGCAGGGCTGGTTTAGTGATCACAAATTCTTTCAGTTTTTGTTTGTCCTGGAAGTTTTTTATCTCTCCTATTTTCTATTTTGAATGACAGCCCTGCTGGATAAAGTATTTTTAGCTGCATATTTTTCTCATTTAGCACCCTGAATATATCATGCCAGTCCTTTCTGGCCTGCTTGGTCTCTGTGGATAGATCTGCTGCCAGTCTAATGTTTCTACCTTTGTAGGTTAAGGACCTCTTGTCTCAAGCTACTTTCAGGATTTTCTCTTTATCTCTGAGATTTGCAAGCTTCACTATTATATGTTGAGGTGTTGACCTATTTTTATTGATTTTGAGGGGGGTTCTCTGTGCCTCCTAGACTTGAATGCCTATTTCCTTCCCCAGATTAGTGAAGTTTTCAGGTATAATTTGCTCAAATATACCTTGCGCCCCTCTCTCTCTTTCCTCTTCTTCTGGGATCCGAATTATTCTAATATTGGTTCACTTTATGTTATCACTGATCTCTTGAATTCTCCCCTTGTGATCCAGTAGTTGTTTATCTCTCTTTTTCTCAGCTTCTTTATTCTCCATCATTTTATCTTCCATATCACTCTCTCTTCTGCCTCATTTATCCTGGCAGCTAGAGCCTCCATTTTTTATTGCATCTCATTAATAGTCTTTTTTATTTCTACCTGATTAGATTTTAGTTCTTTTATTTCTCCAGAAAGGGATTCTCTAGTGTCTTCTATGCTTTTCTCAAGCCCAGTTAATATCTTTATAATCATTATTCTGAACTCTGGTCCTGACATAATGATTAGGTCCCTGGCAGTCAGTACTGCCTCTTATTCTTTTTTGAGGTGAGTTTTTCCATCTTGCCTTTCTGTCCAGAGAAGAATAGATGAATGAGAGAACAAAATACTAAAATGGCAACAACAACCCCAGAGAAATATACAATAAACAAATCAGAAGAGACCCAAAACCCAAAAAAAAATAATTAAATTAAAATTTTAAAAAAGTGAGAAAGAGAAAGTATATAATCAAACAGGTGAGCAGAACCAAGCAATACACTGGATCCTGTGTGTATTTTGGTCTGTTTGTTAGAGAACTAGATCTCAAAATTGTAAAGGAAGAAAAACCTATATACATATAAAAATAGAATTAAATACAATGAAAGAATTGAATGTAATTGTAAAAATGAAAATTAAAAGTAAAAAAAGAATATGAACAGGCAGGTGAACAAAACAGAGCAATACACTATATCTTGGGTGTATTTTGGTTTGTTATAAGAAACGATATCCCAAAATTATATGGAAAGAAAGACATATATATACAAAAATAAAGTTAAATACAATGAAAGGACAGAATGTAATTGTAAAGATGAAAATTTTAAAAGACTTAAAAAAAGAGAATATAATCAGACAGGTGAAGAGAGCAAAGCAATACACTTACTTCTGGGTGTACTTTGGTCTGTTTTTTAGAAGAAATGGCATCCCAAAATTGTAAAGAATAAAATATATATATACAAAAATAAAATTAAATACAATGAAAGGATAGAATGTAACTGTAAAAATTTAAATTAAAAAAAGACTTTAAAAATGAGTTGATAAAATAAGAAATTGTTTGAAAAGGAAAGAGAAAAAAATTAAAATTGAAAAACTAATAATCACGAGAAAAAAAAAAGAAACTATGAATTCTATATACTCTTTTCCCGTAGCACTGGAGTTTTGCAATTTTCATTGATCAGTAAACTTGATCTTAGCTGAATGTTCTTGCTAATCTTCTGGGCAAGGGTCCTGTTGCACTGATTCTCAAGTGTCTTTGCTCCAGGTGGAACTGCACCATCTTTGCCAGGGGGCCAGGCTAAGTAAGTGGCTCTGGATTGCTCTATGTGGCCTTTGTGGCTTTTGCTCCCTGAAGGCTTTCTGTGCCACTTTAGAGGATGATAATGAAAATGGCAGCCTCCCAATCTCCAGCCCTGGCGTGGAAAACTCACATGTCCCACTCCTAAGTGTGCCTTCAGGGAAAAGCAGTCAATCACTCCTGTCTCCCTGGTCTCCATCCACACTCTGTTTTCACCCAGCCTGTGACTGAGCGTTTCTGTCTCAGGCATGTGACCCCACTTCAAATCTCCAAACCCTGCAGATTCCTGAAGTGTACACCCACGCTGCTTGTCCTGGGGGAGGGAAGGCGGTCTCACCTCAGTTCTGCAGCTTTCTGGGCCCCTGCTCAGAGAGTGGTTACTCAACCCTGCAGAGCTTTGTGATTTATGGCAACACTGAAATGAAAGCCCAGTCCTGGGCTCACTGATTGCAGCCAGCTTCCCCACTCTGATGCCTAGGAACTCTGCCACACTCAGGTACCCCCATTCTTTCTGTGACCCCAGGGACCCTGAGACCACACTGTCCCACCTAGGATTCCACACCTGAGCACCTTTCAGGGAGGGACGTCCCTCACCATAGCAGGCTTAAAAAAGTTCCTATTTTGTGCTCTGCTGCTATATCACTTTCTGGTAGCTGGCTTATGGAGGCTTCCTCCCCCCACAGTTTATCTTCTGATATATCGCCTCAGATTCACTTCTCCACACCTCCTACCTTACAGAAAGTGGTCACTTTTTATTTGTGAAAAAATAAAAAAAAGAATTGCAACAATTCTTCTCTTGGATCTCCAGTTGAGTTCACAGGTGTTCAGAATGATTTGATAGCTATCTAGCTGAATTCCTGGGACCAGACAAAACTAAGGTCTCCTACTCCTCCACCATCTTGGAAAGTCAACAGTCAACTCAATTCTATCCAATAAAATACAAGGAAAATTCTGTCGGAAGACTTTCATGAAGTGTCCTCACTTCTAAGAAAGAGACTCAAAAATCTATAGTCTTTTTTTCTTTTGGATATTTCACTGTCTGGATTTGGCAACCTGAATTGTAGCCATCCTATTCTGAAGCCAAATTTAAGGACAATACCAGAAAGATTGGTCCCTAAGGATATTATTGTGCCATGGTAAGCTCTTGCCTGCCATACCTCTAATTTTTCATTTATGAGGTGAAAAATTGCCTTATTATTTAAACCAGTTTGAGCTGAGTTTTCTATTACTTACTTCCTAAATGAAACACCTATAATAAAGTGCCAGTGTTATACTTCATAATGAAACAGGAAACAAATTTCCATTAAAACCAGCTTTCATATATACTGCAATAGAGATGCCTTTTATCACTCCTATTATTTGATGTGATTCTAGAAAGTCTAGCTAAGAATTAATAGGTACAACTTTCAGAAATGAAGCAACAAACATATCATTATTCACAGATAAAGTAATTTTATGTCTTGAAAATCCAATAAGATAACTAAAAATCTCCTGGAATTACAAATATTTTTAAATGTAGCCAAAAACTGATAAATTTACATAAATTATTATAATTCATGCATGCCAACAAAAGCATTTAGAAGCCATAATAGAGGAAAAATCCCAGTAATAATAGCAGCAATATTAAATTTATTGAGAAAACTTTAATATGAAATATATGCAAGTATATAAAAAACAAACATAAAAACATCTATAAAATGTTAAAGGAGGATTTTAGTAGCCCAACTTAACTGCCAGTGTGATTATTTGTTCTCCCCCATTGCCACAATTTCTGTGGAGAAATAATGTACTTACAGTGCCAGGTGATGGATATGTTAATTAGTTTGATTGTGATAATCATTTCACAATGCAGACATATATCAAATCATTATGTTGTACACTTTATATTTAATTTTATTTGTACCTTAATTGTACCTCAACAAAACTGTGAAAAAAATAACTGATCAAGTACAAAGACTTTATTGAAACGCAATGCTGGCAATTAAAGTTCTATATAAGTGAATACTTTAAAAGCTCAGGCTTCTTTGTGGCATGTTCTATATTGCTTTCTTTACTTATCTTTTTGGTTCTATTTTAGAATCATGCTCTATGGGCTGTCACAATTAATTAAGCCTGAGGCTACTTTGTATTTGGTTCTATTCACCTTCCTTGTACAGGCCAAACTGAAACCAGTGTGAGTTCAACAGGTTAAGGAGCATCTTCTAAGACTCTTCAATAGCTATCATGTGTTACTACTCACTGCAGCCTGAGATCTACATAGGGGATAAGTCCAAAACATTAGAACAAGTTTAATCAATATACTATACTAAAATTGACATTTCTTCCTTCCTGAGCCTTGGGCCTATTTCTCTAGATTGGCTGTAACTATTATAAACAGCTAGTAAAGGATTCATGTATAAGAAGGTGACCTTGAAAAAAAACATAAAAACTCAAATCTTGAATATATACCAATGTAATATTTTGTATTTGTGTAGATTTGGTCACAGGAGCAATACCATATCCTGTTGAGTGGGAAGCTCTTATCCTCTAAAGAGGATTGTCTAATCTAGAGGATAAAATGAAATAGGCCTTTCAACTGATTGGAGGGACTTCTTCACCTCTCAGAACCTAGATTTCAAGATAGCAGAGATGAGCTGCCTCTGATCATGTACAATCATGGAAGATAGAAATTTCATTCCTGAGCCCAGACCTTTTGACAGAAGTGTCAGCAAAAGCAGGAAAATCAGTAGCAGCACCAGCAGTATAAGGAAATGAACAGTTTCTGGGGTAGCCAATATCTTGGGCAGCAGTTGTTGAGAAATCTACCTTCAAGAAGTTTTATCTGACGGGTGCCTGGGTGGGTCAGTCATTAAGCATCTGCCTTCGGCTCAGGTCATGATCCCAGGGTCCTGGGATCGAGCCCTGCTATGGGCTCCCTGCTCAGCAGGGAGCCTGCTTCTCTCTCTCCCACTGCCCCTGCTTGTGTTCCCTCTCTCACTGTTTCTCTCTCTCTGTCAAATAAATAAATAAAATCTTAAAAAAAAAGAAGTTATATCTGAGTTCTGACCATACTGGCAAGCTGTAAGAGATATCAGTGTTTACCCTAGATATTAAGATAAATATGCCACCCCACAAGATGTTGACATCATTAGTGGTCACTTGTAATGATATATGTGTCCAGTAAAATAAAGATATTTGGGGTTCAGACCACTAGAAGCTTCAGGGAAGAATAAGATAAGAAAGGCAGGGCAGAAATAACCTGAAAGGGGCACTTGGGTGGCTCAGTCATTAAGCGTCTGCCTTTGGCTCAGGTCACGATCCCAGAGTCCTAGGATCAAGCCCTGCATTGGGATCCCTGCTCGGCAGGAAGCCTGCTTCTCCCTCTCCAACTCCCTCTGCTTATATTCCTGCTCTTGCTATCTCTCTCTCTGTCAAATAAATAAATAAAATCTTTAAAAAGAAAAGAAAAAAAAAGAAATAACCTGAAAAACATATTTTGGAACACACAGGTATACACTCTCATAAATAAGTGATTTGAGGTGGTGGGATTGGGGGAGTACTATGGACTAAATTCTGTCCCTTCAAGATTCAGATGCTGGAAACCCTAACCACTAATGTTATTTTATTTGAAGATGGGGGCTCTGAGGAGGTTATTAAGGTTAATTGAGGTCATAAAAGTGGAGTTCTGATATGGAAGGATTACTGTCCTTAAAAGAAAAGATGTAGGAAAGCTCTCTCTCTCTCCAGCACATAAAGGCACAGCAAGAAGGCAGCATCTTCAAGCCAGGAAGAGAGTTTTCACCAGAAACCAAATTAGCCAGCACCTTAATCTTGGACTTCCCAGACTCTAGAACTGTGAGAAATAAATTTCTGTTGTTTAAGCCACCCCAGGCTGTGTACTTTGTTATAGCACCCTGGGCGGACTGACACAGATTTTGGTACTGAGAAGTGGAGTGCTCCTGTAACAAATGCCTAAAAAATGTGTCAATGGTATTAGAACTGGGTGATGAGTAGAGGCTGGAGGATTTTTAAGGTGTGTGCTAGAAAAAGCCTGGATTGTCATGAAGGGGACTGTTGGTAGAAATATGGATGCTAAAAGGTGATTCTGGTGAGAGCTCAGAAAGAGGAGAGCTGTAGAGAAAGCCTTCATCTTCTTAGAGAATACATAATCATAAAAAAATTATCGGTAGAGGGGCGCCTGGGTGGCTCAGTCGTTAAGCGTCTGCCTTTGGCTCAGGTCATGATCCCAGGGTCCTGGGATCGAGCCCCGCATCAGGCTCCCTGCTCCGCGGGAAGCCTGCTTCTCCCTCTCCCACTCCCCCTGCTTGTGTTCCCTCTCTGGCTGTCTTTCTCTCTGTCAAATAAATAAAACCTTTAAAAAAAAAAAAAGAAAAAAAATTATCGGTAGAAATATAGACATTAAAAGTCATTCTCGTGAAGTCTCAGATGGAAATGAGGAGCAAGTTAGAAACTGGAGGAAAGGCAATCCTTGTCATAAAGTGACAAAGAACTTGGCTGAATTGTGTTCTATTGTTTGGTGAAGGGAAAAAATTCTGAGTGATGAAACTAGGTATTTAGCTGAGGAGATTTCTAAGGAAAGTGTTGAAGGTGTGGCCTTGCTTCTTTTTAATACTTATAGCAAAATGTAAGAGGGGAGAGATAAATTTAAGTTGTTGAGCAAAAAGGAATTAGAACTTGAAAATTTGGAAAATTCCAACCATGTCCGTAATACAACAAATGAGAAAGGCTGTTCTGAAGAGGACATTAAGGATGTGGCTAAATAACCATTTGATAAGATTGGTATGGGTATGAACCACAAATTTAGTCAGTAACCACAGAAAAGCAAGCAATGGAAATTAGATTATACCAACAAAAACACTGCTAGTTGGGACTAAAAGACACAGAGAAAAGGAGACCACAGAAAGAAGGCTGCTAACATGACTTATCCTTCAGTAAAAGGGAAGAATCACCCAGAAGGTGATTTGGAGATCACCAATGCTGCCACTTCCCACCACAGGCCCACAGACCAAAGCTACTTTTTCCTCAGAGTATGAGACCTTTACAGAGAAGGAAACAGGCTGCCCATCTGAGCCCTATGGGTGGGGCCACCCTGAAGAGCTCTGTGGGTGACATTGCCACCCCTGTGGGCCTGAAGGGCAGAGCATCAAGCCAAAGAGGATTATGCTTTAACTTTAAAAGCTAATGGAATTTGCCTTGCTAGGTTTTGGACTTGTTTGGAACCCATCATTCCTTCCTTTTTTTATTTAAAGATTTATTTATTTATTTATTTATTTATTTAAGAGAGAGAGAGAGAGTGCGAGCAGGGGGAGGGGCAGAGGGAGAGGGAGAGAGGAAGCAAACTCTCCACTGAGTGTGAAGCCTGAGGCGGGACTTGATCCCATGACCCCAAGATCACAACCTGAGCCAAAATCAAGAGTCAGATGCTCAACCGACTGAGCCACCGAGGTGCCCCATCATATTTTCCTTCTTTCCAATTTTTCCCTTTTGGAATGAGAATATCTATCCTATGCCTATCCCATCATTATCTTTTGGAAGCATATAACTTATTTGGTTTCACAGGTTCACAGCTGGAAAGGAATTTTACCTTAGGATGAATTCTATCTCAAGCCTTACCCAAATCTGATTTAGATAATATTTAGATGAAACTGTGAACTTCAGACTTTAGAGTTGATGCTGAAGTGAGTTAAAACCTTTAGTTATTTTGGAGTGGAATGAATGCGTTTTGCATGTGAGAAGGATATGCATTTTGGAGGCCCAGAGGTGGGATGCTATGGACTGAATTATGTCCCCCTCAAAATTCATATGTTGAAGTCTTAACCTCAATGTAACTACATATGGAGATAGGGCCTATAAGAGGTAATTAAGGTTAAATGAGGTCATAAAGGTGGGGTCCTGATTCTGTAGGATTAGTGTCCTTATAAGAAGGACACAAGAGGCTCTCTTTCTCTCTCTTGATACATAGATGATAGATAGATGATTGATAGATAGATAGATATCAGGGATATATATCCTACCATATGAGAATATAGTGAGAAGGAAGCTGTCCATAAGCCAGAAAGAGAGCACACACCAGAAACCAAATCAGCTGGCACCTTGATCTTGGACTTCCCAGCCTTCAGAACTGTAGAAACAAGATTTCTGTTGTTTAGGCCACCCAGTCCATAGTATTCTGTTATGGCAGCCCTAGCAGACTAATACAGGGTGGTGATGGGGGGGGGGGTGGTGACATGCATTTAGAATGGTTAGGGCTATCAGTTCCTTAGACACTGAAATACACAAAAATTCAGATTTCCATCACAATTAATATTCAATGGATATACAGTGTGATTGTGGTGTCATGTTTTGCCTAGAAAAGTACATATGCTCTACAATGGAGAATAATCCAATTAGATTAAAAAGTTTCTATTTAAAACTGAAAACACACCTGTAGGTGCTATGAGTAACTTCTTACATGGGGCCAGAAGATCTGATATTAGTGAGCACAGGCCAGTGTGAGTTCATTCGTGACTTCAAAGTGTTAGTGAAGTTGCATTTTTGTAGACAAAGTCCCATATGGGGATCAAGACTCCTGCATTGGGAAAATATTTTTGATCAGTGCTTCTTGTTAGTTATATTCTGATTTCTGGCAGAATGTATATCATTCTGAATGGCTCCCTAAAGGCAAAAAGCTTGTGAAGTATAAGCAGAGGGACAGCATGGGGCTAATGAAAGCCTTGGGATCTCTACAGGATAACAAAAATACAGAGATAAGAGCAAAGGATTGGAAACTTGGGAAATTCAGGGCCATGAACTTTTGCCTTTTACAAATGTCAGGCACCCTGATCATAACATAGAGATATAAGATATATACTGAATAGGGGAAAAAAATATTACTTATTTTTTCCTAAAACTTATAGATAGGTTTCTGGTGATGTGATATCTTTATGCATACTGGGATACACATTTAAGTTTAGAAAAAAAATGAGTTTCATGAGAGATTTATGACTTTAATCCAGCTTTGGGTATGGGGAACTGGAAGCCAATTCTGGCAACCACCTTTAAAGAATGAGCACATATAAGGGAATTGATCAAATTACTGGCAGTTTTCTGTGGCTGTTGGGATTATGAGTGGCAGTGTAGTTGTAAAGATTGTAAGCTTTCAAGCTAGACTGCTTGAGTTTGAATCTTGACTCTCATACTTGGAAAGGTGACACCTTAGGAAAAATTCTTAAGTTTTCTGTACCTTGTTTCTTCATTTGTAAATAAATAAATAGCAATAACATCTTCTGCCTCTGGATTTTGTGAGCATTAAATAAAATAATTCATGGAAAAAAATAACAGAGTAACTGATCCATAGTAAGTGCTCCCACACTGTTACATGTTAGCTATTATTTTCTTCAAAAATTTCAGAATTTTCTAGAATTAAAACTATATTCCTTTATTATCAGAAAATGGTATATTAAAAAGATATAACACTATTGAACTATACATAGATATATAGATGTATATCTCATTTATTTTGTGTGTCTTGCAATTTTGGATTTGGATAAGGTTTGAGATGAGAACATACTATTAGTCATTTATTTTGTAATCCAGAAAAACCAATCTGGACTCTAGACAAAGAACGTATACACAATCTACATTTTAATTAATAGCTCTCACATTCCATTTCTGACGGTGGCCAACTGTGGAAGTTTATATACATGGTATTTAACCCCTTAAAATGAGGATAATAATACCGAGTCTGTATGGTTGTGGTGGTGATTAGGTTAGGTAAACAGGAAAGGCTTCTCCCTACATATTGGCTGCTGTATAAAAAGCATTCAATCAATATTAGTAGCCATCATCTCCTACTTAACTTTAACAGGTTAGACTAAGTAGTCTAGCATGTACTACATTTCAGTACAGTTGTTTTTCAAGACAGAAATCAAGTCCAGGCCACTATATCTTCTTGCCAATGTTTCATGTAGACAATTCCCAGATATACTTAGATTGTGTGACCAAAACACAATTGTATCAACTTTTTATTTTGCAATAACCATGGGACAATCTGTAATATATACCTTCAATATCAATTTTCTATATGGTGCATAAATGACTTGATTATCTCAGGAAATTCCTCTAAGGGATACCCACTCACTGATATTAAAGCATGTCCAGTCTGAAATTCCATTACCCTTGCAATTTGATCAGGTTAAAGATATGAATCAGGGAAATCTTTTAACATCAATGCTTCCATAGAGGTGTCATATCATCATCTGAGGTGTGAAGTAGCAGACAACTGTTCATAGCATAGTAATTTATTTTTGCCTAAAATATTCAGGTACTGCCTCTATGATGGTATAATTAACATTGCAGGTTTACCCTATGAAGAATCTCAAAAGAGACGTAATTAATAGAACTTGTCAACACAGAGCAATTGAGGACATTATAAAATGTCTTGAGATTTATAATGATAGAAAGGATTTCTTTTGTCAGTTTCTGTTTATTTTTATTTTGTGTATGAAATTGCCCTTGAGTAGTTAACAATTAGTACCTCAATACCATCTGGCATTTTTTGGATAGGTACACCTCCAAAATCATAGGTGAAATATCACCTGTAAAAAACAGAGGTTTATGATCTCTGTAATGTACTAGCATGGGTTCTGAAGTCAATAACTATTCGTTAGTCTCAAAAAGAACTTAAAACTAGAGATTCAATGCCATAGAATATCAGACAGCCCTACTCTCACAATCCAAGCAGCTGATACAGCTCAGAAGTTGCCTTTTGTGAAATAAAAGTTGATACGTTGAATAATGCCAGCACCCCCTTGAAGCCTACCCATTCCTAAAGACAGCTTAAAGATCCATTTTTTGTTTGGGAGTGGGTAACTTACCAGTTCTACTAAACGAACATTAGCAGCACTGATGTAATAGACTAAATTTTCCAAATTCTTAGTCTTTTTCTTCTCTAAACATGAATTCCTGATATGTAGTGATTAAAGGCAGGGATCTTTGATGTCAGGGAGACCTTGGTTTAAATCCTGCCGCCATCAATTTCTTGTGACACTTAATGAATTACTCAATCTCTCTCAACCTCAATTTTCTTATCTGTTAAATGGTAATAGTCCCCAGATTTGTTACAAGGATTAAATGAGTTCATATGATCTCCAATTCATTAGTCTATTTCAATCTCTGCACTCAGAACTTCACTAAGATAGCAATGATCAAGATTAAAAACGACTTCCATATTGCCCTCTCAACAGCATTTAACCCAAGTAACCATGCTTTCCTGAAGCACTCTCCTAATTTCTGGGGTACCACATTCTTTTGACTGTCTACTGAGTTCCTTGACACTTTTTCTCAGACCCCATTGGGAGTCCAACATTCTCTGTGCAATCTTAAATCTTGGTGTGTCTGAGGACTTAATCTTAGGATCTTTCTCTGTCATTCTGCTCTCTTTTCTCTCCCCTTCACTCTTTTTTCCCTCTATAATCACTTTCTAGGTAATTCAATTCTAGCACTGTGGCTTTAAATACTATTAGTTTTTTGATGATTTTCGAATTTCTATATAAAATTCAGACCTCTGTTCTGAGTCCAGATTTGTATGTTACAATTTTTTTTGACATCACCACTCAGATATTTGTTGGGCATCCAAAGTTAATATGTCAAAAAAGACCTCATGATTTTCATCCAAAAGCAAGAACAACAATAGCTTGTTGCTCACTTCGTTATTCTCAATTTACTAAATGTACCACTGTAAACTTCTGTTCCTCAAACTGAAAACCTAGAATTCATCATCAATCTGTTGCTTTCTTTAATTCTCTACATCCAATACATTACCAAAACCTATGACTTTATCTCCAAAACAAGTCCCTAATCAATTCACATCTCATAATTCTTAACTCTCACTACCCATTCTCCCACAATAAATAGAAGAAAATTTTGAAAATGCAAATCAGATCCTATCTCTTCCCTGCATGGAATACTTCAATGGAGTCTCATTGCTCTCAGGATAAATCTGTATTTCTTACTTCAGCCTAGAGGGTTTCTAAATGATCTAGTTCCAGATTACTTCTCCAATATTATCTCATCTAATTTCTCCTTAATAAGCTCCAACAAAACAGGCCTCCCTCTCTAACATCTTAAACACCTTTGTAACCTATGCCTGGAATTTTTTTTTAATTCAATTAACCAGCACTAGTTTCAGATATAGTGTTCAATAATTCATCAGTTGCATATAACACCTAGTGCTCATCACATCATCATGTGCCCTCTTTAATGCCCATCACCCAATTACCCCATCCCCCCAACCCACCTCCCCTTCCACAACACTCAGTTTGATTCCCAGAGTCAGGAGTCTCTCATGGTTTGTTTCCCATCACTGATTTCTTCCCATTCAGTTTTCTCTCCCTTCCCCCATGATCCTCTGCACTTTCTTATATTCCACATAAGTGGAACCATATGATAATTGTCTTTCTCTGATTGACTTATTTCACTAAGCATAATACCCTCCAGCTCCATCCATGTCAATGTAAATGGTAGGTATTCATCCTTTCTGATGGCTGAGTAATATTCCATTGTATATATGAACCACATCTTCTCTATCCATTCATCTGTTGAAGGCCATCTTGGCTCCTTCCACAGTTTGGCCATTGTGGACATTGTTGTTATGAACATTGGGGTGCAGGTGTCCCTTCATTTCACTACATCTGTATCTTTGGGGTAAATACCCAGTAGCGCAATTGCTGGGTTGTAGGGTAGCTCTATTTTTAACGTCTTGAGGAAACTCCATATTGTTTTCCAGAGTGGCTGTACCAGCTTGCATTCCCACCAACAGTGTAAGAGGGTTCCCCTTCCTCCACATCCTCGCCAACATTTGTTGTTTCCTGTCTTGTTAATTTTAGCCATTCCGACTGGTGTGAGTTGGTATCTCATTGTGGTTTTGATTTGTATTTCCCTGATGACAAGTGATGTGGAGCATTTTTTTCATGTGTCTTTTGGCCATTTATATGTCTTCTTTGGAGAAATGTCTGTTCATGTGTTCTGCCCATTTCTTGACTGGATTATTTGTTCTTTGGGTGTTGAGTTTGATAAGTGCTTTATAGATTTTGGATACTAGCCCTTTATCTGATATGTCAGTTGCAAATATCTTCTCCCATTCCATAGGTTGCCTTTTAGTTTTGTTGATTGTTTCCTTTACTGAGCAGAAGCTTTATATCTTGGTGAAGTCCCAATAGTTCATTTTTGCTTTTGTTTCCCTCACCTTTAGAGACATGTCTTGAAAGAAGTTGCTGTGGCCGAGTTTGAAGAGATTGTTGCTTGTGTTCTCCTCTAGAATTTTGATGGATTCCTGCCTCACACTGAGGTCTTTCACCCATTTTGAGTTTATCTTTGTGTATGGTGTAAAAGAATGGTTCAGTTTCATTCTTCTGCATGTGGTTGTCCAATTATTCCAGCACCATTTATTGAAGAGACTGTCTTTTTTCCATTGGATATTCTTGCCTGATTTGTTGAAGATTAGTTGACCTTACATTTGAGAGTCCATTTTTGGATTCTGGATTCTGTTCCATTGATCTATGTGTCTGTTTTTGTGCCAGTACCATGCTGTCTTGATGATCACAGCTTTTTAATATAGCTTGAAGTCTGGCATTGTGATCCCCCCAGCTTTGGTTTGCTTTTTCAACATTCCTCTGTATGCTTGGAATGTTTTAACCCCAGATCCTTGTATGGCCAACTAATTTTTATCTCAGTCCAAATGTCACCTCCTCAGAGAGGTCTTTCTTAACTCCCCCCATCCAGTTATACTATCTTGTCACCCTGTTTACATTCTTTAGAATACCTAATATAATCTACAATTATCTTGCCTATTGACACATTTATCTGTTTCCTCTACAATGTAAGCTCTATGTAAGGATAATTTCTCCTAGAATAGTTTTTGTCTTTGAAGTGTTCACCATGTATTTGTGAAATGAATAAAGTGTATATACAAGCCCTTAGAACAAAGTCTATGTTCAATAAATGGTAGCTATGAATGTTATTAAATAAAGAAAATGAAGATAACAAGGAGGAGGGAGAGGAAAAGAAGGGAGAGGAGGAGGGATAAAGGAAAAATAGAGAAAGAACATGGGAAGAAAGTGAGAAATTTCTTAAGTAATTTCTGTAAATGTATACTTTGTTGATTCAATGATAGACACAATGCATAGAATTTAAAAAAATTCCATTTAGCTATGGAAAATTGTAAGGACAAAATAAATTTTGAACTGACAGATAATGTCAAATAGCCCTCTCACTATGAAAGATGTTTTGTCTCATTTGTAGCATTATTTTTCATATTGTTAACAGGCCACTGATATTCTCCACCAAATATTGCACAATCAGTAAGCTTTCCTGCAAGAGACCACTTGGGTTTCTTCAAACTCTCGACATTTTTTTCTTCTTTGGAGAAGCTGGCATATCTTTTCTTTACAAGTGAATAGACAAACTTAGTTGGAATGATGCTAATTCTGTCTTATAATACTCCCCAAAGAATACATTTGGAATCTGTAATTGGATATTTTAATGAATTTGTTGGATAATGATTCCAAGAGTTATGAATCACTTTCTACCCCCAAAGGTTTCTATTTAAGCCTCTATATCTCTAAATTCAAGCTGCTCTGAGCAGGAGCACTCCTGTATGTATGTGTGTGTGTGTGTGTGTGTGTGTGTGTGTGTGTGTGTGTGTATGGTTTTCACATTAATTGTGATTGGTCCCATAGTTTAGGTAGAGAATTATTCTGCAAGTACTACTACTTTTCTATTATGCTAACATGTTGTCAAGGGCTCTCAGTCCTCATGTCATGTTCTTCTTTTATAATGGAAACTATGTCGCTTGCTTTTTTTTTTTTATGACATACATTTTCTTATACAATTAGGAATGTTACATATGGTATAATCATGTAGAACCATCATTGAAGGGTCATTGCATAAACTCTGAAAGTTAATATAAACACATTCTGTCTCTATTTCTCTCTCCCTCCTTCTACTCTCCCCTTCCTTCCCTTCCTTTCTTCCTTACTTTTCTTCCCTTCCTCCTATATATTTAGGCATGAATATTTACTTTGTATGATGTATTACCCTCTAAACAATCCTCCATACTGCAGTGTTGAAGAAGATATTACAGTACTAAACCATTAACAGTAGCATCCTCATTAGTACCTTAGCATCTCTGAACAATGACAGAAGATATTGATGAGGTGTTTCTTTAAAAAGTAACATTTTAATCAATTATCTTATTTGCAGCAAGGACGGTGTGTGTGAGGCTTTATTACTCTATATATTAGCACCATATAAAGTGGTTATGGCTATATTTTTTGGTTCCAAGATAAAATTAAAGCCTTAGTATATGAGTCCCATCAAGCAGATTGGCTGATATCCAACTTTTCAATACACCAAAAAGCAGTCATTTTAAATATGTTTTGATCTTAGTTTCCATGGTGGACTTCCTATCCAACATTTTGCTAGAAATATTGAGAGTAAGTATACATTATCTTCTGCTATCCTATTTTTTTTCTTAAAGAAATCCTATACTTCTTACTGTAAATCAAAAACTGTAATTTAACTAAATAGTCTATCTTTTTAATGACACACTACTCTGTGCTAAACCTACCCCAAACCATAGCATCTTAAAACTACAGAGATCTAAAGAAAATGAAATACTAACTAATACTCAAGGACAACACAAGTAGAGATGTACAAACAACAATTCCCTTTGCTACACACAACAGATTTAGAAATATGAACTCTAAGTAAACAATTCTCCATCCTCTTCCTCCACAGTTTTTCATTTTCATGGATTTTTGGTTTGGATGTTTCTAAACTGCTGGACAGTTAAAATACTAGATATCCAGTCTCTTTGGAGATGAATCCCACCAGGGAGTCATCAAGTTTTGCAGAACTGAGAACTTTAATCATTTTACCTCCAACTCTTCTTCAGGAGCTTTGCGTAGCATGAGTGTAGGGAAAATGTTACACCTGCTAGCCATAAAATGAACAATACACAAAATAATGTTAACTTCAGGGTGGGAATTAAAGTATTGTGCACATCATGTTTTTTGAATGAAACTTTCAAATTGGAGATTATCATATAGTAAGTGTATCTTTTAGGCAGCGCTTTAAAATAAAATTATTTATGTAAGGCCATGTTTCCAAAATATTCTCTTGTGAAACACTTGTTCTGTGAGATGCTGTGCAGAAAAAAAAAATATGTCTACTTGTCAAACTCTACCTTTAGGAGATCCTGCACTGGACATTCTTCTCTGGAAGATTTATAGTATATTAAAGACAGGGTCATGAGAAGCAGTAATAAAACATTTAACCTTGCTGAACCCAGAGATCTCCAAATGTATTTGCCTTGCTTAATATTCTTCCTGCCAGCCTTATGTGACCCTTACTTATTTATCCTGAAGAACTTACTATAGAAATGTTGATGAAACAATTTCTTTTCTAAACCAAATAGGAGGCCATTGCTTGCTTCGAAGACCCAGTCTTTTCCCTATCCCCCCAACTAATTTATTGTTTAGATAATTTTTCTTAAGAACAGCGATATTAAAAAAATGTTGTTTCCCTTCAAAATTAAACACTTACATGTCAATGCAATAAAACACAAAGGGATACAATAGTCAATAACTGCTTCCTTCTTACCAGTCTGCCAAATAGTCAATCCTTCCATTTACTCTGAAAATGCTTCTCTTGACACTACTTTTATCCTTCTAACAAAGTTTCCTCTCTCACTTTCTTTTCACTGCCAAAGTGCCAGTTGGTTGCTTGTCCCATCAAGACTACATCAAATAATCCACTTGTATCTACTTAAACATGATATATATTTTCACACCTCTCTGCCTCTACTTCTTTTCCTCACTCCAGAAAGAAATGACTTTGTTCCAACTTTTAATTTGTTGAATTAACAAACTATTTATTTTTCAGTTTCATATATAACTTGCTCTTGAATCTTTCCTAGTCACTTCTTTCATAATGAATCCTTCATTTGATTGCATTTTTATAGAAAATTGTTTATGCAACTAATGCTGCTTAAAACTATATTTAGATGGGGAGGAGCAAGATGGCAGAGGAGTAGGAGACCTAAATTTTATCTGGTCCCAGGAATTCAGCTAGATAGTTATCAAACCATTCAGAACATCTACAAACTCAACAGGAGATCAAAGAAAAGAATAGCAGCAACTCTATGAACAGAAAAGCAACCACATTCTTGAAGGTAGGACATGTGGAGAAGTGAATCTGAGGCAATATATGGGAAGATGGACCACAGGGGGAGGGAGCATCCATCAGCCGGCTACTGGCAAGTGATAGAGCAACAGAGCACAAAATCAGAACTTTTAGAAGTCTGCTCCACTGAGGGACATTGCTCCAGTGGCTAAGCGGGGAGTGGAACTCTCGCTGGGACAGTGTGGTCTCAGGACATGCAGGGTCACAGAAAGACCAGGGGTGCCTGAGGGCAGCAGAGCTCCCAGGTATTGGAGCAGGGAAGCCGGCTGCAAAGACAGAGCCAAGGAGTGGGCTCTCAGCTCAAGGTTGCCATAAACTGTGATCCGGAGCATAGTCGGGCCACTGCTCTTCGAGCAGGGACCCAACAAGTGGCAGATCCGGGGAGACTCCCCTTCCTCCCCCAGGAGGAGCAGTGCAGGAGCCCACCATAGGAATCTGCTGGGTTTGGAGACTCCAAACAGGGTCGTGTGCCAGAGATAGAAATGCTCGGTCACAGACCGGGTGAGCTTGGAGTGCGGTCAAAGACCAGGGAGACAGGAGTGATTGACTGCTTTTCTCTGGGGGCTCCTTGAGGAGTGGGGCCCCAAGCTCTCAGCTCCTCTGGGACCAGAGATTGGGAGGCCACCAGTTTCATTCTTGTCTTCCAAAGCTGTATGGAAAGCTTTCAGGGAACAAAAGTTACCAAGAGCAAACCCGAGCAGATTACTTAGCCTGGCCCCTGGCAAGGGTGGTGCAATTCCGCCTCAGGCAAAGACATTTGAGAATCACTGCAACAGGCTCCTCCCCCAGAAGGTCAACAAGAACAGCCTGCCAAGACCAAGTTTACCAATCAATGGCAACAACAAAACACTAGGGAATACAGCACATAAAATTCATGGCTTTTTTCCCCATGATTCTTTAGTCTTTCAAAGGTAATTTTTAAAATTTTCTTTATATTTTTGTTTTTCCATTTTTTTAGTTGAATAGTTCTTCTTCCCTTTTTCAACCAACATCTGATCAATTCCTTTTTTAATTTTCATTTTTACAGTCATACCCTATCCCTTCATTGTATTTAAACTTATTTTTTGTATATATATGTTTTACTTTCTTTAAAATTTTTGGATAGTTTCTTCTAATGAACCAAAATATACCCTAAATCTAGTGTATGATGTTGTCCTAGTCTCCTGTCTGATCACATTATCTTTTTTTAAAATTTTTTTTCATTCTTTTTCAACCAACTTCTTAACAATTCCTTTTTAAAAATCTTTTTTTAAATTTTCATCTTTACAGTCATATTCCATCCCTTCATCATACTTGCCCTTATTTTTGTATATACATATAAGTTTTCCTTTCTTTAAAATTTTGGGAGGCACTTCTTCCAACAGACCAAAATACACCCAAAACATAGTGTGTGGTTCTGTTCTGTTCACCAGCCTGATCATAGTCTTTTTTCCCCTTTATTTTATCCCTGGTTTCGGGTCTCTTCTGATTTGTTTAGTGTATATTTTTCTGGAGTTGTTATTACCCTTTTAGCATTTTGTTCTCTCATTCACCTATTCTCCTCTGGACAAAATGACAAGATGGAAAAACTCACCTCAAAAAAAAGAACAAGATGTAGTACCAACCGACTGCTAGGGACCTATTCAATACAGACATTAGTAAGATGTTGGGACTAGAGTTCAGATGACGATTATAAACATACTGGCTAGGCTTGAAAAAAAGCTTAGAACACACTAGAGAATCCCTTTCTGGAGAAATAAAAGAACTAAAATCTAACCAAGTCAAAATCAAAAAGTTATTAATGAGGTGTAATAAAAAATGGAGGCTCTAACAGCTAGGATAAATGAAGCAGAAGAGAGAGCTAGTAATATAAAAGGCCAAATGAGGGAGAATAAAGAAACTGAGAAAAAGAGAGATAAAAAACTACTGGATCACGAGGGAAGAATTCAAGAGATAAGTGATACCATAAAGTAAAATAACATTAGAATAATTGGGATCCCAGAAGAAGAAAGAGAGAGAGGGGGAGAAGGTATATTGGAGCAAATTATAGCAGAGAACTTCCCTCATTTGGGGAAAGAAACAGGCATCAAAATCCAGGAGGCACAAAGAACTCCCCTCAAAATCAATAAAAATGGGTCAACACCCCGACATCTAATAGTACAGCTTACAAGTCTCAGAGACAAAGGGAAAATCCTGAAAGCAGCTCAGGACAAGAGGTCCATAACATACAATGGTAGAAACATTAGATTGAACATTAGACCAGAAAGGAATAGAGACAATATACAGTAACAGTCACCTTACAGGCAATACAATGACACTAAATTCATAGCTTTCAATAGTTACCCTGAATGTAAAAGGGTTAAATGCCCCAATCAAAACACAGGGTATCATTGGAACAAAAAAAAAAAAAAAAAACATGAGACCCAGCAATATACTGTCAACAAGAGACTCATTTTAGACCCAAAGACACCCCCAGATTTAAAGTGAGGGGTGGAGGTGTGCCTGGGTGGCTCAGTCGTTAAGCATCTGCCTTCAGCTCAGGTCATGATCCCAGAGTCCTGGGATCGAGCTCCGCATTGGGCTCCCTGCTCAGCAGGAAGCCTGCTTCTCCCTCTCCCACTCACCCAGGTTGTGTTCCCTCTCTCGCTGTGTCTCTCTCTGTCAAATAAATAAATAAAATCTTAAAAAAAAAATAAAGTGAGGGGTGGAAAACCATATACCATGCTAATGGACATCAAAAAAAAAAAAAAAAAGCTGGGGTGGTAAGGTAATCCTTGCATCAGACAAATTAGATTTTAAACCAAAGACTAACAAGAGATGAGGAAGGACACTATATCATACTTATAGGGTCTATCCAACAAGAAAATCTAACAATTTTAAATATCTATGCCCCTAACATGGGAGCACCCAATTAAATAAGCCAATTAATAACAAAATTAAAGAAACACATCAACAATAATACAATAATAGTAGTGGACTTTAACACCCTCCTCACTGAAATTGACAGATCATATAAGCAAAAGATCAACAAGGAAATAAAGGCTTTAAAAGACACACTGGACCAGTTGGACTTCACAGATATATTCAGAACATTCCATCCCAAAGCAACAGAATACATATTCTCATCTAGTGCACATGGAACATTCTCCAAATAGATAACATTCTGAGTCCAAATCAGGTCTCAACTGGTACCAAAAGATTGGGATCATTCCCTGCATATTTTTGGATCACAATGCTTTGAAACTAGAACTCAATCACAAGAGGAAGGTTGGAAAGAACTCAACTATATGGAGGCTAAAGAGGGAAGGGTCAACCAGGAAATTAAAGAAGAATTTAAAAAATTCATGGAAACAAATGAAAATGACAACACAACTGTTCAAAATCTTTGGGAAGCAGCAAAGGCGGTCCCAAGAGGAAAGTATATAGCAATAGAAGCCTTTCTCAAGAAACAATAGAGGTCTCAAATACACAACCTAACCCTAAACCTAATGGAGCTGGAGAAAGAACAACAAATAAAGCCTAAACCCAGCAGGAGAAGAGAAATAATAAAGATCAGAGCAGAAATCAATGAAATAGAAACCAAAAGAACAGTAGAACAGATCAACGAAACTAGGAGCTGGTTCTTTGAGAAATGAATGATTGATAAACCCCTGGCCAGACTTATCAAAAAGAGAAGAGAAATGACCCAAATAAATAAAATCATGAATGAAAGAAGAGAGATCCCAACCAACACCAAAGAAATACAATTATAAGAACATATTATGAACAACTATATGCCAGCAAATTAGATAATCTGGAAGAAATGGATGCATTCCTAAAGATGTATAAACTACCAAAACTGAATCAGGAAGAAATAGAAAACCTGAACAGACCTATAACCACTAAGGAAATTGAAGCAGTTATCAAAAATCTCTCAACAAACAAGAGCCCAGGGCCAGATGGCTTCCCAGGGGAATTCTACCAAATATTTAAAGAAGAATTAATACCTATTCTTCTGAAACTGTTCCATAAAATAGAAATGGAAGGAAAAGTTCCAAACTCGTTTTATGAGGCCACCATTACCTTGATCCCCAAACCAGACAAAGACCCAATCAAAAAAGAGAATTACCAACCAATATCCCTGATGAACATGGATGCAAAAATTCTCACCAAAATACTAGCCAATAGGATCTAACAATACATTAAAAGGATTATTCACCATGACCAAGTGGGATTTATCCCTGGGCTGCAAGGTTGGTTCAACATCCGCAAATCAATCATTGTGATACAATACATTAATAAAAGAAAGAACAAGAATGATATGATCCTCTCAATCGATGCAGAAAAAGCATTTGACAAAGTACAGCATCCTTTCTTGATCAAAAGTCTTCAGAGTATAGGGATCGAGGGTACCTACCTCAATATCATAAAAGCCATCTATGAAAAACCCACAGCGAATATCATTCTCAATGGGGAAAAACTGAGAGCTTTCCCCCTAAGGTCAGGAACACGGCTGGGATGTCCACTATCACCACTGCTATTCAACATAGTATTAGAAGTCCTAGCCACAGCAATCAGACAACAAAAAGAATGAATCGTGGATCACTACATCAAAAACTAATGATGTATTTATTTATTTTTAATAAAATAAAAAAAGTAAAAAATAAAAGGCATCCTAATCAGCAAAGAAGTGAAATTCTCACTTTTTGTAGATGATGTGATACTTTATGTGGAAAACCCCAAAGACAACACCCCAAAACTGCTAAAACTCATACAGGAATTCAGTAAAGTGGCAGGATATAAAATCAATGCACAGAAATCATTTGCATTTCTATACACCAACAAGAAGACAGAAGAAAGAGAAATTAAGGAGTCGATCCTATTTACAATTGCACCCAAAACCATAAGATACCTAGGAATAAATCTAACCAAAGAGGCAAAGAATCTGTACACAGAAAACTATAGAATACTCATGAAAGAAATTGAGGAAGACACAAAGAAATGGAAAAATGTTCCATGCTCATGTATTGGAAAAACAAGCATTGTGAAAATGTTACCTAGAGCAATCTACATATTTAATGCAATCCCTATCAAAATACGATCAACTTTTTTTCAAAGAAATGGAACAAATAATCCTAAAATTTGTATGGAATAAGAAAAGACCCCAAATAGCCAGAGGAATATTGAAAAAGAAAAGCAAAGCTGGTGGCATCATAATTCCAGACTTCAAGCTCTATTACAAGGCTGTAATCATCAAGACATTATGGTACTGGCACAAAAACAGACACATTGATCAATGGAACAGAATAGAGAGCCCAGAAATGCACCTTCAACTCTATGGTCAACTAATCTTCGACAAGGCAGGAAAGAATATCCAATAGAAAAAAGACAGTCTCTTCAACAAATGGTGTTGGGAAAATTGGACAGCCACATGCAGAAGAAAGAAATTGGACCATTTCCTTACACCACACACAAAAATAGACTCAAAATGGATGAAAGACCTCAATGTGAGACAGGAATTCATCAAAATCCTTGATGAGAACACAGAAAGCAACCTCTTTTTTTTTTTTTTTAATTTTTTTATTGTTATGTTATTCCCCATACATTACATCATTAGTTTTAGATATAGTGTTCCATGATTCATTGTTTGGGCATAACACCCAGTGCTCCATGCAGAATGTGCCCTCCTTAGTACCCATCACCAGGCTAACCCATCCTCCCACCCCCTTCCCCTCTAGAACCCTCAGTTTGTTTCTCAGAGTCCATCGTCACTCATGGTTCGTCTACCCCTCCGATTTCCCCCCCTTCATTCTTCCCCTCCTGCTATCTTCTTTTTTTTTTCCTTAACATATATTGCATTATTTGTTTCAGAGGTACAGATCTGAGATTCAACAGTCTTGCACAATTCACAGCGCTTACCAGAGCACATAACCTCCCCAGTGTCTATCACCCAGCCACCCCATCCCTCCCACCCCCCACCACTCCAGCAACCCTCAGTTTGTTTCCTGAGATTAAGAATTCCTCATATCAGCGAGGTCATATGATACATGTCTTTCTCTGTTTGACTTATTTCACTCAGCATAATACCCTCCAGTTCCATCCACGTCGTTGCAAATGGCAAGATCCCATTCCTTTTGATGGCTGCATAATATTCCATTGTATATATATACCACCTCTTCTTTATCCATTCATCTGTTGATGGACATCTTGGCTCTTTCCACAGTTTGGCTATTGTGGACATTGCTGCTATAAACAGTGGGGTGCACGTACCCTTTCGGATCCCTACTTTTGTATCTTTGGGGTAAATACCCAGTAGTGCAATTGCTGGATCATATGGCAGCTCTATTTTCAACTGTTTGAGGAACCTCCATACTGTTTTCCAGAGTGGCTGCACCAGCTTGCATTCCCACCAACAGTGTAGGAGGGTTCCCCTTTCTCCGCATCCCCGCCAACATCTGTCATTTCCTGACTTGTTAATGTTAGCCGTTCTGACTGGTGTGAGGTGGTATCTCATTGAGGTTTTGATTTAGATTTCCCTGATGCCAAGCGATATTGAACACTTTTTCAGGTGTCTGTTGGCCATTTGGATGTCTTCTTTGGAAAAATGTCTGTTCATGTCTTCTGCCCATTTCTTGATTGGATTCTTTGTTCTTTGGGTGTTGAGTTTGATAAGTTCTTTATAGGTTTTGGATACTAGCCCTTTATCTGATATGTCATTTGCAAATATCTTCTCGCATTCTGTCGGTTGTCTTTTGGTTTTGTTGACTGTTCCCTTTGCTTTGCAAAAGCTTTTTATCTTGATGCAGTCCCAATAGTTCATTTTTGTCCTTGCTTCCCTTGCCTTTGGTGATGTTTCTAGGAAGAAGTTGCTGCAGCTGAGGTTGAAGAGGTTGCTGCCTGTGTTCTCCTTTAGGATTTTGATGGACTCCTGTCTCACATTTCGGTCTTTCAACCATTTGGAGTCTATTTTTGTATGTGGTGTAAGGAAATGGTCCAGTTTCATTCTTCTGCATGTGGCTATCCAATTTTCCCAACACCATTTGTTGAAGAGACGGTCTTTTTTCCATTGGATATTCTTTCCTGCTTTGTCAAAGATTAGTTGACCATAGAGTTGAGGGTCCATTTCTGGGCTCTCTATTCTGTTCCATTGATCTATGTGTCTGTTTTTGTGCCAGTACCACACTGTCTTGATGATGCCAGCTTTGTAATAGAGCTGGAAGTCCGGAATTGTGATGCCGCCAGCTTTGCTTTTCTTTTTCAACATTCCTCTGGCTATGCGGGGTCTTTTCTGGTTCCATACAAATTTTAGGATTATTTGTTCCATTTCTTTGAAAAAAGTGGATGGTATTTTGATGGGGATTGTATTGAATGTGTAGATTGCTCTAGGTAGCATTGACATCTTCACAATATTTGTTCTTCCAATCCATGAGCATGGAACGTTTTTCCATTTCTTTGTGTCTTCCTCAATTTCTTTCATGAGTATTTTATAGTTTTCTGAGTACAGATCCTTTGCCTCTTTGGTTAGATTTATTCCTAGGTATCTTATGGTTTTGGGTGCAATTGTAAATGGGATCAACTCCTTAATTTCTCTTTCTTCTGTCTTGTTGTTGGTGTATAGGAATGCCACTGACTTCTGTGCATTGATTTTATATCCTGCCACTTTACTGAATTCCTGTATGAGTTCTAACAGTTTTGGGGTGGAGTCTTTGGGGTTTTCCACATAAAGTATCATATCATCTGCAAAGAGTGAGAGTTTGACTTCTTCTTTGCCGATTTGGATGCCTTTTATTTCTTTTTGTTGTCTGATTGCTGTGGCTAGGACTTCTAATACTATGTTGAAAAGCAGTGGTGATAGTGGACATCCCTGCCGCGTTCCTGACTTTAGGGGGAAAGCTCTCAGTTTTTCCCCATTGAGAATGATATTCGCTGTGGGTTTTTCATAGATGGCTTTTATGATATTGAGGTATGTACCCTCGATCCCTATACTCTGAAGAGTTTTGATCAAGAAAGGATGCTGTACTTTGTCAAATGCTTTTTCTGCATCTATTGAGAGGATCATATGATTCTTGTTCTTTCTTTTGTTAATGTATTGTATAGAAAGCAACCTCTTTGACCTCAGCTGCAGCAACTTCTTCCTAGACACATTGCCAAAGGCAAGGGAAGCAAGGGCAAAAATGAACTATTGGGACTTCATCAACTAAAAAGCTTTTGCACAGCAAAGGAAACAGTCAACAAAACCAAAAGACAACTGAGAGAATGTGAGAAGATATTTGCAAATGACATATCAGATACAGGGCTAGTATCCAAGATCTATAAAAAACTTATCAAACTCAACACCCAAAGAACAAATAATCCAGTCAAGAAATGGGCAGAAGACATGAACAGAAATTTCTGCAAAGAAGACATCCAAATGGCTAACAGACACATGAAAAAGTGTTTAACATCACTTGGCATCAGGGAAATCTAAATCAAAACCACAGTGAGAAACCACCTCACACCAGTCAGAATGACTAACATTAACAAGTCAGGAAACGACAATGTTGGCAAGGATGCAGAGAAAGGGGAACCCTCCTTCACTGTTGGTGGGAAGGCAAGCTGGTGCAGCCACTCTGTAAAACAGTATGGAGGGTCCTCAAAAAGTTGAAAATAGAGCTACCCTATGACCCAGCAATTGCACTACTGGGTATCTACCACAAAGATACAAATGTAGTGATCCGAAGGGGCATCTGCACCCCACTGTTTATAGCAGCAATGTCCACAATAGCAAAACTATGGAAAGAGCCTAGATGTCCATCAACAGACGAATGGATAAAGAAGATGTGGTGTATATATACAATGGAATATTATGCAGCCATCAAAAATGAAATCTTGCCATTTGCAATGATGTGGATGGATCTAGAGGGTATTATGCTAAGCAAAATAAGTCAATCAGAGAAAGATAAGTATCATATAATCTCACTGATATGAGTAATTTGAGAAACAAGACCGAGGATCATAGGGGAAGGGAGGGAAAAATGAAACAAGAGGAAACCAGAGATGGACACAAACCATGAGACTCTTAATCTCAGGAAACAAGCTGAGGGTTCCTGGAGGGGAGGGGGTGGGAAGGATGGGGTGGCTGGGTGATGGACATTGGGGAGGGAATATACTATGATGAACGCTGTGTAAGACTGATGAATCACAGACCTGTACCCCTGAAACAAATAATACATTTTATGTTAATAAAAAATAATAAAAACCCTATATTTAATTTTGCCTCATATAAGATTGTTTTTTACTATGTTTAGAGACTTTAAATCTCTTGAGAGTAGGAGGCCATGAATCATTCTTTTCTATATTATGTAGAACAGTGTCTTATACAAACTGTCATTAAATATACATTTGTTGATTGAGTGAGTAAATGTCAATAAATTTAACTTTGAGGAGAGGTCTATTTACTCCCCTGGAGAAAGACATACACTTAAATTCTGGATTTTTGTAATAATAAAACCCTGAATTTAATCAGAACCTGTTGTTCTCTTTCTTTAAGTTGTACTCCTTTCTTTCTTTAATTTGTTAATCCTTACAACCCCAAGTCTTTATTCCAGAGAAAGGAGTATTTTTCACCAAATATTCTATAATCTATCATTTCAATTATACTTTGCACTAAATAGCATCAAAGTCTTCTTGTCTGAGTTATATGACTATTTTTTTTTAATATGACTGGTTTCTGTCCTTACACCATCATATTAACACAGACATGGGACATATAGGAAATATAGGCTGGGGAGTGCCTAGGTGGCTCAGTTGGTTAAACGTCTGCCTTGGGCTCAGGTCATGATCCCATCATCCTGGGATCAGGCCCTGCATTGGGCTTCCTGCTCAGCAGAGAGCCTGCTTCTCCCTCTCCCTCTGCCCCCCCTCATGCTTGCTCTCTCTCTCTCTAGTTCTCTCTCTCAAAAAAAAATAAAGAAAATCTTTAAAAATTTAAAAAAGAGTTAAAATGTATAAAAATAATAAATAAAATAAAAGTTGACCCATAATAATTAAAAATAATAACATTCTTTTCATCTCTTTCTCCTCCCCCATCCGCATTCTGGAGCTCAGAATGCTGCATATTAAAATGTAATATCAAAAGAGAAAAATGATATCATTATATACAAGTTCAAATATTCAAGTAAAGCCCCAATGAACACCATATTCTTTATTTTCTCAAAAGTGCTAACAACAAGAACAGTAATAATAAAAGAAACCCACAAAGATGAACCCAAGGCAGTGCTGAGAATAATGAAAAGAAAACACAATATTGAGGCAATGGTATTAGTGACCTTAGGTATTTATGACTTTGGAAGTGAAGAGAAATGATCAATGCAAAATTCCTAAAGCAATAGGATTTAAGGCCAAAGTTTTCCTCGGTCATTGTTCTCTTTAACAGTGCCATCAAATGAACTCAATTATGAACATAAAATGTAATAAACTACAGTCATTCTTCAATTCAACTTCAAAAAGAATCCAATCAAAAATTAACTCTGAAATGTAAATGTAAAATTTTGAATACACACATACATCTTCCAACAGACACCAGTAAAAATGAGATGGCACATTTTCTACAGTTATCAGACATTGAACTGATATAAAACTAGAACAGCATATTCTTGGAAAGATATCTAATGAAACCTGTGCTTGATTCACTTTGATTCTCTGCTCCTCAAATATGCTTCACAGGGAATTATTGCAGGGTCACATGTGTGATAAGCTCATTTTCTCTTATAACTTTGTCTAAAACCCACAAGCCACCAAAGTACACCACAATTCCAAAACTCCAAGATCCTAAGATTAAAATAAAAAAAAAAAAAACTAACCAAGCCAAAACAATAACAACAACAACACACACACACACACACACAAAAACACTCTGTAAGATTCCTTCATGAAGAAAGAAGCACATTTCTCAAGATGATAAAAATTTCCCATTCAGTATACAAACACTGGTCCCAAAGTGCCAACATGCTGAAATCCTGGGAAAGAGGCCCAGGCAGCAAAATAAAATCTCTCATCTCCTTGTGGGTTACAGAACATAAATAACACCAACACAGAGCTAATAAGT
This sequence comes from Phoca vitulina, assembly GCF_004348235.1. Classification (NCBI taxonomy): domain Eukaryota; kingdom Metazoa; phylum Chordata; class Mammalia; order Carnivora; family Phocidae; genus Phoca; species Phoca vitulina. The sequence continues at coordinate 603,619 of NW_022589765.1, read as the reverse complement.
GGACTCATTTACCCTTTGCTGTGGCTTTCAGGAAACCTTTCATCAAATTTATTGCCAGAGCTGCTGCACATTATTGTGTTCTTTATTAGGCATTCTTCTCCCTGAAGATTAATTCAGGACTTTATGAAGCTGCGTGTTCCAGAGTAATAGATGATTGCAAGTAAGTTAAGAGGTGTCACATTCACATCACTATAGACACATGGAATTGTGTCAAATATCTGATGACATTCTTAACAGTATATTGGCTTAAACTCGACATGACCATGTCTTAAACTCTCTTTTTGGACCAGTGTCAAAGAATGTTTAGGGGACATTCAGATTTGAGGGAGATAGATAATGCAGAATAAAAACAGTTGTGGTATATTCCCTCAGCTGCATCTATAAGATGACAATACAACTTTTAGGAAAGTGAAATATTCTGTCAAATCACAGGGTTTTATTTCTCACCTCCCTGATATCATCTGTGCCAAAAAACTAGATTGAACTGATAAAAATGAACCAGATGTTTTATATATGTAACTTCTATGGAGATGAATTAGCACTGGTTTAACGCGTACATCTGAAGCCAACTTTGAATTTACAATAGCATGCTGCCATAAATGAAACTGATTTTTTTTCTACACAATTTCAAATCGAATCCATCCATTCATTCAACAACTCTTGAGTGCCTACTATGTGTTAGGTACTCTCCCAAGTACCAAGGGAAACATATTTTTATTGCAAAAAAGGCTAAGTTGAGTTGATGGTTTAAGTTTTATGTAATGAACAAATTGAAGGTTGATTAAGTTGTCCATTTAAATATTATTTAGCTATCTGCAAACAGAGCTGAATCTAAATCACAAAGCACAATGCTGGGCATTTAATAAATTTCAATTAGCATATTTAACATAGACTTTTGATAATGTTGCTTGGTCAAATTTACTGGAAATTCTAATTGCTTCTTTTTTTGTTTTGAAAAATGCTTTGTATATCTTGAGCTCAATGTCAAAATAGTGTTTACATAGTTTTACTAAAATTAGTATCTATAGGGCATGCCTTTCATCTTTAGTGCAAATGACATCAAATTAAAGGGGTTATTTAACAAAAACAACACATACTTCTAAAAGCACTTACTATGTGACAGACACTATTGTAAGAGAGAAGAACATCTACGTTTTAGTTTGGTAACTTTGCACTATGAATCTTAGAAATCTGAATTACCTACAGTCATGAGTTCTTGACAGTTTATTCCAGGTGCCCTATACTTAAAAGGCACTTATTCGGAATTAAAACAGAAATCTTACTTTTAACTGTTCTCCTAAAAGACATTCTTGTACAGTTATTATTTGTGTAGGGCATAGAGATTTACACATTAGCTTTCCTAACTAAATGGACGCAGTGATCCTTCTAATTCTAAAATTCAATGATTCGTTCACTCACAATTAGAAAAATAGCACCTGCTGGTGAAAATTATGGCCATACAGATAATATGGGATAAGAAGTAAAATTAAAGGGTCTAAAAATTGTGCCATAACTAGTCTGAAATAAAAATCTTCATTATTTTCCTTGATTCAGCTTCACCAGAGATAGTAAGCAATACAAACAGGTTGCTTGTGTTTTTCTTCTTAGAATTATTATTTTAAAAATTTCCTTCTGCAAATCATTTTCCCCCACAAAACATGTTCATTATTTCTAGAACAGTTTATTCACTGGCCAACAGGAAATAAATAATAGAGTGGAGTCTTAAGTTAAAAATAATACAACTGTGTAGAACCATGCTATTTCTATATGGAAATACACTGGAGCAATATTTGAAATAAGTCTGCCCTTTTAATCCCTGCTTCCAGATTTATTTACAAATTTCCTTCATACCATTCTCATCTAAGTGTGGAACATTTTTCTAGGCTAAAACCTCTTAATTAGTTCTTATAAGCTTTTCTTGGACAGGCTTACTAGCAAAAGTTGTTTGTTAGGCTAGGATCATTAGTAATAGGATCACTTTTAGCCTTATATTAGTTTTACTATTTGGTATTTTCAGCTATTTGTGGATTTGGCAAAACTTTTTTAAAAACCTTGCACATTTCAGAGCCAACTACATAATTGCATATTCCTTCCCAAGTCTATAATAGCATAGCAAAAATCAAAAACAAACAAACAAACAAAGCCTAAAAAATCCTGGAAAATGGGGCACATTTTTATAAAGGCCTACAAGTTATTCTTGTTGATAAAAATACCATTCAGGTATAACAATTTAATGGTGGGAAATGTGTGAAGTAGCAACAAGATTTTACAGATTCGTATGCAGAAGTGGAGAACATAGAAATCAGTTGTTATACTAACTCTTAATTATTATGACAAATGATTCAACTAAATCATGTCCACTCAATTGAAATAGCCATTTGATAATAATGCATCACTTTTATCCTTCAAAAGGAGCAGGAAGACATATGCTACTTGTTTTTTGGAATGGCAAAGTAAGGAACTCAGCAAAAAAATAATGATAAAACTGGACAAATTCATCAAAAACTAACATTTCGGGACTCTGGATTGACCAAAGCCATACAAAAAAATTGAAAAAAGTTTGTTCAAGAAAAACAACTAAACCTTAATAAGACAATAGGAGTACATGGCAGTTTAATCTGGAGCTGCTCCAATCCCCAAGCCCCAGCTCCACGTTGTGATAGCTCTATGAGTGCAAGATAGGCCATGAGGACTTAACAGTCTCATGGTGTAAGGCAGCTGTCTTGATTTAGAGAAAAGACAATAAAAACTCAATCTCAGAGGTATTGTCAAAGCTAATAGTGATGTTGCTAAAAAACAATCAGGGAAGGTGTTCATCCCTATCTGAACAGGAAGTCTTGTACACCCAGAAAAGATTGACTTTATAAGAACTGACTTGTAACTGACTGAAATTAGAATGTGTAGCCCATCTACACACAGATGGATTGGCAAAGAGTGAAAATCTTATTCACTTAAGGAGTCTAAGCATAAATTTTAATCAATCACTGATTTACCACTAATTTATGATGACTCAGAGGTAACTCTTATGAAAGCAGTTTTAAAAATAAAATAAAAACAATGAAATAATTTTTAAAAATAGAACAAAGACATCAATGGCCACACAGTACATGGGATACAGGGGATACAGACTCTACAGAATTAGTCTAGGCAAGATACTAGACAAATAGACCAAACAAAAGATAGTAACAACAAGCACCAACAACAAATCCATAGAGGGGATCCAAATCCATAGGCACTGAGTTAATTTCTCTAAAATGATCAGTTTTCAACAAAAAATTTATAAGACATGCAAAGAAGTAGGAAAATATAACCCATACACAAAGAAAAAAATTCAAGAGAAGCTATCTCTATAATAGTGTCCAGATGTTGGACTTAGTAGAAAAATACTTCAAGGCATCTATTATTAATGTGATTAGAGACATAAAGAAAACCATTCCTTAAAATTAAAGGAGCATGTGTTGACAATGACTCAATAAAGAATATCAATACAGAGACAAAATATATTTTAAAAAACATCAAATGGAAATGTTATAGTTGAATATTACAATAAATGAAATGAGAAATTTACAAGAAGGGCTCAATAGCAGATTTGAGCTGACAGTGGAAATAATCATTGGACTTAAAGATAAATCAATAAAGATTATCCAATCTGAAGGATAAAGAGAGGAGAGAGATGAACAGAGCCTCAGACTGGCACAAAAACAGACACATAGATCAATGGAACAGAATAGAGAGCCCAGAAATGGACCCTCAACTCTATGGTCAACTAATCTTCGAGAAAGCAGGAAAACAATGTCCAATGGGAAAAAGACAGTCTCTTCAACAAATGGTTTTGGGAAAATTGGACAGCCACATGCAGAAGAATGAAATTGGACCATTTCCTTACACCACACACAAAAATAGACTCAAAATGGGTGAAAGACCTGAGTGTGAGACAGGAATCCATCAAAATCCTAGAGGAGAACACAGACAGCAACCTCTTCAACCTCAGCTGCAGCAACTTCTTCCTAGAAACATCACCAAAGGCAAGGGCAGCAAGGGCAAAAATGAACTATTGGGACTTCATCAAGATAAAAAGCTTTTGCACAGCAAAGGAAACAGTCAACAAAACCAAAAGACAACCAAAAGAATGGGAGAAGGTATTTGCAAATGACATATCAGATACAGGGCTAGTATACAAAATCTATAAAAAAAACTTATCAAACTCAACACCCAAAGAACAAATAATCCAATCAAGAAATGGGCAGAAGACATGAACAGACATTTCTGTAAAGAAGACATCCAAATGGCCAACAAACACATGAAAAAGTGTTCAACATCCCTCGGCACCAGGGAAATACAAATCAAAACCACAATGAGATACCACCTCACACCAGTCAGAATGACTAACATTAACAAGTCAGGAAATGACAGATGTTGGCAAGGATGCAGAGAAAGGGGAACCCTCCTACACTGTTGGTGGGAATGCAAGCTGGTGCAGCCACTCTGGAAAACAGTATGGAGGATCCTCAAAAAGTTGAAAATAGAGCTACTGTATGACCCAGCAATTGCACTACTAGGTATTTACCACAAAGATACAAATGTAGTGATCCGAAGGGGCATCTGCACCCCAATGTTTATAGCAGCAATGTTTACAATAGCCAAACTATGGAAAGAGCCTAGATGTCCATCAACAAATGAATGGATAAAGAAGATGTGGTGTATATATACAATGGAATATTATGCAGCCATCAAAAATGAAATCTTGCCATTTGCAATGACGTGGATGGAACTAGGGGGTATAAAGCTAAGCGAAATAAGTCAATCAGAGAAAGACATGGATCGTATGATCTCACTGATATGAGGAATTTGAGAAACAAGACAGATGATCATAGGGGAAGGGAAGGAAAAGTGAAACAAGATGAAACTGGAGAGGGAGACAAACGATGAGGCTCTTAATCTCAGGAAACAAACCAAGGGTTGCTGGAGGGGAGGGGGTGGAAGGGATTGGGGTGGCTGGGTGATGGACATTGGGGAGGGTAGGTACTATGGTGAGTGCTGTGAATTGTGTAAGACTGATGAATCACAGACCTGTACCCCTGAAAAAAAAATACATTATATGTTAATTTAAAAAAATTAATAACAAAGAGTCAGAGGCTTAACTGACTGAGTCACCAAGGCGTTCCTGGAGATACGGCTTTCAGAAAATAATTGAGGTTAAATGAGGTGAGAGTAAGATGCTAATCCAGTAGGATTGATAGCCCTAAAAGAAGAAGAAAGGGGAGATCTCTCTCCACATGCACTCACTAAGGAAAGACTGTGAGCACAAAAGAAGTGGCTCTCTGCAAGCCAGGAAGAGAGATTTCACCAGAACCCAAATATGCAGGCATCCTGATATCAGACTTTCATCCTCCAGAACCATGAGCAAATAAATTTCTGTTGTTTAAGTCACGCATTCCATGGTATTTTCTTTTTTTTTTTTTTTTAAGATTTTATTTATTTATTTGAGAGAGAGAGAGAGAATGAGAGACAGAGAGCATGAGAGGGAGGAGGGTCAGAGGGAGAAGCAGACTCCCTGCCGAGCAGGGAGCCCGATGCGGGACTCAATCCTGGGACTCCAGGATCATGACCTGAGCCGAAGGCAGTCGCTTAACCAACTGAGCCACCCAGGCGCCCTCCATGGTATTTTCTTATGACAGTCTGAGTCAACTAAGACATGAACCCTATAGTAACTATTAAGAAAGTAACTTAAAAAAAAAAAAAACAGTAAAAACAAACAGAAAATTAAATTGGAATTAATGTGGCACAGCAAAAAAAATATATATATATATATATCTTGCAACAAAACAGAAGTCAATGAAAGAAATATAGGAACAAAAATGTGAAACATGTAGAAAACAAATAGTAAAATACAGACATAAATTCTCAACAAAATACTGTGAAGCTGAATACATAAAGCTTTAAAAAAAATCATTACAGGGGCACCTAGGTGGCTCAGTCATTAAGCGTCTGCCTTCGGCTCAGGTCATGATCCCAGGGTCCTGGGATAGAGCCCTGCATTGGGCTCCCTGCTCAGTGGGAAGCCTGCTTCTCCCTCTCCTACTCCCCCTGCTTGTGTTCCCTCTCTCGCTGTGTCTCTCTCTGTCAAATAAATAAATAAAATCTTTAAAAAAAAATCATTACAGACATGCACCAGGGCTTTGGTTAGTAGCTCCTGCTGTCTCAGCCAGCCCCTCCCCCAGGAGACTATTGCAGTTGGCCATCCCCTACTCCTCCATAACCCTGTACAACCAAAAGGCCATGATCAAAAATGCCAGTTTGTCAGAGGAAATGCAACAGGACTCTGTGGAGTGTGCTACTCAGACACTGGAGAAATATAACATAGAGAAAAACCTTGCCGCCCATATTAAGAAAGAGTTCAACAGGGAGTACAACCCCACCTGGTACTGCATTGTGGGGAGGAACTTTTGTGTTAATGTGACGCATGAAACCAAACAGTTCATCTACTTCTACCTGGGCCAAGTGACCATTCTTCGACTCAAATCTGGTTAAAAGCATGGACTATGTCACACACCCAGTGATCATCCAAAAACAAGGACTGCAGACTAAATTTCAAATACCAGATGCTAAAATGTTCGGCCTTGCCCAAGGGACCACCTTGATCTTTGAGCCTTTATTGTGTTGTTTTGTACAGGGCATACTCTGTACAAATTTTTTTGTGGTTATAAAACAATTAGCAAAACAGCTTACATTTGTATTTATTTTCTATTCTATACTTCTGCCCCATGTTTTTTCTCTTCAAAATCCATTCCTTTTCAGGGGCACCTGGGTGGCTCAGTAGGTTAAGCTACTGCCTCAGTAGGTTAAGCTCAGGTCATAATCCCGGAGTCCCAGGATTCAGTCCCACATCAGGCTCCCAGCTCAGTGGGGAGTCTGCTTCTCCCTCTGACCCTCTCCCCTCTCATGCTGTCTCTCACTCTCTCTCTCTCTCAAATAAATAAATAAATCTTTTAAAAAATCCATTCCTTTAAAAAATAAATGTCAGAGAGGCGCCTGGTGGCTCAGTCATTAAGCATCTGCCTTCGGCTCAGGTCATGGTCCCCGGGTCCTGGGATGGAGCCCCGCATCAGGCTCCCTGCTTGGCAGGAAGCCTGCTTCTCCCTCTCCCACTCTCCCTACTTGTGTTCCCTCTCTCGCTGTGTCTTTCTGTCAAATAAATAAATAAAATTGTTACAAAAATAAAAAAATGTCAGAGAAGTGAAAATTAAATAAATAAAAAAATAAAAAAGCATTATATACAAGGACCAGTTATCCTTGGAATGTGAGGTTGTTTTAACCTCAAAATATCAATTAATATAATACATTTTATTAATAGAGAAAAGAACAAAACCACATGATTACCTCAATAAGGAGGAAAAAATTTGACATAATCTAACAATAATAAATAATAAAAACACTCAACTAAGTATTAAAGGAAGGGGACGTCATCAACACCATAGAAAACATCTATTAAAAACTTAAAATCAACATCATGCTTAATGATAAAAAGACTGATTGCATGATACCTGAGATTGGGAACAAAACAAAGATGTCTGCTTTGGCTAATTCTTTTTTTAATATTTTATTTAAATTCAATCAATTATTATTTTTATAATGTTCAATTAGCCAACATATAGTACATCATCAGTTTTAGATGTAGTGTTCAACAATTCATTAGTTGCTTATAACACCCAGTGCTCATCCCATCATGTGCCCTCCTTAATGCCCATCACCTGGTTACCTTATCCCCCCACGCACCTCCGTTCTGTAACCCTCAGTTTGTTTCTCAGAGTCCACAGTCTTTCACGGTTTGTCTCCCTCTCTGATTTCTTCCCATTCAGTTTTCCTCCCTTTCCCTGTGGTCCTCCACACTATTCCTTATGTTCCACATATGAGTGAAACCATATGATAATTGTGTTTCTCTGCTTATATGATCTGTCTATTGCTGTGAGTGGAGTGTTGAATTTTCCTACTATTAATATATTATTATCAATATGATTCTTTATTTTGGTTAATAGTTGGTTTATGTAGTTGGCTGCTCCTACATTGGGGTCAGAGATATTTACCATTGTTAGATTTTCTTGTTGGATAGACCCTTTAAGATTGATATAGTGTCCCTCTACCTCTCTTACTACAGTCTTCGGTTTAAAATCTAATTTGTCTGATATGAGAATTGCTACCCCAGATTTCTTTTCAGGTCATGTTTGCATGGTAAATGGTTCTCCATCCCCTCACTTTCAATCTGGAGATGTCTTTAGGTTCGAAATGAGTCTCTTGTACCCAGCATATGGATGGGTCCCGCTTTTTTATCCAACCTGAAACCCTGTGTCTCTTGATGAGAGCATTCAGCCCGTTCACATTAAGAGTAAATTTTGAAAGATATTAATTTAGTGCCATCACATTGCCTGTAAAGTCTCTGTTTCTATAGATTGTCTCTTAATTTCTGGTCTATATTACTCTTGGGGCCTTTCTTCTTTCATAACATCTCCCTTAATATTTCTTGCAGGGCTGGCTTGGTGGTCACATATTCTTTCAGTTTCTGCCAGTCCTGGAAGCTCGTTATCTCTCCATCCATTCTGAATGACAACCTTGCTGGATAAAGTATTCTTGGATGCATGTTCTTCTCATTTAGTACCCTGAATATGTCTTGCCAGCCCTTTCTGCCTTGTCAGGTCTCTGTGGACAGGTCTGATGTTATCCTGATGTTCTCCTTCCATTCGTAAGAAATCCCTTCCCCCCAGCTCCTCTCAGGATAGCTTCTTTGCCTCTACAATTTGCGAGTTTCACTATTATATACCAGGGTGTTGGTCTATTTTTGTTGATTTTGGGAGGGGTCCTCTCTGCCTCTTGGACACAAATGCTTGTTTCCTTCCCCAGATTAGGGAAGTTCTCAGCTATGATTTGCTCAAATACACCTTTTTGTCCTCTCTCTCTCCACCCCCTCAGTGATCCCAATAATTCTGACATTGGAACATTTCATGGTGTCATTGATCTCTCTAAGTCTGTTCGAATCTGCTTCTAGCTGCCTATCCCTACCTTCCTCAGCTTCCTTCCTTTCTGTCAGCTCATCTTCTAGATCACTAATTCATTCTTCTGCCTCATTTATCCTGGCTGTTAAAGTATCCAGTTTAGACTTCATATCATTGATAGCATTTTTAAGTTTGGCCTGATTAGATCTCATTTCTCCCCTTAGAGGTTCTATATTGTCACTAATGCTTTTTTCAAGCCTAGCTATTGACTTCATGTTTGCTACCCTGAAGTCTATCTCTGACATCTTGCTTATATCCATATCCATTAGATCTGTGGCAGAGGACATTGTCTCTGGTTCTTTTCTTTGTTGGAAGTTCCTCCTTCTAGTCATTCTGTTGAGGGATGGTTGAGGGAATGTACAGAGTCCAAAATATCAAGCATGACCCACACAAAATGCACCTAAAAATAATCCGAGGTGCTCGAAAGCTACCACAGATATGCCGCCAAAGCCAAGATGATCCAAAACAATAAAAGAGAAAGAAAAAAGAAAAGAAGGGAAAAAAAGAGAGGGGGCGGGGAGAGAGATTATAATCTCTCAGGGTGGACACAGCAGGGTGATCTGCCTGCTCCTGCTTGATTTTTGGTCTCTGTGTTAGAAGACACTATATCCCCAAATTGCAAAGAATTCAGAACTTACATATATAGCAAGATAAAATTGAATAAAGTGAAAAACGGTCTAGCATAGGGCATAAATATATAAAACATATATGTGAAAAAATAAAAGTTAAGAAGGGACTTAAAAACATAGGTTGGGAAATATGAATCTATTTAAAATGGGAGCAGGGCTAAAAAAAAAGAATTTGAAAAGAAACTAAAAAAGAAATGTAAAATTTTAGCCTGAAGTATAGTGGTTATGAGGGAACACCTGGAACTCCCTATATTATTTTCCCCTGGTGCTGGAGTTTTACACTCCTGTGGGAAATAAGCTTATCATTCACCTGTTCTTCCAGTCTGTCTTCTGGGAGAGGGGCCTGCTGCTTGACTTCTCAGGTGTCTTTGCCTGGAGTTGCCCCACCACTTGTCAGGTGGTTGGGCTTAATGTGAGCTGGTTGGCTGCATGACTTTTGTTCCCAGGCATCTTTCTGCTTCTCTTTAGAGGGTCAGGGCAAACATGGCCATGCAGGAATCTCTGGCTCAGAGTCACAAGGTCAAGGTCCCCCCCCCCCCGCCCCCCACCAAATCTTCCAGGTCAATCTGTCTCCACCTCTGTGCGTACCAAACTCTACAGACTCAGGCAATTTGTTCCTACCACACCTCTCCCGGGGGGAGTCACCAGAATCTGCAAGCACCTCTGTGCCTTGTGACTCCACAATTGCCATTGGCCGTAGGCTCGCGCGTGTACACTCCTCCACAGCTCCTAGGTCACACTGGGTGCTGAGCCACACCATCTTGAGAGCTGTCCCTGTCATGGGCACAATATCTCCCTTAGGATGTTAACCCAGACCTTCTAGTCCTTTTCAGGGTGGTCAGGCAGAGGGCAGTCTCCCTACCAGCTCGGCTTGTGGTTTATGGTGCCCGGAGCTGAAAGTTCCCTCTGGGCTCACTGACCACAACCAGTCTCCCCGCACCACTGCTTGGGCACTCTATCAGTTCCGGCTCTCCCACTCTTTCTGAGTCTCCTGGAATCCTGAGACCACAGTGCTCCACCTAGAATTCTGCCCTACTCGCCCCCTGTGCCCTTTTCAGAAGGAGGTGCCTCACACTAGAGTAGATTTCTAAGGGTCCTGGTTTTTTTTGCTCCAGTGTTATATCACTCCAGTGGCCGGCTTATGGAGGCTCCCTCCCCCCTCTGCTTATCTTCAGATATTTCCCCTGAAGATTCAAGATTCCACACCTCCTCCTTGAAAAAAGTAGTCATTTTTCTGCTTGTGGAGATCCAGATAAATCTTCTTACATATCAGGTTGAATTCATGTGTGCTCTGAATGGTTTGATAGATATCCAGCTAAATTTGAGGGACCAGGTGAAACAAGGTCCCCTACTCTGCCACCATCTTGCCCCCCTTTAAATTCAATTAATTAACATATAGTGTATTATTAGTTTCACAGGTAGAGTTCAGTGACTCATCAGTTGTAAAGAACACCCAGTGCTCACTACATCACGTGCCCTCCTTAATGCCCATCACCCAGTTACCCGATCCCTTCATCCCCTCCCTTCCAGCAACCCTCAGTTGGTTTCCTATGATTAAGAGTCTCTTATAGTTTGTCTCCCCCTCTGTTTTTGCCTTATTTTTCCTACCTTTCTCCTATGTTCATCTGTTTTCTTTCTTAAATTCCACATATGAGTGAAATCACATGGTATTTGTCTTTCTCTGATTAACTTATTTCACTTAGCATAATACCCTCTAGTTCCATCCACATCGTTGCAAATATAAGATTTCATTTTCTTTGATGGCTGAGTAATATTCCATTGTATATATAGACCATCTCTTCTTTATCCATTCATCTGTTGAAGGGCATCTCGGCTCCTTCCACCTTTTGGCTATTGTGGACATTGTTGCTATAAACATCGGGATGCAGGTCCCTCTTCAGATCACTATATTTGTATCTTTGGGTTAAATACTTAGTAATGCAATGGCTGGGTCATAGAGTAGCTCTATTTTTAACGTCTTGAGGAACCTCCATACTGTTTTCCAAAGTGGCTGAACCAGCTTGCATTCTCACCAACAGTGTAGGAGGGTTTCCCTTTCTCGGCATCCTCGCCAACATGTCATTTCCTGACTTGTTAATGTTAGCCATTCTGACTGGTGCGAGGTGGTATCTCATTATGGTTTTGATTTGTATTGCCCTGATGCCAAGTGACGTTGAGCATTTTTTCATGTGTCTGTTGGCCATTTGGATGTCTTTGGAGAAATGTCTGTTCATGTCTTCTGCCCATTTCTTGACTGGATTATCTGTTCTCTGGGTGTTGAGTTTGATAAGTTCTTTACAGATTTTGGATACTAGCCCTTTATCTGATAAGACATTTGCAAATATCTTCTCCCATTCTGTCTGTTGTCTTTTGGTTTTGTTGACTGTTTCCTTTGCTGTGCAGAAGCTTTTTATCTTGATGAAGTCCCAAAAGTTCATTTTTGCCTTTGTTTCCCTTGCCTTTGGAGACATATCTAGCAAGAAGTTGCTGTGGCCAAGGTCATGGAGGTTGCTGTCTGTGTTCTCCTCTAGGATTTTGATGGATTCCTGTCTCACATTGAGGTCTTTCATCCATTTGGGGTTTATTTTTGTGTATGGTGTAAGAGAATGGTCCAGTTTCATTCTTCTGCATGTGGCTGTCCAATTTTCCCAGCACCACTTATTGAAGAGACTGTCTTTTTTCCATTGGATACTTTCCTGCTTTGTTGAAGATTATTTGACCATAGAGTTGAGAGTCCATTTCTGGGGTCTCTATTCTGTTCCATTGATCTATATGTCTGTTTTTGTGCCAGTACCATACTGTCTTGATGATTGCTTTGACTACTTCTATACAACATATAATAGTCATTTTAATCACTGCAATAAAAAAGAGGGTAGATAAAAGCATGCAGAGTAGAAAGAAAAAAGCGAAAAAAAAAAAGTCCTATTGGCATCATCTTTTATGTAGAAAATCCTAAAAAATAGGCTTTCATACACACACATTATTAGTACTAATAAACACATTTAGAAAAGTTGCAGAATATAAGAACAATGTATAAAAAGCAATATATTTGCATATATTAGTAACAGAAAACCTGAAAATAAAAATAGAAAAAATACTTCATTCAAAATATCATTAAAAAAACCTTAGAAATAAATTTAACAAAAAAATTGCTAGATCTGTACACTGAAAATTACAAACCATTGCTGAGAGAGATTAAAGATAATCTAAATGAAAGGAGAGAAAATTCATGTTTCCTATTTAAAAGCTCAATATTGTGAAAATAGGAATTCTCGTCAAGTTGATCTATAAATTAAATTGATCTTTATCAAAAGAAGTCACCAAAAATTGCAAAGTAGGGAAATCCAAAACTCTGTCCCTTCACAAAAGCAATAAATAAGCTGGCAAACTGTCAGAATCAACTTTCTCAGAACTCTGGAATGAAATTAAAAACTTAAAATAACCAAGGTGTGCTTATTGAGGAAAACGTCATGAATCTACATAAGAAAAATCTGTGACATTTTAACTTACCCTGTTAACATCTCCCACTCTCCACTCTACTTTGATGATGACAACTTGCATTTCTGCTGCTGGTTACAGGTATCAGAGGAAGACATACAGAACTTACTCTTAAATAATTCTGGTTGTGTGTTTTCATTTGTGTGGTGGCTCCTTGAGAGATGGGCCCAAGGGTTTGAACTTGTTTTTCCTGCCACAGAGCTTCCCCAGGGCTGAAGCAGCATTCTCGTCAGCATTAAAGCAAATGTATTAGCTACTGCTGCTATGAGCAAGGGATAACTGGATAGGCAATAGACCAAAAAGCTTGGAAAGAAAGAAGATAGAGAATGAGATATTTCTAGGAATAAGAGCTTTGAAAAGCACCTGCATATTCTAGGGAATGTGGAAGGCCACAGGTATGTCCAGTGCCAGAGAGATGTTCACAAAAGACCTGAGAAGACACTAAGCTCCCACCTCTGGTTTACCTTAAGGCTCTGTGCAAGCAAGAAGTAAAGGCCAAGGCAGACTTATAAGCTGCCTAACTGCCTAAGCATTAAATTCCTCAAAAGAGACCCAATCTGCAAACACTGGGAGATGAAAAAATAAAATCAAACCCAAACAACAAACATGATTATTTATTGACCCATGAAAACAAATACTGTACTATCAACTCAGAGAACTCATTGCATGATCATAATTATACTCAAAGCATGAGTTGATAGTTTTTATTAAAACAGAATCTCAGATACTGGTATAACAGAGATTAATAAATAGTAAAATGGTAAAATTACAATTATAACATCAGTAGCTAACAAATATTAATAACTCTGCAATATCACTAGGATGCAGTACTACACTTAAATAGTCAAAAATGTTGTGGGCAGAAAGAAACAAAAGAGGAAAGAGGCAGAAAAATAACATTTATTGAGCATCTATAATGTGTCAGAGTCTTTCATACACACTATCTCATTTTATCCCTGCATTTCCCTACAAGTTTGGTGTTAGTATCCCTATTTGAGAGCTGAGGAAACTGAGGTTTACAGGTTGAGGAACTTGCCAGGATAAAATAAATATTAGGATTTGAACTCAGTTCTGATTTGCATCCACTCTATTGTTGAAACATTTGTTTGAAAAATGGACATAATTTATTTAGGAGGGGAATGAGGTAAAAATCATGATCCCCAACCTGTATCAAGATTTTCTGGGAGTGGACCCAGCCATAAATTTTTAGAGTACCAAAGGTAATTCTAATGCACATCCATAAGTTGAGAATGACTGTCAAAAGAGAAATTGGATTCTACAAGGGAAATATAGGTCTGGGAATCAGGACATTGTGCTTTAGTTTGCTCTCAACTGCCACTAATTTTCTCTATGGCCCCTGTCAAGTCACCCAGCCTTGTTGCTATAAGGCTTACATATTAGAAGGGGGAGGCAGAAAATTAAAAAAATAAACATGTAATTAATATAGTATGATATAAGGTGATAAGATTATGGAGAAAAATGGAACAGGATTGGGGGATTCAAGCGTGGAATAAGGCAGGGCAGGAGAAGGGGACTAAGGCTTTCATTTAAACAGGAAGGCCACAGAAATCTCATCAAGAAGGTGAATATAGGGTGGCTCAGCAGGGAGTCTGCTTCTCCCTCGCCCTCTGCCTCCCTCTGCTTCTCCCTCTCCTTCTGCCTGCCAGTCCTCCTTGCTTGTGCTCTCTCTCTCTCTCTTTCTCTTTCTCTCTCATAAAAATAAAATAAATAAAATCTTTTTAAAAAAGGTGAATATAGGGGTGCCTGGGTAGCTCAGTTATTAAGCGTCTGCCTTCGGCTCAGGTCATGATCCCAGGGTCCTGGGATCAAGCCCCGCATCGGGCTCCCTGCTCCACGGGAAGCCTGCTTCTCCCTCTCCCACTCCCCCTGCTTGTGTTCCCTCTCTCGCTGTGTCTCTCTCTGTCAAATAAATAAATTCTTTTAAAAAAAAAGGTGAATATATATAAAAGCATTGGAAAAGTATAAAGAATTATATGTGAATATAAGATGGTGTAATAAGACAGTTCTAGACTTTTGATCTAAGAAGGAAAAAAAAAAAGCTATGGGCTTTATCTGCATATATGACCAAGTATTTTCATTGAAACGTATTTAGATAACTTCACAATGTCAAACAATCAATTTGACTTTTTAAAGCCATTCTGGGGGCACCTGGGTGGCACAGTTGGTTGAGCGTCTGACACTTGGTTTCAGCTCAGGTCTGATTTCAGGGTCATGGGAGTGAGCCCTGCATTGGGTTCCATGCTCGCACAGAGTCTGCTTGAGATTCTCTCTCCCTCTCCCTCTGCCCCTCTTGCTTGTACTCTCTCTCTGTCCCTCTCTCTCTAAAATAAATTAAAATAAAATAAAAATATAAATCCATTCTCTTGACCAATTTTCACTAATTGCTTGAACCTGGCATGATTAATGCTAATATGGTGCTACATAGTGCCCCCCAAATCCAAACTATTAGTCAATTTGGTCTGTTCAGTCCCCAATTAAGTGAAGACAAAAATTGGACAAAAGTGATTATCTGGGGGTGCCTAGGTGACTCAGTTGTTAAGCATCTGCCTTCGCTCAGGTCATGATCCCCGGGTCCTGGAATTGAGCCCCACATCAGTCTCCCTGTTCAGCGGGAAGCCTGCTTCTCCTTCTCCCTCTCCCACTCCCCCTGCTTGTGTTCCCTCTCTCACTGTGTCTGTCTCTGTCAAATAAATAATCTTTTTTAAAAAAGTGATTATCTGATCATGTTTTAAAATGGTAAATTCAGTATCCCTCTATGACTATGACCATATATTTCACTGAATTTTTATAATACACTCAGTGCTCTTTTCTGGCCTTACAGCTTCTGCTTATGTCCATATGCCATTGTACTCAAATAACATTGTGAGATAATAAAAATGTGTTAGCTACCAGTGCTGTCATTGGATTTTATCATTCATCAGTCTCCTTTGTGTGCAACTCCAAGTTTCTGTATTTTAATAGAACCCATCAATTTCTCTATACCTTATGCATAATTATGATCAGTTTGTGAGTTTTCCAAATTGATAGCACAGGATTTGTTGTCATGTGCTTAAAAGTAAAAAAAAAACAAAAACAAAACAAAAAAAACCCTGTCTCTTTTATTTGCCTTGTGTTTTCAGAATTCTAGCTTTTATCCATTTGTCTCCTTCATGTAAACCTTATGTTACTTATGTTAGCCATCTGAGTTCCTGGTGTTCCTAGTCTATTCAGTGACCTTCAGAGAGATCAAAAAGCCATGTTTATACAGTTGATGTTGGACACAGGTTTAGCTACATACTGATATTCTGAATGGCATTTAAGGATTGCTGTCTGACTTCAGAAGTGAAATAATCCTGATACCAGAAAGACATCTGTTCCTCCTCAGCTTTTTTCATATTGTTTTTCTTACCTGAAATTTCCTCCCTTGCTCTTCTTCACTCTTCTCTAGCCACTTGCTATCCCCCAAACATAGCATGTATGCTTCAGGCTCAGAATATTTACATTTGCTCTTCCCTATGCCTAAAAAACTCTACCTCAGCTACCCACATGGCCAACTCCCACACTTCATTTAAATTCTCCCTCATCAGAGAGGCATTCATGCACATCCTATGGAAAATATTTCTATCCCCACCTTTTCTTTCTATCCCTTAACCAGGGCAGCTGGCCTGGCCATGGTCTACTGAGCTGCAATATTGAAAACTATATGTTGAATTATCTAATAGGTAGATACACATGCTAAGGGTACCATCAAATTAGGGCCACTAAAACATTTCTTTAAAATAATTTGATATCATCAAGGTAGTCACCATGGGACTTCTTTAAACTTATTTTTAATTATATATCGAGGATGGGAGTGGGGAATGATTTTCTTTTTAGTCCTTTGGACCTCTAAAGGTCTTACTTAATCCTAACTTAGAACTATGTTACAATTCTTTGACAAACTACATTCCATGCTAAGTGCATGTGTGTAACATGTCACACATCTTACTTAGCTTCTTCAAAAATGAATAAAACTGAGTTCTTTACCTTATAAGAGGAGGGCTTTCAAGATGAAAAAGAAGAAAATGCACTTTTCCCCCATCATTTTTTATTTTAAAAGCATCATATTCGGGATCTTGTTTTATTTTTTCAAAATTATGGTGGCAACCTCAGATGCTAATAAGGCTCTAGTTAATCTTATTCAAGAGAGATTTTGAAGGTGACTTCTCAGGATAGAGCATATATTAATCCTGATCTGAAAAAGAGAAGCTAAGTAGGCTCTATCACTGTCTCTCTTAAAAGTACATGTGTGCTCTATTATTCCAAGGGTTGCTGTTTAAAGGTGACAAGAACTGTGAACTTTAGTGTTGAATGAACAATATGGCTACAGTGGACATGTAATTGTATACTCTGTGAGGTGCCTACTGCTTATATAAGTTTTTCCCCATCTTAAGGTAATGTTGATCCCACATAATTCAGTTTTTTTTATATTTCCCCCTTTCCATTATCAGCATATTAATGTTCTTCATCACCATTCTTTGGAAGTATGTCATATATCACCTTCTCCATCCTATGGAACATATGGTCTGGAACTATTCAATAGCTGCAATATGGTAATCCTGGGCTGCTGAGCACAACTCATTGGCGCATTAAACTGCTAGGAGATTCTTACTTGGGGTAGACAGAATTCTTCCCGATGTGGTCCTAGGGGTCACTCCAGTAATGAAAAATAGTAATTCAAAGACATTCCTTCCTGTCTGTTGCCAGGCAGCTCTAAATGGAGTCCGAAATAGTTTTTCTTTTTCCATAACTCTATTAAAACAAATCAAAGATAAGCCAGTAGAAGTTGAAGAGTTTGACTAGAGACTGTGACATTATCAATTTAAGAAGTATTTCAAAGTCTATTCATCCCCAGATATAACACTATAAAGCAATTTGATAAATGCAAGAAAGTCACATTTTCTTAAACTGTTATCACTAACCTAGTTCATCAGTTTAAAAGAAAATCACACTCATCCATTCGCATATTCACATATATGTGCAGTGATGTTTTTTAAAAGAAAGCTTAAATTTTTATAAACCTGAAATGTATTCTTAAAGCTAAAGAAACCTTTCATGTTTTACCAAATATACTATATCCAACTTAATCTGAACACATTTTGGAGATGAGGAAGCTCTAAATAGTTAAAATAAAAATACATGATTTAAGATTCTGAGTTTGAAGACAGATGTCTCTTCCAATAAAATTTGAAAAATTTAAATTTGGAAATTTGGATCTTGTCATTCACACATTTAAAACATGATACAGTTTTTTTAAAAAAATTGATGAATTTTGGGGCGGAGCAAGATGGTGGAGGAGTAGGAGACCTGGATTTCGTCTCCTCTTAGGAATTCAGCTGGATAGGGATCAAACCATTCTGAACACCTACAAACTCAACAGGAGATCGAAGAAAAGAATAGCAACAACTCTCTGAACAGAAAAGCGACCACTTTCTGGAACGTAGGACGTGCAGAGAAGTGAATCCGAGGCGTTATTCGGGAGGATAGACGGCGGGGGAGGGGCCTCCGTCGGCCGCTTCTGGCAAGTGATAGAGCCACAGAGCACAAAATCGGAACTTTTGGAAGTCTGCTCCGCTGAGGGACGTCACTCTGGTGGCGAAGTAGGGGGTGGAACGCTCGCGGGACAGTGTGGTCTCAGGACCCTCGGGGTCACAGAAAGACCGGGGGTGCCTGAGTGCGGCAGAGCTCCCAGGGATCGGAGCAGGGAAGCCGGCTGCAGAGACGGAGCCCAGGCGCAGGCTCTCAGCTCGGGGTTGCCATAAACCGTGATCCGTGGCACAGTCGGGCCACTGCTCCTCCAGCAGGGACCCAACAAGCGGCAGACCCGGGGAGACTCACCTTCTTCCCCCGGGAGGAGAGGTGCGGGAGCGCACCGCGGGGATCTGCTGGGTTTGGAGACTCCACCCGGGGTCGGGTGCCAGATAGAAAGGCGCGGTCACAGGCCGGGTGAGCGCAGAGTGTGGCCGGAGACCGGGGAGACGGGAGTGACTGACTGCTTTTCTCTGGGGGCTCGCTGAGGAGCGGGACCCCGAGTTCTCGGCTCCTCCGGGGCGGAGATTGGGAGGCCACCATTTTCACTCTCCGCCTCCAAAGCTGTACGGAAAGCTTGCAGGGAACAAAAGCTCCCGAGAGCAAACCTGAGCAGATTACTTAGCCCGGACCGGCAAGGGCGGGGCAATTCTGCCTCCGGCAGAGACATTTGGGAACCATGGCAACAGGCCCCTCCCCCAGAAGATCAGCGAGAACAGCCAGCCAAGACCAAGTTTACCGATCAATGAGAACGGCAGAACTCCAGCGCTAGGGGAATACTGCACATAGAATTCATGGCTTTTTTACCATGATTCTTTAGTCTTTCAAAGTTAATTATTTTTTTTAACTGTCTTTTTTTCTTTTTTCTTTTTCTCTTTTTTTTTGAATTTTTCTTTTTCCCTTTTTCAACCAACATCTTATCAATCCCTTTTTTAAAAAAAAACATTTTTATTTTTCATTTTTAAAGTCATATTCTATCCCTTCATAGTAGTTACCCGTATTTTTGGCATATATATATAAGTTGTTCTCTCTTTAAAATCTTGAGATAGTTTCTTCTAACAGATCAAAATATACTCTAAATCTCTAGTGTAGGGTTTTTTTCTACTCCCCTGCCTGATCACATTCTCTCCCTTTTTTCTTTCTTTTTTTTTTTTAATCCTCTTCTTTCTTTTTTCAAACAACTTATCAAATCCTTTTATAAAATTTTTTATAATTTCCATCTTTACAGTCATATTCCATCCCTTCATCATATCACCCCTTATTTTTGTACATATATAAGTTTTTCTTTCTTTAAAATTTTGGGAGGCACTTTCTTTTAACAGACCAAAATACACCCAAAATCTAGTGTGTGGCACTGATCTATAAGCGAGCCTGATCATATGTGATCACATTCTGTTTTTGTTTTGTTTTGTTTTGTTCTGCTTTTGTTTGTTTTTATCTTTATCTTTATCTTTATCTTTTTCTTTTTTCTTTTTTTCTTTCTTTTTCTTTTTTCTCTCTTTCCCTTTCTTTTCCCACTGCTTCAGGTCTTTTCTGATTTGTTTAGAGTATACTTTCTGGGGACGTTGTTACCCTGCTAGCATTTTGTTCTCCATTAATCTATTCTCCTCTGCACAAAATGACAAGACGGAAAAAATCACCTCAACAAAAAGAACAAGAGGTAGTACCGACTGCCAGGGACCTACTCAATATGGACATTAGTACGATGTCAGATCTAGAGTTCAGAATCATCACTTTAAAGATACTAGCTGGGCTTGAAAAAAGCATGGAAGTTATTAGAGAAACCCTTTCTGGAGAAGTAAAAGAACTAAAATCTAACCAAGTAGAAATCAAAAAGGCTATTAATGAGGTGCAATCAAATATGGGGGCGCTAACTGCTAGGATAAATGAGGCAGAAGAAAGAATCAGTGAGATAGAAGACCGAATGATGGAAAATAAAGAAGCTGAGAAAAAGAGAGACAAACAACTACTGGATCACGAGGGCAGAATTCGAGAGATAAACAATACCATAAGACGAAACAACATTAGAATAATTGGGATCCCAGAAGAAGAAGAAAGAGAGAGAGGGGCAGAAGGTATAATGGAGCAAATTATAGCAGAGAGCTTCCCTAATTTGGGGAAGGAAACAGGCAACAAAATCCAGGAAGCACAGAGAACCCCTCTCAAAATCAATAAAAATAGGTCAACACCCCGACATCTAATAGTAAAACTTACGAGTCTCAGAGACAAAGAGAAAATCCTGAAAGCAGCTCGGGAGAAGAGATATGTAACCTACAATGGTAGAAACATTAGATTGGCAACAGACTTATCCACAGAGACCTGGCAGGCCAGAAAGGACTGGCAGGACATATTCAGAGCACTAAATGAGAAAAAGATGCAGCCAAGAATACTATATCCAGCTAGGCTGTCATTGAAAATTGAAGGAGAGATAAAAAGCTTCCAGGACAAACAAAAACTAAAGGAATTTGCAAACACCAAACCAGCCGTACAAGAAATATTGAAAGGGGTCCTCTAAGCAAAGAGAGAGCTTAAAAGCAACATAGACCAGAAAGGAACACAAACAATATACAGTAACAGTCACTTTACAGGCAATACAATGGCACTAAATTCCTATCTTTCAGTAGTTACCCTGAATGTAAATGGGCTAAATGCCCCAATCAAAAGACACAGGCTATCAGATTGGATTAAAAAACAAGACCCATCAATATGCTGTCTGCAAGAGACTCATTTTAGACCCAAAGACACCCCCAGATTAAAAGTGAGGGGGTGGAAAACAATTTACCATACTAATAGACACCAAAAGAAAGCTGGGGTGGCAATCCTTATATCAGACAAATTAGATTTTAAACCAAAGACTGTAATAAGAGATGAGGAAGGACACTATATCCTACTTAAAGGGTCTATCCAACAAGAAGATCTAACAATTGTAAATATCTATGCCCCTAACATGGGAGCAGCCAATTATATAAGGCAATTAATAACAAAAGCAAAGAAACACATTGACAACAATACAATAATAGTGGGGGACTTTAACACCCCCCTCACTGAAATGGACAGATCGTCTAAGCAAAAGATCAACAAGGAAATAAAGACTTTAAATGACACACTGGACCAAATGAACTTCACAGACATATTCAGAACATTCCATCCCAAAGCAACGGAATACACATTCTTCTCTAGTGCCCATGGAACATTCTCCAGAATAGATCACATCCTAGGTCATAAATCAGGTCTCAACTGGTACCAGAAGATTGGGATCATCCCCTGCATATTTTCAGACCACAATGCTTTGAAACTAGAACTCAAACACAAGAGGAAAGTCGGAAAGAACTCAAATACATGGAGGCTAAAGAGCATCCTACTGAAGAATGAATGGGTCAACCAGGAAATTAAAGAAGAATTTAAAAAATTCATGGAAACCAATGAAAATGAAAACACAACTATTCAAAATCTTTGGGATACAGCAAAGGCAGTCCTAAGAGGAAAGTATATAGCAATACAAGCCTTTCTCAAGAAACAAGAAAGGTCTCAAGTACACAACCTAACCCTACACCTAAAGGAGCTGGAGAAAGAACAGCAAATAAAGCCTAAACCCAGCAGGAGAAGAGAAATAATAAAGATCAGAGCAGAAATCAATGAAATAGAAACCAAAAGAACAGTAGAACAGATCAACGAAACTAGGAGCTGGTTCTTTGAAAGAATTAACAAGATTGATAAGCCCCTGGCCAGACTTATCAAAAAGAAAAGAGAAATGACCCAAATCAACAAAATCATGAATGAAAGAGGAGAAATCACAACCAACACCAAAGAAATACAAACAATTATAAGAACATATTATGAGCAACTATGCCAGCAAATTAGATAACCTGGAAGAAATGGATGCATTCCTAGAGATGTATCAACTACCAAAACTGAACCAGGAAGAAATAGAAAACCTGAACAGACCTATAACCACTAAGGAAATAGAAGCAGTCATCAAAAATCTCCCAAAACACAAAAGCCCAGGGCCAGATGGCTTCCCAGGGGAATTCTACCAAACATTTCAAGAAGAATTAATACCTATCCTTCTGAAACTGTTCCAAAAAATAGAAATGGAAGGAAAACTTCCAAACTCATTTTATGAGGCCAACATTACCTTGATCCCAATACCAGACAAAGACCCCATCAAAAAGGAGAATTACAGACTAATATCCCTGATGAACATGGATGCAAAAATTCTCACCAAAAGACTAGCCAATAGGATCCAACAGTACATTAAAAGGATTATTCACCATGACCAAGTCGGATTTATCCCTGGGCTGCAAGGTTGGTTCAACATCCGCAAATCAATCAACGTGATACAATACATGAACAAAAGAAAGAACAAGAATCATATGATCCTCTCAATAGATGCAGAAAAAGCATTTGACAAAGTACAGCATCCTTTCTTGATCAAAACTCTTCAGAGTATAGGGATAGAGGGTACATACCTCAATATCATAAAAGCCATCTATGAAAAACCTACAGCGAGTATCATTCTCAATGGGGAAAAACTGAGAGCTTTCCCCCTATGGTCAGGAACGCGGCAGGGATGTCCACTATCACCACTGCTATTCAACATAGTATTGGAAGTCCTAGCCACAGCAATCAGACAACAAAAAGAAATCAAAGGCATCCAAATTGGCAAAGAAGAAGTCAAACTCTCACTCTTTGCAGATGATATGATACTTTATGTGGAAAATCCCAAAGACTCCACCCCAAAACTGCTAGAACTTATACAGGAATTCAGTAAAGTGGCAGGATATAAAATCAATGCACAGAAGTCAGTGGCATTCCTATACACCAACAACAAGTCAGAAGAAAGAGAAATTAAGGAGTCGATCCCATTTACAATTGCACCC